>NC_140989.1:311430114-311862595 GCF_052327205.1 Somniosus microcephalus
AGAGAGCGGGGTGGGGGGGAAGAGAGAGAGCGGGTGGGGGGGAAGAGAGAGAGCGGGTGGGGGGGAAGAGAGAGAGCGGGTGGGGGGGAAGAGAGAGAGCGGGTGGGGGGGGAAGAGAGAGAGCGGGTGGGGGGGAAGAGAGAGAGCGGGTGGGGGGGAAGAGAGAGAGCGGGTGGGGGGGAAGAGAGAGAGCGGGTGGGGGGGAAGAGAGAGAGCGGGTGGGGGGGAAGAGAGAGAGCGGGTGGGGGGGGAAGAGAGAGAGCGGGTGGGGGGGAAGAGAGAGAGCGGGTGGGGGGGAAGAGAGAGAGCGGGTGGGGGGGAAGAGAGAGAGCGGGTGGGGGGGAAGAGAGAGAGCGGGTGGGGGGGAAGAGAGAGAGCGGGTGGGGGGGAAGAGAGAGAGCGGGTGGGGGGGAAGAGAGAGAGCGGGTGGGGGGGGAAGAGAGAGAGCGGGTGGGGGGGAAGAGAGAGAGCGGGTGGGGGGGAAGAGAGAGAGCGGGTGGGGGGGAAGAGAGAGAGCGGGTGGGGGGGAAGAGAGAGAGCGGGTGGGGGGGAAGAGAGAGAGCGGGTGGGGGGGAAGAGAGAGAGCGGGTGGGGGGGGAAGAGAGAGAGCGGGTGGGGGGGAAGAGAGAGAGCGGGTGGGGGGGAAGAGAGAGAGCGGGTGGGGGGGAAGAGAGAGAGCGGGTGGGGGGGAAGAGAGAGAGCGGTGGGGGGGAAGAGAGAGAGCGGGTGGGGGGAGAGAGAGAGCGAGAGCGGGTGGGGGGAAGAGAGAGAGCGGGTGGGGGGGAAGAGAGAGAGCGGGTGGGGGGGAAGAGAGAGAGCGGGTGGGGGGAAGAGAGAGAGCGGGTGGGGGGGAAGAGAGAGAGCGGGTGGGGGGGAAGAGAGAGAGCGGGTGGGGGGGAAGAGAGAGAGCGGGTGGGGGGGAAGAGAGAGAGCGGGTGGGGGGGAAGAGAGAGAGCGGGTGGGGGGGAAGAGAGAGAGCGGGTGGGGGGGAAGAGAGAGAGCGGGTGGGGGGGAAGAGAGAGAGCGGGTGGGGGGAAGAGAGAGAGCGGGTGGGGGGGAAGAGAGAGAGCGGGTGGGGGGGAAGAGAGAGAGCGGGTGGGGGGGAAGAGAGAGAGCGGGTGGGGGGGAAGAGAGAGAGCGGGTGGGGGGGAAGAGAGAGAGCGGGTGGGGGGGAAGAGAGAGAGCGGGTGGGGGGGAAGAGAGAGAGCGGGTGGGGGGGAAGAGAGAGAGCGGGTGGGGGGGAAGAGAGAGAGCGGGTGGGGGGGAAGAGAGAGAGCGGGTGGGGGGGAAGAGAGAGAGCGGGTGGGGGGGAAGAGAGAGAGCGGGTGGGGGGGAAGAGAGAGAGCGGGTGGGGGGAAGAGAGAGAGCGGGTGGGGGGAAGAGAGAGAGCGGGTGGGGGGGAAGAGAGAGAGCGGGTGGGGGGGAAGAGAGAGAGCGGGTGGGGGGGAAGAGAGAGAGCGGGTGGGGGGGAAGAGAGAGAGCGGGTGGGGGGGAAGAGAGAGAGCGGGTGGGGGGGAAGAGAGAGAGCGGGTGGGGGGGAAGAGAGAGAGCGGGTGGGGGGGAAGAGAGAGAGCGGGTGGGGGGGAAGAGAGAGAGCGGGTGGGGGGGAAGAGAGAGAGCGGGTGGGGGGGAAGAGAGAGAGCGGGTGGGGGGGAAGAGAGAGAGCGGGTGGGGGGGAAGAGAGAGAGCGGGTGGGGGGAAGAGAGAGAGCGGGTGGGGGGGAAGAGAGAGAGCGGGTGGGGGGGAAGAGAGAGAGCGGGTGGGGGGGAAGAGAGAGAGCGGGTGGGGGGGAAGAGAGAGAGCGGGTGGGGGGGAAGAGAGAGAGCGGGTGGGGGGGAAGAGAGAGAGCGGGTGGGGGGGAAGAGAGAGAGCGGGTGGGGGGGAAGAGAGAGAGCGGGTGGGGGGGAAGAGAGAGAGCGGGTGGGGGGGAAGAGAGAGAGCGGGTGGGGGGAAGAGAGAGAGCGGGTGGGGGGGAAGAGAGAGAGCGGGTGGGGGGGAAGAGAGAGAGCGGGTGGGGGGAAGAGAGAGAGCGGGTGGGGGGAAGAGAGAGAGCGGGTGGGGGGAAGAGAGAGAGCGGGTGGGGGGGAAGAGAGAGAGCGGGTGGGGGGGGGGAAGAGAGAGAGCGGGTGGGGGGGGGGAAGAGAGAGAGCGGGTGGGGGGGGGAAGAGAGAGAGCGGGTGGGGGGGGAAGAGAGCGGGGGGGAAGAGAGCGGGGGGAAAGAGAGCGGGGGGAAAGAGAGCGGGGGGAAAGAGAGCGGGGGGGAAGAGAGCGGGGGGGAAGAGAGCGGGGGGGAAGAGAGCGGGGGGGAAGAGAGCGGGGGGGAAGAGAGCGGGGGGGGAAGGGAAGGGAGGGGGGGAAAGGGGCGGGCGGGGGGGAAGGGGCGGGGGGAAAGGTGCGGGGGGGAAGGGGCGGGGGGAAAGGGGCGGGGGGAAAGGGGCGGGGGAAAGGGGCGGGGGGGGGGGAGGGGAAGGGGGGGCGGGGGGGAAGGGGGGGCGGAAGGGGCGGCCCAGGCCGAGAGCCCCGCTCTCCGGGCGGCCGAGCCCGATTGCGGCTCTGAGAGAGCCCCGCCCCCCCCCGCCGAGCCCGATTGCGGCTCTGAAAGACGGCCGGCGGCCGAGCCCCCCCCCCCACCCGCCGAGCGCGGAACAGAGACGCCGCGTCTCACCTGCTCCTGCTGCGCGCACACCCTGACCCTCGTGGCTGACGCCGTTGCCCCGGGTAACGTGACATGGTGGGGGGACGGGTGAGGAGCTTAGCAGCAGCCCAGTTACCTAGCTCGGGCCTGGCTGGGCAAGAAAGGCCCAGGCTTTCAGGCCTAAGAAAAAAACGGGCAAAGGTAGGAAAAAGAATGTTCAGGTTAGATAAAATATTTACAAATGAGTGATTTATTTTAAAAGAATTTAATAAATTGAATTTTATTTTGCTGGAAATGTATATTTGAAAAGACGCAGAAAGCAGGAAAAAGAATGGAAGCAAGATGGCGGCTACTCACCTCAGTTCAGAACGATAAGGCCCGCCCACACACGCACCGATTGGTCGACCGTCAGGTCACCAAAGCGTAGGATTGGTCAATCGTCCCGTCACTCGACCGTAGGAGGGCCCAGCCGCACGCGCAGCAAGCCGCCGTACGATTGGTCGACCTCGAGGTCACTCTGTCACTAATGAGCGGATAATGAGATGCTAATGAGCGGAACGTTGAAGGTTTTTGGGATACCGCGGGCGCGATTTTAGCCCGGCCGAAACGTAAATACGCTTAAAACCATCTCGGAAGCGTAAGCTTTCTTTGGAGGTAACGCGCGCGTAGATACGCCCTGTAACTTTCGAGCGCATAGCCCGACAGACGCACAGGCGATGACTGACAGAGTGACAGACAGAAGTACCGATTTATATACATAAGGCTAGCTGAAGTGCCCGGCGGTGCCGAGGCTTTTTCGAGGGCATGTTGTTGTTGGAAGAGAGAGAGAGCGACTGGGGGGTAGAGAGAGAGCGAGTGGGGGGTAGAGAGAGAGCGACTGGGGGGAAGAGAGAGAGAGACTGGGGGGAAGAGAGAGAGCGCGGGTGGGGGGAAGAGGGGGCGGGGGGAGAAGGGAGGGCGGGGGGAGAGCGGGGGGGAGGGAGGGGGGGAGGGCGGGGGGAAGGAGGGGGGAGGGGAGGGGGGAGGAGGAGAGAGGAGGGGGTGAAGAAGGGGCGGGGGGAGGGAGGGGAGGAGGAGGGAGGAGGAGAGAGGAGGGGGGGGAGGGGAGGGGAAGGGGGAGAGTCCACGAGCCCCCGATCCCCGTCCCCCCAAGCCCCCTGATCCCCACCCCCCGAACTCCAGAGGTTGGCCCCCCCGAGACTCGCACCCCCACCCCCACCCCCGAGGCTCGCCCACCACCCACCCCCACGGCTCGCCCACCACCCACCCACCCCCGAGGCTCACCCCCCCCCCCACCAACCAAGCACCGAACTCCGGAGGCGCGATCTTCCGAGCACCGGCCTCCCGAGCTGGCTTCAACATTGCGGCTGTGCGAGATGGACGGAGGGCCCGGTTGCCAGGGTAACCGTTGACGCTCAGCAAGCCCCGCCCCCCGGCCGAGCCAGAGAGAGACGCCGCGTCTCAGCTGCTGCTGCGCGCGCACCCTTTAGTAAGGTAGCGGCGCTGGGCTGAGGCCGGCCCTGCAGCCTTCGAGTGGGGCCGGGAGGTGCCTAGCTCGGGCGTGGGTGCGGAGGAGAAGCCGAGGCTTCGAGGCCTACCTGGAAAAACGGGGAAAGGTAGGAAAATTAATGAGATTAGATAAGTTAATTCGTTTCTAAATCATTTTTTTTTAAACAATATGTGTTTTAAAAGCAACGTTTTTTTTTAAGACGCAGAAAGCGGGAAAAAGGAAAAGTTTGGAATCAAGATGGCGGCGACTCACCTCGGTTCAGAACGATAAGGCCCGGCCACACACGCACCGATTGGCCCGGCGGCACACGCCAGCAACCCAGCGTACGATTGGTCGAGCTCGAGGTCACTCTGTCGCTAATGAGCGGATAATGAGATGCTAATGAGTGGAACGTTGAAGGTTTTTGGGATACCGTGGGCACGATTTTAGCCCGGCCGAAACGTAAATACGCTTAAAACCGTCTCGGAAGCGTAAGCTTTCTTTGGAGGTAACGCGCGCGTAGGTACGCCCTGTAACTTTCGAGCGCATAGCCCGACAGACGCACAGGCGATGACAGACAGAATGACAGACAGACAGACAGATGTACCGATTTATATATATAGAAGATTTAGTGCAGAAAGATATTTTTAAAATACCTCTAATCATGTCAACCACAAAACTTTATGGAATTGTTTCCACAAATTATTTTTTTTGAGATGCTCTCAATTGGAATGAGTAATATTTTTAGTAGCTCGTCCATGATGTTGCTTATGGTGATCTTTATATCCCTCATTAAGTCCCTTTGATGTGTATTTGTTCTCCAAGTCCCTTCCTATCTCTCTCCCCAAGCTCCATTTCCTTTTCTGTCTCTTGATGTGTCCATGCAATCTTTATGCCTCTCTAATATTATCTCTCTCCGTTTCCCTCAATCTCTCTTATCTATGTCTTTGTCGAGAGACTGGTCTTAGCCCACATCAAAGCCAGTGTTCCTGCCTCCCTTGACCAACACCAGTTTGCCTATCATGCAAACAGATCAACGGAGGATGCAATCACAACTGCTCTACACTCGGCACTGAATCACCTAGATGGTAAGGAGACCTACATCAGAATGCTGTTCATAGACTACAGCTCAGCATTCAACACTATCGTCCCCAACAAGCTGGCCACCAAACTCCGAACTCTTGGCCTGAACACTTCCCTCTGCAACTGGACCCTGGACTTCCTAACAAACAGACCCCAGTCTGTCAAATTAGGTAACCACACCTCCCCCCCCCCCGACCCTGAACACAGGGGCCCCACAAGGATGTGTGCTGAGCCCGCTCCTCTACTCCCTCTTCACCCACGACTGTGTGGCTGTTAATGGTTCCAACACCATCATCAAGTTTGCAGATGACACCACGGTAGTGAGCCAGATCACCAACAACGATGAGTCAGCCTACAGGGAGGAGGTCCAGCATCTCGTGAAGTGGTGCGCCGATAACAACCTGGCCCTTAACATCAAGAAAACCAAAGAAATCATTGTGGACTTCAGGAAGTCCAAAGGCGGAAGTCACACCCCCATCCACATCAATGGGGCTGTGGTGGAAAGGGTGGACAGCTTTAAGTTCCTCGGAGTCCACATCACGGAAGACCTCTCCTGGTCCCTCAACACCTCCTCTCTGGTGAAGAAGGCCCAGCAGCGCCTATATTTCCTAAGGAGGCTGAAGGGATGTAATCTGTCACCCCGATCCTCTCTAACTTTTACTGCTGCACTATAGAGAGCATCCTGACAAACTGTATCACAGTATGGTATGGCAGCTGCAGCGGGTAGTCAAAACTGCCCAACGCATTACCGGCACCCGGCTACCGACCATAGAGCACATATACCAGAAACGCTGTCTACGGAGGTCACGGTCCATCATCAAAGACCCTACCCACCCCAGCCACAGTCTGTTCGCCCTCCTGCCATCTGGGAGACGCTACAGATGCATTCGCACCCGTACGACCAGATTTAGGAACAGCTTCTTTCCCAGGGCTGTCATCCTACTGAACTCCACAAATAAACTCTAAAGCCTGCACATCTGCCAATGCACTTTATTGTGGTTATATTTATGTTTATATACTACAAGCCAAATGTATGTTGAATGTTTAAATGTCTTAATCCAAATGTACACTCTCGGGAGCCGCAAGCCTACATTTCGTTGTACTGCACTTGTGCACTAACAATGACAATAAAAGTTGATTTGATTTGATTTGATTTTGATTTGATTTGATTTGTCTCATCTCTCTAACATCTTCTACCCGTCTGCCTCTCCTGATGTCTTACTCATACTTCACCACCCCCTCCCTCCCCCACCCCCGCACCTTGTGGTCTCCCATATCACTGATATTGCTGTCTCTCTGTGACCCCTCTCTTTTCCTTGCTGTCTCTCTGTGACCCCTCTCTTTTCCTTGCTGTCTCTCTCTGACCCCTCTTTTCCTTGCTGTCTCTCTCTGACCCCTCTTTTCCTTGCTCTCTCTCTGACCCTCTCTTTTCCTTGCTGTCTCTCTGTGACCCCTCTCTTTTCCTTGCTGTCTCTCTCTGACCCCTCTTTTCCTTGCTGTCTCTCTGTCCAATCTCTCATATGTTTGTACACGATGTCTCGCGCCTGATCATTTACCTGCTTTTCTTTTTTTTCCGCACTCTGAGATTATTTCTCCCATCTCACTATATATGTCTCCCCATGTCTCTCTCTCACCTCCTCGACCACAACCTCTCTCCACATCCCAGTTAATGTCTCCACCAAAAATTGCTGCAACAGCTGGCACAAAACATTTTTAAACGGCCAATATGACCAAAGAAAGAGCAAAGCTGAGGCCATGGCTGGAGCTGGGAGGGGCCAGCAGTCCCAGGGGGAGGGGGGGAGAGCTAGGACTAAGGTACAGTAGCAGGTGGGGTTCCTTCATTGTCTCTGGGTCATAATCTTGGAACTCCCTACCAGCAGCTCTGTGGGAGTACCTTAACCACAAGGACTGCACCGGTTCAGGAAGGCGGCTCACCACCACCTTCTCAAGGGCAATTAGGGATGGGCAATAAATGCTGGCCTTGCCAGTGACACCCACATCCCGTGAATGAATATAAAAATAAATAATGGGGTCTAGGGTGAATAAACAGTAGGAGAGACATGAGGACCCGTGCATGAGGCAGGAGCTGGAGACAGGACAATAGAGGTATGACTCCAGGATGGCACGGGCGTTAAGGCCATGGCAGGAAGAGAAGAGAAAGCTCTTGGTTGGCTGGTGATGTTTGGTTGGGGTGCTGGAATGGCCAGTAAGGGGAAGAAAAAGTAGCAGGAGGATCAGCAAGGTGAATGGGCCTTGGGCCAGAAATGAGACAAAGACCCGGGGGCGGAGGGGGTTCAGGATTTCCTGAGCAGGGAGGCACTTGGCACCAGGGAGAATGGAGGGCACTACAGAAAGGTATGGGTAGAGTTGGGCCCAGGCAAGCTGAAGACAGACAGAACATGTAGCACACTACCAGTTAAAGTTCAGGTCTGCACTGCAAGGTGAGTATGGTAACTATATTGGATTTTAAATAAGCTTTACAGCAGCCATTACCCCAGTCCCTACCTTATTGTTTAAGCAGGCGTAACTAAATTTAAATATATTACAGATATAGACTGTGGGGACATTATCTCTCCTCCTCCCTGTGACTAATGCAAATATTGGCTTTCTAGTGTACTTGGGAGGTTAAAATGTCATCTGGAACAGTAGTAGGTTAAACCTTCCATTTGCCTTGCAATGCTGGACCAGACAATAAATATTAGTGCAAAAACATCATTATTGGATGCAAGTGAAATTTCCCAGCTATTTATTGCGTTCTCACCATTTCTAATGTAGTCTTTTGACTCTTAAAACCCAATGAATTTCAGTAATGTGTACAAAGAATGCAATCACAGCAATGTCCATGAATAATATCTTACAGGATTTTTGTTGTGAAAATTCCTAAACCTTTTTCAATTTGAATCCAGCCGTGAGCTTTTGGTCCACATAGAATCATAGAATGGTTACAGCACAGGAGGAGGCCAGTCGAGCCCATGCCGTATCTCTGCAAGAGCACTTCAGCTAGTCCCACTCCAGCTAGTCCCACTCCAGCTAGTCCCACTCCCCTGCCCTCTTCCCGTAGCCCTGCAAATGTTTTTCCTTCAGCTACTTATCCAATTCCCTTTTGAAAGCCACGATTGAATCTGCCTCCACCACCCTCTCAGGCAGTGCATTCCAGATCCTAACCATTCGCTGCGTAAAAATGTTTTTCCTCATGTCGCCTTTGGTTCTTCTGCCAATCAACTTAAATCTGTGTCCTCTGGTTCTCAACCCTTCCACCAATGGGAAGTTTCTCACTATTTACTCTTTCTAGACCCATCATGATTTTGAACACCTCTATCAAATCTCCTCTCAAACTTCTCTGCTCTAAGGAGAACAACCCCAGCTTCTCCAGTCTATCCATGTAACTGAAGTCCCTCATCCCTGGTTCCATTCTTGCAAATCTTTTCTGCACCTTCTCGAAGGCCTTCACATCCTTCCTAAAGTGCAGTGTCCAGAATTGGATACAATATTCCAGTTAAGGTTAGACCAGTGTTTTATAAAGGATCATAACTTCCTTGCTTTTGCACTCTATGCCTCTATTTATCAAGCCTAGGATCCCGTATGCTTTTTTAACCACTGGCTCAAACTGCCCTGCCACCTTCAACAATTTGTGCACATATAACCCCTGGTCTCTCTGTTCATGCACCCCCTTTAGAATTGTACCCTTTAGTTTATATTGCCTCTCCTCATTCTTCCTACCAAAATGTATCACTTCGCACTTTTCTGCGTTAAATTTCATCTGCCACATGTCCGCCCATTCCACTAGCCTGTCTATGTCCTCTTGAAGTCCATCACTATCCTCGTCACTGTTCACTATACAGGAAACTTTGTGCTATCCGGAGGTTGAATGTCCAGCAACTTCGATCTAACGGCAGAAATCAGCAGCCATTTTGGTTAGGTTTTTTTTCTTCTCCTAGCATTCTTTTCACAGGCAGGCTCTGGAAAGCGTCTTTGTAGCTTAGCAACAGTTTCAGAGACGCTTCCAAGGTACTGGGCCGAGTGTTTACAAGATGTTGCTGAGCAAGTGTTTGTGGTCAGATACGGCAGGCTCTAGAAAGCGTCTCTGTATCTTAGCAACAGCTTCAGAGATGCTTCCAAGCCACAGGCCGAGTGCTGACAAGCTTTTGCTAAGCAACAGTCTTTGTTGTCAGATACGGAGATGAAAAGCTCCTATCTGATAACATTGACGCTGGTCTATCCGGAAGTTTTGAGGCAACGGCAGTAGCTCGGTCCCGTGGGTGCCAGATAGCACAAAGTTTCCTGTACTTCCAAGTTTTGTGTCATCTGCAAATTTTGAAATTGTGCCCTGTACACCCAAGTCCAGGTCATTAATATACATCAAGAAAAGCAGTGGTCCTAGTACCGACCCCTGGGGAACACCACTGTATACGTTCCTCCAGTCTGAAAAACAACTGTTCACCACTACTCTCTTTCCTGTCACTTAGCCAATTCTGTATCCATGCTACTACTGTCCCTTTTATTCCATGGGCTTCAACTTTGCTGGCAAGCCTATTATGTGGCACTTTATCAAACACCTTTTGGAAGTCCATGTACACGTCAACCACATTGCCCTCATCAACCCTCTCTGTTACCTCATCAAACAACGCAATCAAGTTAGTAAAACTCAGAAATAAAAACAGAAAATGCTGGAAATACTCAGCAGGTCAGGCAGCATCTGTGGAGAAAGAAACCGAGTTAACGTTTCAGGTCGATGACCCTTCAAGTTGGGCAGGAAATTGTTTGGGACCTGGAATATATCACTGACGTGGGCCAACCGAGGACAATATGGTTGCACAATGATGAGCACAGGAGGGGGGAGCCATGCAACGACGCATATATGTACTGATTAAAAGTACTGGAACACATCCAGATTGAGGCAATGGGAAAGGTGTGTCTGAATTTCAACACATAACACAGACAAGAGAATACTCGGGTTCAAATGCTGATTTGTCCGTGTAAAATGCTGCCAACTGACATTCATTCAGTGTTTCACAGATGAACTTGGTGCAGACAGTGGTTATTACCACCAGGCTCAGATCAATCAGAAATAAAGATTTCCATTTTTATAGCACCTTTCACAAACTCAAAGTCCCAAAGCGTTTTACAGCCAATTAAGTACTTTTGAAATGTAGTCCACTACTGTAATTTAGGACATTTGGCAGCCAATTTGCACGTAGCAAACTCCCACGAACAGCAATGTGATAACGACCAGATAATCTGTTTTAGTGATGCTGGCTGAGGAATAAATATTGTCCGGGACACCAGGAAGAACTGCCCTGCTCTTCTTCAAAATAGCACCATGAGATCTTTTACATACACCTGAGAGGGCAGAACGTTTAACATCTCATCCAAAAGAAGGGACTTTCAACAGTGCAGTACGCCCTCAGCACTGCACTGAAGTATCAGCCTAGATTTTGTGCTCAAGTCTCTGCAGTGGGACTTGAACCCACAACCTTCTAACTCCGAGGCAAGAGTGAGCCACAGCTGACACCTATTGAATTACGAGTATGAAACAGAGTGCATGGATTGCATCACTCATCAGAAGATTGACAATACCCAAGGGCACCCCACTGGCAATTGGACAGAGACAAATAGCTTTTAAAAGTAGTGAGAAACAGTTCCTCTAACCCCCAGTACCATTGATACTATGACCCCCTTGGACATACTGACCCTCATTCTCCAGGTTTAAACTCCTCCACATGCCTGGTACCCACTGTCACTCATTTTTCTCCCTCATTTTCACTTTAACGCCATACCTTCAGTGCACAGTCACTTTCCTGTGGACATTGCGTAGTCCCTTCATGCACCATCGAAATACATGCCACTTAGGACCCTTTGTACAGATCAGCCATGATCTAATTAAATGGTGGAACAGGCTCAAAGGCCTACTCCTGTTCCTATATAGAAATGTCGAATGTGGAAGTTTTAATGGGGCGGCTCTGACCCAGCTGCATGTTGATTTTGAAACACAAATGCAGACAGCAGGTCTAAACACATTGGGCGCGATTTTGCCAGCCCCGGGGAGGCGGGTATGGAGGCGGGACTGCCAGGAAAATGGCAGAATCTGGGGGCGGGTACCCATCCCGCCCCCAACCCGCCCATGTGCCATCTTCCCAGGAAGTGGGTACCGACCCGCGCTGGGAGCTGCCTCCTCGAGGCGGGAAGGGGATTAGTGCCAATTAACTGCCTGACCTGTTAACAGGCAGTTTTTTGGATAATCCCTATTTTGAGCCCTAAAGTGTGGGCTTCCCGACGGCTCCGAACTTCGCCAGGGTCAGCAAGGCGAGCAGTGGGTCTACGGGGCCGAGATGTCCAGTGTGCAGGTGAGTGATGGGTGCATGTGTGCAGAGGTAAGTGTGTGAGGTGAGTCTTAAGTGTTTTAAAAGCTTTACTTACCTTTGCTTCTTCCTCCAGGCTTCAACCCTGCAGGTCTCAGGAGTCCCTCATCTCACCGGTAGAGAAAGCAGAATGGCCGCTGCATTCTCAAATGCATCAGCCTTCTATTTCTGCTCAGGAGAGATCTCTAACTAAGCCTGTGTCCCAGGTCTCAACTTAGAAGACAGATTTTCAGTGTTTGAAAGCTTCACAGAGCTCTCAAATGATGACAATTCATCTATGAAACGTCACTCGCTGACGTCACCAGTAACCGGCTTTCCCTTAATTGGTCTGCTAAGCCCACTGGGCGGGCTTAACAAGGTCAATCAAGGGAAAATAGCGTGGGTTGGCCACAAGTCGATGGAGGCGGGACTAAAACCCAACAAGCAGCAGTCCCACCTCCATCACGTCCCCATTGGCAAAATCACGCCCATTGTTTGCATGTACATGTTTTACCACTACCTGCACGGAGATTCTACCCAATTCAAATCAGGAAGAAATATAAAATCTTACAGCACAGAAGGAGGCCATTTGGCCCATCATGCCAGCCCCACTCTTTGAACAAGCTTGAGTATTGTGTGCAGTTTTGGTCGCCTTATCTGAGGAAGGATGTTCTTGTCATGGAAGGAGTTCAGCGAAGATTCACCAGGCTGATACCTGGGATGGCAGGACTGACGTATGAGGAGAGATTGGGACGATTGGGCTTATACTCGCTGGAGTTTAGAAGAATGAGAGGGGATCTCATTGAAACTTATAAAATTCTGACAGGACTAGACAGACTAGATGCAGGAAGGATGTTCCCGATGGTCGGGGAGTCCAGAACCAGGGGTCACAGTCTAAGGATAAGGGGTAAGCCATTTAGGACAGAAATGAGGAGGAATTTCTTCAACCAGAGAGTGGTGAACCTGTGGAATTCTCTACCACAGAAGGCAGTCGAGGCCAATTCATTAAATATATTCAAGAAGGAGTTGGATATATTTCTTAAGGCTAAAAGTATCAAGGGGTATGGGGAGAAAGCAGGGACCGGGGTACTGAATTTGGATGATCAGCCATGATCGCATTGAATGGCGGAGCAGGCTTGAGGGGCCGAATGGCCTACTCCTGCTCCTATCTTCTGTGTTTCGATGTTTAAGCTAACCAATTAGTACTACTTCCCTGCTCTTCCCCATAACCCTGCAAATGTTTCCTTTTCAAGTATATATCCAATGTCCTTTTGAAAGTTACTATTGAATCAATCTAATCTAACAGCTTTACAGTGAGGGAGCCAGGATACGATTGTATGACAGATGGTATTAAGTTACCACCCTAACGGAAGTATTTCTGTGTTGTCACTAGGATTGTGTAAGAAATTTTCCCACAATCTTTACTTGAACTTTGAAAGACTCAGCAGTCCAATTATAGCTTTTACCCTCCTAAACTTGAATTGAGGCTGGAGAGAATGTTTTAAGCTGTGTAACACTAGGGTGAAATACTGATGGTTACAGGTCTATCACTTGTGATTCTAACAACTTGAGGTGATGAATTAAGAATATCGCACAACATTATAGTTTATTGGCTTAAGTATGCTGTTTCCTATGGCAATTTGGTGCCAATGCACTAATTAAGCTTCAATAAAAAACTTTTTTTCTTCCTTTCCGATGTCAAAGATCGCAAGCTTCATCAACTCTTGAACACCAATGCCCCTCCGGAACCTTCTTCCCCTTCACTTTCCTCTGACCCCCCTTCTCCCAATCTCACCCCCTGCCGCGTTTTCACTATCCCTTCTGACCTTCCCCTCTCTGACCCCGAACGATCAGTCCTCAGCAAAGGCCTGAGTTTCATCCCCTTACGCCCCCTCAATGAATTTCGAGCTCGGCACGATGCTGAGCTCTTTGTCCGTCGCCTTCGTCCCCACTTCTTTGGCCAGGAGTCTGCCCCCCGCACGGCTGACCCTTTCTCACGCTTTCAGAATTCTCGTTCTACCCGGACCCCTCCCCCTGGCCTCTTACCCTCTCTAGATCTTTTCATTACTAACTGCCGCCGTGACATCGACCGTCTCCATTTCTCTGCTCCCCTCACTCACTCCAGCCTACTTCCCTCTGAACTTGCAGCACTCCATTCTCTCAGATCCAACCCCAACATTGTCATTAAACCTGCTGACAAGGGTGGTGCTATTGATGTTTGGCGAACCGACCTCTACCTAGCAGAAGCTGAACGTCAACTCTCCGGCACCTCCTCCTAGCTCCACCTGGACCATGACTCCACTACCGAACGTCAAACCACCATTTCCAAGACTGTCACTGACCTCATCTCCTCTGGAGATCTTCCCCCCACGGCCGCCAACCTCATAGTTCTCCAACCCTGCACAGCCCGCTTCTACCTCCTTCCCAAGATCCACAAACAGGACTCCCCTGGTAGACCCATCGTTTCAGCCTGTTCTTGCCCCACGGAACTTATCTCTTCCTATCTCGACTCTATCTTTTCTCCCCTTGTCCAGTCTCTTCCCACCTACATCCGCAACTCTTCTGACGCCCTCCGCCACTTTAACAATTTCCAGTTTCCTGGCCCCAACCGCCTCCTTTTCACCATGGATGTACAATCTCTCTACACCTCCATCCCCCACCAGGATGGCCTGAGGGCGCTCCGCTTCTTCCTTGAACAGAGGCCCAACCAGTCCCCATCCACCACCACCCTCCTCCGCCTGGCTGAACTTGTTCTCACATTGAACAACTTCTCCTTTGACTCCACTCACTTCCTCCAAATTAAAGGTGTTGCCATGGGTACCCGCATGGGCCCTAGCTATGCCTGCCTTTTCGTGGGATATGTGGAACACTCTTTGTTCCAGTCCTACTCGGGTCCCCTCCCTCACCTCTTTTTCCGGTACATTGATGACTGTAGCGGTGCCGTTTCCTGCTCTCGCCCTGAACTAGGCAATTTCATTCACTTTGCCTCCAATTTCCACCCTTCTCTCACCTTCACATGGTCCATCTCCAACTCTTCCCTTCCCTTCCTCAACTTCTCCGTCTCCACCTTTGGGGATAGGTTATTGACCAACATTCACTACAAGCCCACTGACTCCCACAGCTACCTGGACTACACTTCCTCCCACCCCGCCTCCTGTAAGGACTCTATTCCATTCTCCCAGTTTCTCCATCTCCGCCGCATCTGCTCCGACGATACCACCTTCCACACCAGTGCTTCCGACATGTCTTCTTTTTCCTCAACCGAGGATTCCCCTCTACCGTGGTTGACACGGCCCTCGACCGTGTCTGTTCTATCTCCCGCACTTCTGCCCTCACCCCTGCCCCTCCCTCCCGGAACCACGATAGGGTTCCCCTTGTCCTCGCCTTTCACCCCACGGATCATCCTCCGCCTTTCTGCCACCTCCAACGTGATCCCACCACCAAACGCATCTTCCCCTCCCCTTTCAGCATTCCGTAGGGACCGCTCCCTCCGAGACACCCTAGTCCACTCCTCTATCACCCCCAGCACCCCCCCTTCCTCTTCGCCCGGCACCTTCCCGTGCAAGCGCAGGAAATGCAACACCTGCCCTTATACCTCCCCCCTTCCCACCGTCCAGGGCCCCAAACACCCCTTCCAGGTGAAACAGCGATTTACTTGTACTTCTCGCAATCTAGTATACTGTATTCGCTGCTCACGATGCGGTCTCCTCTACATTGGGGAGACCAAATGCAGATTGGGTGACCGCTTTGCAGAACACCTCCGTTCAGTCCATAAGGGTGACCTCGAGCTTCCGGTCGCCTGTCATTTCAATTCACCGCTCCATTCCCACTCGGACCTCACCGTCCTCGGCCTCTTGCATTGTTCCATGGAAGCTCAGCGTAAGCTCGAGGAACAGCACCTCATCTTCCGATTAGGCACTTTACAGCCTTCCGGACTCAATAGCGAGTTCAACAATTTCAGATCATAACCTCGGCCCCTATCATATTTTTATATATTTTTTATCCACACTTTTGGTTTGTGCCTTTTCCTTTTTTTTTCTCTCCCACATGGCAGCTGTCTTTCATTCTGCCAGCGCATTTCACACTTCACCTAGAGCCATCCTTTGTTTCTTTACCTGTCCTATTACCATCTCGTCTCGCCTTGAATATCTCTTAATGTCTCTTCACCTCTCCCAGACCTTCCCTTTTGTTCTTTCATCCCCTCCCCCATTTCCCAGCCCCCAAACTTGCTTTTTAATGTTTCATTTCCTGCTTTTTTCTCAGTTCTGAAGAAGGGTTTCAACCTGAAACGTTAACTCTGTTTCTCTCTCCACGGATGTTGCCTGGCCTGCTGAGTTTTTCCAGCGTTTTCTGTTGTTATTTTGGATTTCCAGCATCCGCAGTATTTTGCTATCGCACTAATTAAGCTTGGTGAGAACATGGTTAACTTTGGACTTATGGTTCCCAAAGCTTTCCACCACTGGAGGTTTTCCTCACCTTATGTCTGGGTCTGTTGTAGACTAAATGATGGGTCTGTTGTAGACTAAATGATAGAGATTGATTGCTATGATTAGTCATGAGAGTACCAGGATAGTAGAAGGCAAACTAGATGGATCTTGGTCTTTTTTCGTCCAGCAATTCCTATGTTCCTAACGTGTGAATCTGCAGCCTTTGTTCAAATATGGGCCTGGCTTGTAAACAATTTCAGGTCCTTCAGCAAATCTTAAAATACCATAATCCTGCAGATTCTTGAATACACACCCTCCCCGCACCCTTTTTTGGCATTCCGTATATCCTGGCAGTAATTCTTGCGAGATGTACAATATTAAAACATACTTGAACAGGAACACATAGTTTTACCTTCAGTAGCAATTTCAAACGTGTTAAGTTAAAGATAGTTTCCAATACACATCTTATATAAAGGCTACACCTCCCCACTTTACTCAAGTGACAAAACAATAAATAGCATGACTAAGTGCAGCTGTAGTATCATTATTTTATAGCATATCCATCTGATTTTGTTGGTAGAGTCACAAAGTTCAACACATTAACAATGACAAACGTTAAGGAACCCAAATACTGTTCTAGGTTAGAGAACACATCACATTAATCTCCCAAAGCAGCAGCACGTTTGCATATGCTTTAAGTCTGCAATCTTAATAATCTATTGCATAATGACGATCCACGTGTCTAAATTAACCCAAGTATGTGAAGATTGATGTTTGGCTGATTCTAAATATGTGATTCTTAGCTAAAACTAAGAGATAAAATGTTTTTAGATTGAGCACTGGATCTAGTTCTAGGAAAAGAAATGGTGTATGAATGTTTTTTATTTATTCGTTCATGGGATGTCAGCCAGCATTTATTGCCCATCCCTAATTGCCCTTGAGAAAATGATGGTGAGCTGCCTTCTTGAACCGCTGCAGTTCTTAGTGTGCTTCTTTGTAGTGGTTTGGTACAATTCAGTGGCTTGCTATGCCATTTCAGAGGGTAGTTAAGAGTCAGCTTTGACCCATTGCTGTGGGTCTGGAGTCACATATAGGCCAGGCTAGGTAAGGATGGCAGATTCCCTTCTCTAAAGGACATTAGTGAACCAGATGGGTTTTTACTAGCTTTTTATTCCAGATTTATTTAATTAACTAAATTTAAATTCTCCAGCTGCTGGGGTCAGATTTGAACTACATATCTCTGGATTATTAGTCCAGGCCTATGCATTACTAGTCCAGTAACATAACCACTATGCTACCATACCTGTAATGCAAGGGTAGGGGAACATCTCTGAAACAGCAACAATAACAGTTAGGTTCAATATAAAAATTGAAAAGCAGTCAAAGATAAAGGCACTTGAGTAGAAAAAAAAAGTAAATTTTAGTAACATGATAAGGGAACTAGCACAGTTAAATTGGGAAGTAAAACTGGCAGCTAAGACAGTGGACAAACAATGGGAAATTTCTAAATAGGAGATGTTTAGGTTATAAACTAGATATATTCCCAAAAGAACGGGTGCAGCAAAAGCTGAAATTTCTTGGATGAGTAGAAAAATTAAAATAAAACTTAAGAGACATATAACAAATCTACATCTAATCGAAAATCAATTAAAGAAAATATATACAAGGGAAAAAAGATTAGAAGGGCTAAGGGAAGTATGTATGACAGGTAATATAAAGGGAAATAGTAAGGGAATTTATAAAGCACATAAAGATAAAAGAATAGTTAAAGAAAGAGTAGGGCCACTTAGAGATGGAAGATAAACTCTCATGGAGGATAAAGGGATGAGAAATACTAACAATCAGTACTCAGCCTCAATTTTTACAGAAGGGTGTGATGCTGGCAATGAAGGACTACAGGAGGATAAGGAGGTATCATTGAAACTCGAAGTGGAACAGGCACCATGTCCTGATGGTTTGCCTTCCAGAATGTCGATGGAAGTTGGAGTGGAAACAGAAAAATTAAAAACTCGGTTCTATAATTTACGTTATTTTTTCTTCCATGTGCAGATAAATATAAATGATTTAACGCAAGGGCTTTTGTTTAAAACAAATGCACCTTTACACTGAGCGGTAGAGCATGAGTGGCGCACAATGTTGCTGATGTGCTGGGACACGCCGAGATTCCCGCTCAGCGCTTACCTCAGGTCAGCGTTGCTCTTCTGCTTCCAAACCGATGTGAAGTTCATGAATGCGGACATCGAGTTTGAAGACGAATCCAATTTCTGCGACCGGATCACGAAAGTTAACTCGAGTTGAATGATTTCTTTCCCTGTGCTTTCTTTGCCTGGAGTGAATGACGCGAGAAACGCCCGTCTTCATTCCGCAGGCGATGCACCACTCCCAGAAGACGCCTTCGAATTAGATCCCACCCTCACTAATCAGATCGACGGTACAGACTGGTTTATTCCTGAGCTGCTGAAAACTTTCGAGACATAAACCTTTCAAAGTCTCTGGATACATGTTTAAATGAATAAAAATCACAATTCATAAGTGTATTTTCCGAGCCTGCTGTGCAGCAGAAAAATCACCCACGTTGTGATCTGCAGAGGTATGAGACCAACTATTGCTTTTTGTTTAAAGTCCTGGTTAACCTCAGGTCCTGGTCAGATAAGGAATTTAGCAGAAACTTCTTTACCTAGAGGGTGGTTAGAATGTGGAACCTGCTACCACAGGGAGTAATTGAGGTAAATAGCATAGATGCATTTTAGGGGAAGTTAAATAAGTACACGAGGGAGAAAGGAATATTAGGCAATGCTCATAGGGTTTGATGAAATAGGGTGGGAGGAAGCTAGTGTGGAGCATAAACACCGGCTTACACCAGTTGGGCTGAATGGCCTGTTTCTGTGCTGTAAATTCTATTTAATATCTGTCCATCAATGACCAGTCCTATTAAGCGCTAAAAGCACGGTTCCACAGTTTTTTTTTGCTGTGTTGTGGACTCACTAGTACATTAACTCTGTTGCTGTACACTAATAAAAGCAAACTACAAGATCAATACTTAAGATAAATGCACCACCTTTCAGAGGCTAGGACAGGATATCCAGGAATGTAGACGCTCAAAAGTTTTGCAAAATGTTGAAAATCATTGCACTGAACCATCATAGGGCCAGACAGTGTTAATTATCATCAAGAAAGATGGTCTGTATTTATTTGAATTGTTACATGCTAAATATTATCAACCTGAGATAAATGACAAATATCTCCATCGGGCTGAACAGAACTCGTTTCATAAGAACATAAGAACATAAGAAATAGGAGCAGGAGTAGGCCAATCGGCCCATCGAGCCTGCTCCGCCATTCAATAAGATCATGGCTGATCTGATCCTAACCGCCAATCCACTATCACAGAACCATCTCCTGAATCTAACAGAATTAGACACACGAAATAGGAGCAGGATCAGGCTACACGGCCCCTGGACCCGCTCCGCTACCCACAGGGCCATGACCGATCCGAACCTAGACTCATGTCCAAATTCCTGCCCGCTCCCCGTAACCCTTAATTCCCTTTACTTCTAGGAAACTGTCTATTTCTGTTTTAAATTTATGTAATGATGTAGCTTCTACAGCTTTTTGGGGCAGCATATTCCATGGACCTACCACCCTCTGAGTGAAGTAGTTCCTCCTCATCTCAGTTTTGAAAGAGCAGCCCCTTATTCTAAGACTATGCCCCCTAGTTCTAGTTTCACCCATCATCGGGAACATCCTCCCCGCATCCACCCGATCCAACCCCTTCACAATCTTATATGTTTCAATAAGATCGCCTCTCATTCTTCTGAACTCCAATGAGTAGAGTCCCAATCTACTCAACCTCTCCTCATATGTCCACCCCCTCATCCCCGGGATTAACCGAGTGAACCTTCTTTGTACTGACTCGAGAGCAAGTATGTCCTTTCTTAAGTATGGACACCAAAACTGTATGCAGTATTCCAGGTGCGGTCTCACCAATACCTTATACAACTGAAGCAATACCTCCCTGTTTTTATATTCTATCCCCCTAGCAATGAAAGCCAACATTCCATTGGCCTTCTTAATCACTTGCTGCACCTGCATACTAACCTTTTGAGTTTCGTGCACCAGGACTCCCAGATCCCTTTGTACTTCAGTACTTTCCAGTTTCTTGCCATTAAGATAATAACTTGCTCTACGATTTTTCCTGCCAAAGTGCATAACCTCACACTTTCCAGTATTGTATTCCATCTGCCAAATCTCTGCCCACTTACTTAGCCTGTCTATGTCCCCTTGAAGGTTTTTTATGTCCTCCTCACTCACTACTTTTCCCCCCCATCTTAGTATCATCTACAAACTTTGATATGTTACACTCGGTCCCCTCCTCCAAATCGTTAATATAGAGTGTAAAGAGTTGGGGACCCAGCACTGACCCCTGCGGAACACCACTAGTTACTGATTGCCAGTCTGAGAATGAACCATTTATCCCAACTCTCTGCCTTCTGTTAGATAGCCAATCCTCTATCCATGCCAGAATATTACCCCCAATCCCGTGATTTTTTATCTTAAGCAATAATCTTTTGTGTGGCACCTTGTCAAATGCCTTTTGGAAGTCTAAATACACTACGTCCACTGGTTCCCCTTTATCCACCCTATACGTTACTTCCTCAAAGAACTCCAGCAAATTTGTCAAACATGACTTCCCCTTCATAAAACCATGCTGACTTTGTCTTATTAAATTATGATTATCCAAATGTCCTGTTACTGTCTCCTTAATAATGGACTCCAAAATTTTACCTACCACAGATGTTAGGCTAACCGGTCTATAGTTTCCAGCCTTCTGTCTACTGCCCTTTTTAAATAAGGGTGTTACATTAGCAGTTTTCCAGTCTGCCGGGACCATTGCCGAGTCCAGGGAGTTTTGGAAAATTATTACCAATGCATCCACAATCCCTACCGCCACTTCCCTCAAGACCCTAGGATGTAAGCCATCAGGTCCAGGTGATTTATCCGCCTCGAGTCCCATTATTTTACCGAGTACCACTTCCTTAATGATTTTGATCGTGTTTAGCTCCTCCCCCCCCTTTAGCCCCCTGTTTGTCCAGTGTTGGGATATTCTTAGTGTCTTCTACTGTAAAGACTGATGTAAAATATTCATTCAGTGTTTTTGCCATCTCCATATTTCCCACCATTAATTTCCCGGTCTCATCCTCTAAGGGACCAACATTTACTTTAGCCACCCTTTTTCTTTTTATATAACTATAAAAACTCTTACTATCTGTTTTTATATTTTTTGCTAATTTACTTTCATAATCTATCTTCCCTTTCTTAATCAATCTTTTTGTTATTTTTTGCTGTCTTTTAAAGTTTTCCCAATCCTCTATCCTCCCACTAGATTTGGCTACCTTATATGCCCTTGTTTTTAGTCTGTAAAGCGCTTTGGGTCGTCCTGAGGTCATGAAAGGCACTATATAAATGCAAGTTCATTCATTTATGACTTAGCTGGTGATGAATTAACCCAACCTATGGAGATACTGATCTTGACTCACTGTTGGCTAGGTCATATCTTTAATCTCTTCTACATAAACAAACAATATTTCCGGATGACTTGTTAAAGCTGCATTTATTTCATTAATATGCCACTTGCACTGCAACCACTGGTAAGTGGTGTTTGATGAAACAGCTATTGCCTTGCAGGCACATGCCACTGTTCCGGAGTGCATCTCAGCAAGTTAGGTTTCCTCCTGCCTAGTAAAGTAGTCTAACCAGTTTTGTATTTAAAAAAATAAAACAAAACTTCTTTGATAGAACTAGAGAGATGACGACCTGTACTCACCCATGCTGCTCTTATGAGGTCATTGAACCTTTTCCTACACTGAAGCCAGGTCCTGAGGGTAATGCTGCTGACACTGACCCTCTCAGCCCATGCCCAGGCCTGCACGTGTGGCCCTGAGGATCCTCTTTATCAACAAATTGTCACCCTTTAAAAGTAAGCCATACAATGATACTTTAACATTTTCTTGTTTGCATCACACATTTCACTAGCTAATCTCCTCCCAAGTTTTGGCCAGTGTTGCTTTTTAACTAACCATTAAGTGGTATGTAAATGTGACCCACCTGTTCATTTTCTGTTCCCCTCAACCCCATGATGGTACAGCAAGGGGTACGGTGGCATATTGGTTATGTTACTGGACTAGTAATCCAGAGGTCAGACTAATGATCCGGAGACTTAAGTTTAAATCCCACCACGGCAGTTGAGGAATTTAAATTCACTTAATTAAATAAATCTGGAATAAAAATACTGACTATGCAACTACCGGATTGCCTGGTTCGACCCTTACTAACATCTGGGGACTTGTGCAAAAATTGGGAGCAACAGCCTGACATAGTCATACTCACAGAATCATACCAATGTCCCAGACTCCTCCACTGGCAGGACAGACCCACCAGAGGTGGCGGCACTGTGGTATACAGTTGGGAGAAAGTGGCCCTGGGGTCCTCAACATTACTCCAGACCCCATGAAGTCTCATGGCATCAGGTCAAACATCCTCCTGCTGCTTAGCACCTACCGCCCTGCCTCAGCTCATGAATTAGTACCTGGGACAATATCATTGGACTGATAAGTGGCAAGTAACATTCGTCCAACAGAAGTGCCAGGCAATGACCATCACCAACAAGAGAGAGTCTAACCACCTCCCAATGGGATTACCATCGTTGAATCCACCACCATCAACATCCTGGGGAGGTCACCATTGACCAGAAACGTAACTGGACCAGCCACATAAATACTGTGGCTACAAGAACAACATATTCTGCTGTGAGCAACTCACCTCCTGACTCCCCAAAGACTTTCCACCACCTGCAAGGCACAAGTCAGGAATGTGATAGAATACTTGCCTGGATGAGTGCAGCTCCAACAACACTCAAGAAGCTCGACACCATCCAGGACAAAGCAGCCTGCTTGATCGGCACCCCATTCACCACCGGACATCGCAGCTGCAGCAACTTACCAAGGCAGCACCTCCCAAACCCACGAGCTCTACCACCTAGAAGGACAAGGGGAGCAGGCGCATGGGAACACCACCACCTCCAAATTACCCTCCAAGTCACACATCATCCTGACTTGTGGGTCAAAATCCTGGAACTCCCTCCCTAACAGTACTGTGGGAGCATCTTCATCACACGGACTGTAGTGGTTCAAGAAGGCGGCTCACCTTCATCTTCTCAAGTACAATTAGAATGGGCAACAAATTTTGGCCTTGGCAGTGATGCCCACATCCCAGGAATGAATAAAAAGTTATTAATTGGTGAGGGGGAGATTGCAGTGGAGATACAAATCAATGTTCTTCCACTTTATGGTGCCGTATGTGCGATAAGTTTTAGTGAATGTGTACAGCTAGCTAGATGACATGGCCATGCATAAATGATCATCATTTCTCTCATCTCATTGCATGGACTCTTTCACCTTACCACCAGAAACAAAGCTGATTTCAAAAGGTTATTATATTCTGGTAACAGTAACCATCAAGCAGGAAATCATTTCACTTTGCTGTACATTTGCAATAAACCATATTTATTTTAGCAAATCACTTCATTAATGATTGATCTTTTAAAGTAAACGCTTTAAATTAAGACTCTGCCAAGCACAGAAGAGATTACATCACAAGTAGCTTTTAATTAATTTAGAATTGTGTATCAGCAAAATAAATATGCTGGGGAACTAAGCACATTACAGCAAATATAATACAGAATAAAACAGACCTTGAAATAGATAAAAGTTTTATCTCTCCAAGGAAACATTTCTATTGCATAGAAGTAGGATTAATCTAATGTACTATGCTAGCAGGAAAAGATGCTGACTATTCATACAGTAACTAACCTCAGGCAACTATTCCCCAATAGGGAGCAATATCTAAACGAAACTAAATTATTCGGCAATCTACAGCATTCTGTCGCAACATGTTAGCATTCGGTAAAGTTTAAGGCATAATGACAAAAACACACACAAGGTTCTGGAGTATCCATACACTCACCATCCATCAAAACACCTTTTATTTCTTCTTCAATTTATTTAATGTCCAGATGACATTTTTACCTCACAACCTCCAGGAACACTTAACCAATGAATCGTCACTAACCTCTAGAATTCAGACAATTTGTCGGATTCATCATGCAGCTCAGAGCTGATGTAACTGGATTGAAGTGCTTGAGCTTTATTGATGATTTTTAATCCCTAATGAACTTGATGCAACACACTGGGATTCAGAATCTGAGCAGAGTCCACCTTGCCAGTCGACATACTGCTTTCCGTGTATCCAATTTAAGCAATCATCATCCAGATAAATGGGAATCCACTGTAAGGATAGGAACAAGAATCTGCCTTCTTGTAATCACATGGCAACATTGGTGACCAAGCAAATTCCTAAAATACTGTAATTAATTAATCTTGTGATTCTGGCTCTGGGCTTCAGGCAATTCTGTTGAGTTTAATAATACTGTTTTGTTTTGGGGTCTTTTCTACTCTTATTTTAGATTTTTTAGTTTCTGAATTTCAGGTCACTCTCATAGGTGAATCCAAGCTCCCCACGCCCTTGATAGTATCTTCATCAGCCTTTTGGGGAGGACAACAAAAGTGGACACTTGTTTTCATTCCAGCAAGCGGAATGAACACCTTTAAAGGCATAGAGTCAGAGAGTCATAACGGCACAGAAGGAGGCCATTCGGCCCATCGAGTCCGTGCCAGCTCTCTGTAGAGTAATCCAGTCAGTCCCATTCCCCCGCTCTACCCCCGTAGCCCTGCAAGTTTATTTCACTCAAGTGCCTATCCAGTCTCACCTTGAAAACATTGAGCGTCTCCGCTTCAACCACTTCCATCGGCAGCGAATTCCAGGTCATCACCGCTTGCTGCGTAAAAAAGTTTTTCCTCACGTCCCCCCTGTATCTTTTGCCCAAAACCTTAAATCAGTGTCCCCTAGTCCTGTACCATCAACTAGTGGGAACAGCCTTTCCCCGTCTAGCCTATCCAACCCCGTCATAATCTTGAACACCTCTATCAAGTCACCCCTCAACCTCCTTTGCTCTAATGCAAACAAATCCAGCTTCTCCAACTTGTCCTTGTAACTAAGATCCCCCATCCCCGGAACCATTCTGGTAAATCTCCTCTGCACCCTCTCAAGGGCCTTCACTTCCTTCCTAAAGTGTGGTGACCAGAACTAGACGCAATACTCCAGCTGTAGCCTAACCAGCACTTTATAAAGGTTCAGCATAACTTCTCTACTTTTGTACTCAATACTTCTATTTATGAAGCCCAAGATTCCATATGCTTTGCTAACTACACTCTCAATATGTCCTGCCACCTTCAGGGACCTATGCACATTAATTCCCAGGTCCCTCTGTCCCTGCACACTCTTTAAAACTGTGCCATTAAGTGTATATTGCCTCTCTCTGTTCCTTCTGCCAAAATGCATCAGCTCACACTTCTCTATATTAAATTCCATCTGCCACTTGTCTGCCCATTCTGCTAGCCTTTCTATGTCCAGTTGCAGTCAATTGGTATCATCCTCACTGTTTGCCACGCCCCCAAGTTTGGTTTCATCGGCAAATTTAGAAATTCTACTCTGTATTCCAATATCCAGGTTATTTATATATATATCAAAAAAAGCAGTGGCCCCAGCACTGACCCTTGGGGAACACTACTGTCTACCATCTGAAAAACAGCCATTTACCACAACTCACTGTTTTCTGTCCTTAAGCCAATTCCTTATCCAAGCTGCCACTGACCCACCTATTCCATGAGCCTCAATTTTGTTAACCAGCCTTCTATGTGGTACTTTGTCAAACGCCTTCCTAAAATCCATGTAGACAACATCCATTGCTTTCCCTTGATCACTCCTCCCTGTTACTTCATCAAAAAATTTAATTCGATTAGTCAAACACGATCTGCCTTTTACAAATCCGTATTGGCTCTCCTTAACTAGCTTAAACCTCTCCAAGTGCCCGTTAATTTTTTCGTTGATTATTGTTTCTAAAACTTTACCCACCACTGACGTTAAACTGACGGGCCTGTAGTTAGTAGGATTGTCCTTACACCCTTTCTTGAACAATGGTGTCACTTTTGCCATTTTCCAATCCTCAGGCACCTCCCCCGAATCTAGGCAAGATTGGAAAATTATGTCAAGCCCTTCCACTATCTCCTCCCCCAATTCCCTTAACAACCTGGGATGCAAGCCATCTGGACCAGGCGACTTGTCCACTCTAAGCATACCCAGCCTTTCTAGTACATCCTGTCTATCAATTTTTGCCCCTTCCATTGCTTCTACCTTTTCCACTTCTACCGATATTTTGTCAGCATCCACCTCCTTAGTAAACACCGATACAAAGTACTCAGAGTATTCCAGCCTTGCCCTGCGCTTCTAAGCATTTCTCACCACCTTTGTCCCTAATAGGCCCCACCCCGCCTCTTACTACCCGCTTACGGTAGAAGATTTTTGGGTTCCCTTTTATGTTAACTGCCACTCTACTCTCATATTCTCTCTTTGCCAATCTTATTTTCGTCTTCACTTCCCCTCTCAACTTATTGTATTTGGTCCGGTTCTCCCTTGAAGAATTCACCTGACATGCATCATACACCCTCTTTTTTTGTTTCATCATCTTCTCTATCTCCCTTGTCATCCAAGGAGCCCTTGCTTTGGTTCCCTTACCCTTCCCTCTTGTTGGAGTGTACCTAGCCTGTACTTGGAACATCTCCTCCTTGAAGATCACCCATTGTTCCGTTACAGTTTTTCCTGTCAGTCTTTGGTTCCATTTTACCCTGGCTAGATCCTTTCGCATCTCACTGAAATTAGCCCTATTCCAGTTTAGAAGTTCCACTCTAGATTGTTCCTTGCTCCTCTCCATCGCTAATCTAAATCTTATGATACGATGATCACTCGTACCCAAGTGTTCTCCCAGACACTTGGTCGACCTGGCTCACCTCATTCTCCAGCACCAGATCCAGCAATGCCTCCTTTCTATTTGGGCCAAGGAAATTCTCCTGAACACATTTCAGAAATTCCTTCCCCTCCTTTCCCTTTACCCTAGCATTATCCCAATCGATATTTGGGTAATTGAAGTCGCCCAATATCACCACTCTATAGCTCTTGCATATCTCTGCGATTTCCCTGCAGAGTTGCTCCTCTACCTCCCTCTCACTATTTGGAGGCCTATAGAATACCCGCAATAGCATGATCATACCCTTTTTGCTCCTCAACTCTAACCAAATGGATTCTGTCCTTGTCCCCTCAAGAATATTCTCCCTTTCTAACACTACAATGTCTTCCTTAATCAGCACTGCCACCCCACCTCCCTTTTTTCCTTCCCTATCTTTTCTGAACACCTTGTACCCTTGAATATTAAGTGCCCAGTCCTCACCATTTTTAAGCCACGTTTCCGTTACTGCCACAACATCATATTGCCACACAGCTAATTGTGCTTGTAGCTCACTAGCCTTATTCACCACACTTTATGCATTTACGTATCATGGTGTGCATGGAGGATAAACACATGCTAGCATCAGCAAGTATAAACTAAACAATCATGACTCTAAATGAATTAACAAATTAAATATAAGTGAAATACAGAGGTAAAATGACCTGTACAAATCCTGTAAGGAGAAATGTGAAAGCATTCACTGGAATGAATAGAGCAACATGCAGAAACAATAAAAAGCTGGTCAAAGGGAGACCTGGAGAAAGCATAGATTATGACACATAAGAACATAAGAAATAGGAGCAGGAGTAGGCCAATCGCCCCCTCGAGCCTGCTCCGCCATTCAATAAGATCATGGCTGATCTGATCCTAACCGCCAATCCACTATCACAGAACCATCTCCTAAATCTAACAGAATTAGACACACGCAATAGGAGCAGGATCAGGCTACACGGCCCCTGGGCCCACTCCGCTACCCACAGGGCCATGACCATTCCGAACCTAGACTCATGTCCAAATTCCTGCCCGCTCCCCGTAACCCTTAATTCCCTTTACTTCTAGGAAACTGTCTATTTCTGTTTTAAATTTATGTAATGATGTAGCTTCTACAGCTTTTTGGGGCAGCATATTCCATGGACCTACCACCCTCCGAGTGAAGTAGTTCCTCCTCATCTCAGTTTTGAAAGAGCAGCCCCTAGTTCTAGTTTCACCCATCATCGGGAACATCTTCCCTGCATCCACCCGATCCAACCCCTTAACATAACGAAGAATTGTTTTCCAGTTTTTCAACAGTAAGATGACAGTCAGAAGAGGCATAAGAAATAGGAACCATTTGGCCCTTCAAGCCTGCTCCGCCATTCAATAAGATCATGGCTGATCTTCTACCTCATCTCCACTTTCCTGCACCATCTCCATATCTCTGGATTCCCTTAATGTTCAAAAATCTATCTATCTCTGTCTTGAATATACTCAATGACTGAGCCTCCACAGCCCTCTGGGGTAGAAAATTCCAAAGATTCACCACCCTCTGAGTGAAGAAATTTCGCCTCATCTCAGTCCTAAATGGCCGACCCCTTATTCTGAGACTATGACCCCTGGTCCTAGACTCCCCAGCCAGGAGAAATATCCTCCCTGCATCTACCCTGTCAAGCCCTGTAAGAATTTTGTATGTTTCAATGAGATCACCTCTCATTATTCTAAATTCTAGCGACTATAGGTCTAGTCTCCTCAATCTGTCCTCATAGGACAATTTCCCCCCATTCCAGGAACCAGTCTGGTGAACCTTTGTTGCACTCCCTCTATAGCAAGTATATCCTTCCTTAGGTAAGGAGACCAAAACTGTACACAGTACTCCAGGAGTGATCTCACCAGGGCCTTATATAATTGCAGTAAGACATCTGTACTCTTATACTCAAATCCTCTTGTAATAAAGGCCAACATACCATTTGCTTTCCTAATTGCTTGCAGTACCTGCCCGTAAACCTTCAGTGATTTTTGCCTCCTACATTGTTCCAATGAAGCTCAACTTAAGCTCGAGGAACAACACCTCATCCTTCTACTAGGCACGTTACAGCCTTCCAGCCTTAATATTGAGTTTAACAACTTTAGACCTTAACCACTGCTCCCATTTTCTCTGACAGCAGGTAATGTAGGATGACAGGCAGTAGGGATAATGGGTAGGTACTCAAATTGGCAGGATGTGACTAGTGGTGTCCCGCAGGGATGTGTTGGGGCCTCAACTATTCACAGTATTTATTAACAACTTAGATGATGGCATAGAAAGTCATATATCCAAATTTGCCGATGACACAAAGACGGCATTGTAAATGAAGGCATAACATTACAAAGGGATATCGACAGATTAAGTGAATGGGCAAAACTATGGCAAATGGATTTCAATGTAGGCAAATGTGAGGTCATCCACT
This sequence comes from Somniosus microcephalus, assembly GCF_052327205.1. NCBI lineage: Eukaryota > Metazoa > Chordata > Chondrichthyes > Squaliformes > Somniosidae > Somniosus > Somniosus microcephalus. Next base: position 311,459,467 of record NC_140989.1, read on the forward strand.
TTGGACCTAAAAAGGATAGAACAGGGTACTTTATAAATAGTGGAAAGCTAAAAACAGTGGATATCCAAAGAGACTTGGGGGTCCAGGTACAGCGATCGTTAAAATGTCTTTAACAGATACAGAAAATAATTAAAAAGGCTAATGGGAAGCTGGCCTTTATATCTAGAGGACTAGAATACAAGGGGTTGAAGTTATGCTGCAGCTATACAAAGCCCTGGTTAGACCACACCTGGAGTACTGTGAGCAGTTCTGGACACCACACCTTAGGAAGGATATATTGGCCTTGGAGGGAGTGCAGCGTAGGTTTACCAGAATGATACCTGGACTTCAAGGGTTAAGTTACAAGGAGCGATTACACAAATTAGGGTTGTATTCCCTGGAATTTAGAAGGTTAAGGGGTGATTTGATCAAAGTTTTCAAGATATTAAGGGGAACAGATAGGGTAGACAGAGAGAAACTATTTCCGCTGATTGGGGATCTAAGACTGGGGGCATAGTCTAAAAATTAGAGCCAGACCTTTCAGGGGTGAAATTAGAAAACACTTCTACACATAAAGGGTGGTAGAAGTTTGGAACTCTCTTCTGCAAACTCTAGATCAATTGTTAATTTTAAATCTGAGATTGATAGATTTTTGTTAACTAAAGGTTTTAAGGGATATGGGCCAAAGGCAGGTATATGGAGTTAGGTCACAGATGAGCCATGATCAGCCTATGACTACACCAGAGCCACTGGGGTGGTGGAGGTGTGAGCTGGTACTTGGGGTATCCTCTATCAGTACACAGATGGCAGGGTGGTCCTCATCCCTGGGGTCTTCCTGCTGTTCGTCCACCACATTCCTGGGACACAGGAGCCTTCTCTTTGCTAGATTTTTCATGCTACCCTCCTCCTCTGCTAGTCTGCTGTAGTGTTCTCTCCAGCAACCTAGACAAAAATTGGTTAAAACTTAATTACAGATAGTGGCCAAGTTTAAATACCAACCGAGGCTGGGAATTGAACCCAGGTCTCCCATCTGGAGTTACCATAGTTACTAAAAGGTTCAATTCAAACATGATTTTAGTATAGCTGATTTTTCACTCAATTAGTAATGAGTTTCAAATAATATTTCTTGAATGTTAATTCAAGGTTTAAAAAATATTTATTGTGGAGTTACACTGAACTATAGTAATTGCTGAACTGTGTACACATGTGTCAGCTCCTTAAGCTTTGTTTTGCCAATTGCAAAGCACACCAAAATACACAGAAGAACAATTAGCAGCACTGTGATAAAAGTGTAGCTCTTTACCTGTGAGCAGTAAACATCTGGCTTTCCTCAACTCCCCTCTAATCCTTCTACCAATTACTTTAAATCTATGCCCCCTGGTTATTGACCTCTCTGCTATCCACTCTATCTAGGCCCCTCATAATTATATACACCTCAATTAAGTCTCCCCTCAGTCTCTTCTGTTCCAAAGAATACAACCCCAGCCTATCCAATCTTTCCCTCAGAGCTAAAAATTCTCCAGTCCTGGCAACATCCCCGTAAATCTCCTCTGTACCCTCTCTAGTGCAAACACATCTTTCCTGTAATGTGATGACCACAACTGTACACAGTACTCTAGCTGTAGCCTAACTAGTATTTTATACAGTTCAAGCATAACCTCCCTGCTCTTATATTCTATGCCTCGGCTAATAAAGGAAAGTATCCCGTATGCCTTATTAACCATCTTATCTACCTGTCCTGAAACCTTCAGGGATCTGTGGACATGCACTCCAAGGTCCCTCTGATCCTCTACACTTCAGTATCCAACCATTATCATAGAGTCATGGAATCGTTGCAGTACATAAGACGGCCATTTGGCCCATCGAGCCTATGCCGAATCTCAGCTAGTCCCACTCCCCTGCCCTTTCCCTTTAGCCCTGCAAATTGTTTTCCTTCAGATACTTATCCAACTTCCTTTTGAAAGATAAGATTGAGTCTGCCTCAACCACCCTTTCAGGCAGTGCATTCCAGATCTTAACCACTCGCTGCATAAAAAAGGTTTTTCTTACTTTGCCTTTGGTTCTTTTACCAATCACCTTAAATCTGTGTCCTCTGGTTCTCGACCCTTCTGCCAATGGGAACAGTTTCTCTCTATCTGCGGCATCGGCAGCGGGTGGAGGCGGAGCAGCACGGCAGAGCGACTACAAGAGGCCCCAGAGACTCATGTAGGCCTCAGTGCGGCATCGGCAGCGGGTGGAGGCGGAGCAGCGCGGCAGAGCGACTACAAGAGGCCCCAGAGGCTCAGGTAGGCCTCTGTGCGGCATCGGCAGCGGGTGGAGGCGGAGCAGCGCGACCACAAGAGGCCCCAGAGGCTCAGGTAGGCCTCAGTGCGGCATCGGGTGGAGGCGGAGCAGCGCGGCAGAGCAACTACACGAGGCTCAGGTAGGCCTCAGTGCGGCATCGGCAGCGGCTGGAGGCGGAGCAGCGCGGCAGAGCGACTACAAGAGGCCCCAGAGGCTCAGGTAGGCCTCACCAATCTAAGGCAAGGAGAGGTGTAAAAAGTATTCAAGGTGTGACGTCACCACAAAACAGGTAGGTGATTGGTTGGAGTATTTCTCTCGTTTTAAAACTTTAAGTCTGTGGTTTATAGTTTTTAAGGCTGCTGTGGTGTACCAAGACGTTTCTGGTGCAGAGTGACTGTTGGTAAACCATTTAACTGGTGTAACCAGAGGGATTGATTTAATTTAAATCCAATTAATTAAAGGGGATACTTGCATCTAAAATCGGGCAGAGGGTGTCCATAACTAACAATAAAAAATTTAATTAATTAAATAGAATGGAGCAGGTGATGTGTTACTGTTGCGAGATGTGGGAGCCGGTGAACCCCATTGAGGCTCACGGTGATTATGTCTGTGACAAATGTCTGCTGCTACAGGAACTCCAGCTCCGTGTTGATGAGCTGGAGTCTGAGCTTCAGACACTGCGACACATCAGGGAGGGGGAGAAGTACCTGGACTCTGTATCAGGAGGTGGTCACACCTATGAAGTTAAGTAATTCAGATGTAGCCCATGGTCAGGGACAGGACGGTGTGACTACGAGTGAGGCAGGTATGGGGATCCAGGAGGTAGAGCTGGAGGAGCCGCAGCCCTTGCTCTTGACCAACAGGTTCGAGGTTCTTACTCCCTGTGGGGACAGGAGCAGGGACTGCAGGGAGGATGAGCAACCTGGCCACAGCACCGTGGAACGGGGGGCCATTCAAGAGGGGGGAGTAAATAGAAATGTTGTAGTGGTAGGGGATAGTATTATTAGGGGGATAGATAGAGTTCTCTGCAGCCGAGAGCGAGAGTCCCGAAGGCTGTGTTGCCTACCCGGTGCCAGGGTTAAGGACATCTCCTCTGGGCTGGAAAGAAACTTGCAGTGGGAGGGGGTGGATCCAGTTGTCGTGGTCCATGTTGGTACAAACGACATAGATAGGACTAGGAAGCCGGTTCTGTTAAAGGAGTATGAACAGCTAGGGGTCAAATTAAAAAACAGAACCTCAAGGGTAATAATCTCTGGATTATTACCTGAGCCACAAGCGAATTTGGCTAGGACAAATAAAATTAGAGAGTTAAATGCATGGCTCAAAGACTGGTGTGGGAGAAATTGGTTTTGCTTCCTGGGACACTGGCACCAGTACTGGGGCAGGAGGGAGCGGTTCCGTTGGGATGGGCTTCACTTGGCCAGTGCTGGGACTAGAGTCCTGGCGGATCATATAACTAGGGCTGTAGAGAGGGCTTTAAACTAACTAGTGGGGGGGGGGAGGTTCCTAGAGAGCAAATAATAAAAATGACAACAGAGAAGGTCATAGACTTAGGTAGCAGTGGGGAAATTAAAAACCAGAGCGTGTCAGGAAGGGGCAGAAGGTATGGAGTAAAAGGTAAAGTAATAAAAAGGGCAAAAGCAGGAACTAAGTGTCACAAAACATATTTGAAAGTTCTCTATCTGAATGCATGTAGCATTCGTAACAAAATAGATGAGTTAATGGCACAAATAACTACATATGGGTATGATCTTGTGGCCATTAGAGAAACATGGCTGCAGGGTGACAATGCCTGGGAATTAAACATACCAGGTTATTTAACGATCAGGAAGGACAGGCAGGAAGGAAGGGGAGGTGGGGTGGCTATGTTAATAAAGGAAGGAATCACTGTAATACAGAGAAATGATATTGGGTCAAAAGATCAGGATAATGAAACAGTTTGGGTGGAGGTAAGGAATAATAAGGGGAAAAAAACACTAGTGGGCGTAGTCTATAGGCCTCCGAACAGTTGCAACTCTGTTGGACGGAGTATCAATCAGGAAATAGTTGAGGCTTGTAATAAGGGAACATCTATAATTATGGGGGATTTTAACTATCATATTAATTGGACAAATCAAATTGGGCAGGGCTGCCTTGAGGATGAGTTCATTGAGTGTATTAGGGATGGGTTTCTTGAGCAGTATGTAACTGAACCGACCAGGGGGCAAGCAACCTTAGATCTGGTCCTGTGTAACGAGACAGGATTAATTAAAAATGTCCTAGTAAAGGATCCCCTTGGAATGAGTGACCATAACATGGTTGAATTCCATATTCAATTAGAGGATGAGAAGGTTGGATCTCAAACAAGCGTGCTAAGCTTGAATAAAGGAGACTATGAAGGTATGAGAGCGGAATTGAGTAGAGTGGATTGGGAAAATAGATTAAAGGGTAAGATGATACATGATCAGTGGTGTACATTTAAGGAGTTATTTTACAACTTCCAGAAAAAATAAATTCCACTGAGAAGAAAAGGGTGTAAAAGAAAAGACAGCCATCCGTGGCTAAGAAATTAAGGATAGTATTCGACTAAAAACAATGGCATATAAGGTAGCCAAATCTAGTGGGAGGAGAGAGGATTGGGAAAACTTTAAAAGACAGCAAAAAATAACAAAAAGATTGATTAAGAAAGGGAAGATAGATTATGAAAGTAAATTAGCAAAAAATATAAAAACAGATAGTAAGAGTTTTTATAGTTATATAAAAAGAAAAAGGGTGGCTAAAGTAAATGTTGGTCCCTTAGAGGATGAGACCAGGAAATTAATGGTGGGAAATATGGAGATGGCAAAAACACTGAATGAATATTTTGTATCAGTCTTTACAGTAGAGGACACTAAGAATATCCCAACACTGGACAAACAGGGGGCTATGGGGGGGGGGGGGGGGGAGGAGCTAAACACGATCAAAATCACTAAGGAAGTGGTACTCGGCAAAATAATGGGACTCCAGGCGGATAAATCACCTGGACCTGATGGCTTACATCCTAGGGTCTTGAGGGAAGTGGCGGTAGGGATTGTGGATGCATTGGTAATAAGTTTTCAAAACTCCCTGGAATCAGCAAAGGTCCCGGCAGACTGGAAAACTGCTAATGTAACACCCTTATTTAAAAAGGGCAGTAGACAGAAGGCTGGAAACTATAGACCGGTTAGCCTAACATCTGTGGTAGGTAAAATATTGGAGTCCATTATTAAGGAGACAGTAACAGGACATTTGGATAATCATAATTTAATAGGACAAAGTCAGCATGGTTTTATGAAGGGGAAGTCATGTTTGACAAATTTGCTGGAGTTCTTTGAGGAAGTAACATATAGGGTGGCTATCTAACAGAAAGCAGAGAGTTGGGATAAATGGTTCATTCTCAGACTGGCAATCAGTAACTAGTAGTGTTCCACAGGGGTCGGTGCTGGGTCGCCAACTCTTTACAATCTATATTAACGATTTGGAGGAGGGGACCGAGTGTAACATATCAAAGTTTGCAGATGATACTAAGATGGGAGGGAAAGTAGTGAGTGAGGAGGATATAAAAAACCTGCAAGGGGACATAGACAGGCTAAGTAAGTGGGCAGAGATTTGGCAGATGGAATACAATACTGGAAAGTGTGAGGTTATGCACTTTGGCAGGAAAAATCGTAGAGCAAGTTATCTTAATGGCAAGAAACTGGAAAGTACTGAAGTACAAAGGGATCTGGGAGTCCTGGTGCACGAAACTCAAAAGGTTAGTATGCAGGTGCAGCAAGTGATTAAGAAGGCCAATGGAATGTTGGCTTTCATTGCTAGGGGGATAGAATATAAAAATAGGGAGGTATTGTTTCAGTTGTACAAGGTATTGGTGAGACCGCACCTGGAATACTGCATACAGTTTGTGTCCATACTTAAGAAAAGACATACTTGCTCTCGAGTCAGTCCAAAGAAGGTTCACTCGGTTAATCCCGGGGATGAGGGGATGGACATATGAGGAGAGGTTGAGTGGATTGGGACTCTACTCATTGGAGTTCAGAAGAATGAGAGGCGATCTTATTGAAACATATAAGATTGTGAAGGGGTTGGATCGGGTGGATGCGGGGAAGATGTTCCCGATGATGGGTGAAACTAGAACTAGGGGGCATAGTCTTAGAATAAGGGGCTGCTCTTTCAAAACTGAGATGAGGAGGAACTACTTCACTCAGAGGGTGGTAGGTCCATGGAATATGCTGCCCCAAAAAGCTGTGGAAGCTACATCATTACATAAATTTAAAACAGAAATAGACAGTTTCATAGAAGGGAATAAAGGGTTATGGGGAATGGGCAGGAATTTGGACATGAGTCTAGGTTCGGATTGGTCATGGCCCTGTGGGTAGCGGAGCGGGCCCAGGGGCCATGTAGCCTGATCCTGCTCCTATTTCGTGTGTCTAATTCTGTTAGATTCAGGAGATGGTTCAGTGATAGTAGATTGGCGGTTAGGATCAGATCAGCCATGATCTTATTTAATGGCGGAGCAGGCTCGAGGGGCCGATTGGCCTACTCCTGCTCCTATTTCTTATGTTTATGTTCTTATCTACTCTTGATTTTGAACACCTCTATCAAATCTCCTCTCAATCTTCTCTGCTTCAAGGAGAACAACCCCAGCTTCTCCAGTCTATCAACGTAACTGAAGTCCCTCATTCCTGGAATCATTCTCATAAATCTTTTCTGCACCTTCTCTAAGGCCTTCATATCTTTCCTAAACTGTGGTGCCCAGAATTGGACACAGTACTCCAGTTGGGGCCAAACCAGTGTTTTATAAAGGTTCATCATAATTTCCACACTTTTGTACTCTATATTTCTATTTATGAAGCCCAGGATCCCAGAAGCCTTTTTCACTGCTTTCTCAACCTGCCCTGCCACCTTCAACGATTTGTGCAAATATACCCAGAGGTCTCTCTGTTCATGCACGCCCTTCAGGATTGTACCATTTAGTTTATATGTCCTCCCCTCATTCTTTCTACCAAAATGTATCACTTCACACTTTTCTGTGTTAAATTTAATCTGCCACGTCCACCCATTTCACCAGCGTGTTTATGTCTTCCTGAAGTCTATCACTATCCTCCTCACTGTTCACTATACTTCCAAGATTTGTGTCATCTGCAAATTTTGAAATTGTGCCCTGTACACCCACGTCCAAGTCATTAAGATACATCAAGAAAAGCAGTGGTCCTAGAACCAACCCCTGAGGAACACCACTGTATACGTTCCTGCAGTCTGAAAAACAACTGTTCACCACTACTCTGTTTCCTGTCACTTAGCCAATTTTGTATCTATGCTGCCATTGTCCCTTTTATTCCATGGGCTTCAACTTTGCTGGCGAGCCTATTATGTGGCACTTTGTCGAACGCCTTTTGGAAATCCATGTACACTACGTCAACTGCATTACCCTCATCAACCCTCTCTTTTACCTCATCAAAAAACTCGATCAAGTTGGTTAAATACGATTTGCCTTTTACAAATCTGTGCTGGCTTTCCTTAATTAATCCACACCTATCCAAGTAACTGTTAATTTTGTCCTTGATTACTGTTTCTAAAAGCTTCCCCACTACCGAGGTTAAACTAACTGACCTGTAGTTGCTGGGTTTTAATTTACACCCTTTTTTGAACAATGGTGTAACATTTGCAATTCTCCAGTACTCTGGCACCACCCCCCGTATCTGAGGAGGATTGGAATATTATGGCCAATACCTCTGCGATTTCTACCCTCAATTCCCTCAGCATCCTAGGATGCATCCCATCCGCTCCTGGTGATTTATCTACTTTAAGTACAGCCAGCCTTTTCAATTTTTATACTATCAGGTGTCTCCACTACCTCCTCCTCCACTATGTCTATGGCAGCATCCTCTTCCTTGATGAAGACAGATGCAAAGTACTCATTTAGTACCTCAGCCATACCCTCTGCCTCCATGCATAGGTCTGCTTTTTAGTCCCTAATCGGCCCCACCCCTCCTCTTACTATTTATATGCCTATAGAAGACTTTAGGATTACCTTTTATGTTGGCCGCCATTCCATTCTCATACCCTCTCTTTGCTCCTCTTTTTATCTTTTTCACTTCTCCTCTGACCTTTCTATATGTAGCCTGATTCTCAGATGTATTTGCAACCTGATATGTCATACGGGCTCTTTTTCCGCTTCATCATATTGGCTGTTTAGTCCTCCACGGAGCTCTGACTTTAGTTGCCCTACCTTTCCCCTTCGTGGGAATGTACCTCGACTGTACCTGAACTATTTCCTCTTTAAAGGAAGCCCATTGTTCCACTACAGTTTTACCTGCCAATCTTTAATTCCAGTTTACCTGGGCCAGATCCGTTCTTATCCCACTGAAATTGGTCTTCCCCCAGTTAAATATTCTTACTCTAGATTGCAACCTGTCCTTTTCCATAGCTAATCGAAACCTTATGATACTATGATCACTGTTCCCTAAATGTTCACCTACTGACACTTGCTCCACTTGACCTACCTCATTCCCCAGAACCAGATCCAGCAATGCCTCCTCCCTCGTCGGGCCAGAAACATACTGATTAAGAAAGTTCTCTTGAACACACACTTCAGAAATTCTTCCCCTTCTCTGCCCTTTACACTATTACAATCCCAGTCTATACCCAGATAGTTGAAGTCCCCCATTATTACTACTCTATAGTTCTTGCACATCTGTGTAATTTCTCTGCAAATTTGCTCCTCCATATCTTTCCCACTATTTGGTGGTCGATAGAATATATCTAGTAGTGCAATGGCACCTCTATTATTTCTTAACACTAGCCATATAGATTCTGTCCTTGACCCCTCCAGGACATCCTCCCTCTCCAGCACGGTAACATTCTCCTTGACCAATGCTGCCACACCCCCTCCTATCTTTCCTGAACACCTTATAACCAGGAATATTTCATACCCAATCCTGCCCTTTTTGAGCCAGGTCTCAGTTATTGCCACATCATATTCCCACGTGGCTATTTGTGCCTGCAGCTCACTTACTACACTTTGTGCGTTCATATACATACACTGTAAACGCATCTTAGATCATCCTGTATTCTCTCTTTGTTGGACCCCACCCAATTCCTTACTATTTCTTACTTTAGTGCTCTCTGCCTCTCCCAATCCTTTGAGCACTTCATTTCCCCTTTCTAATGTTGCATCCTGGTGCCCAGCCCCCTGCCAAATTAGTTTAAACCCTCCCAAACAGCACTAGCAAACCTCCCGCGAGGATATTGGTTCTGGCTCTGTTGAGGTGCAACCCGTCCAGCCTGTAGAGGTCTCGCCTCCCCCAGAACCGGTCCCAATGCCCCAGGAATCTGAAGCCCTCCCTCCTGCACCACCTCTCCAGCCAGGCATTCATCTGCTTTATCCTCCTATTTCTATACTCACTTGCACGTGGCACCAGGAGCAATCCAGAGATTACTACCTTTGAAGTCCTGCTTTTTAATCTCTTTCCTAGCTCCCTAAAATCTGCCTGCAGGACCTCATCCCTCTTTCTACCTATGTGGTTGATACCACTATGGACCACGACCTCTGGCTGTTCACCCTCCCCCCTCAGAATGTTCTGCAGCCGCTCAGCTACATCCTTGAGCTTGGCACCAACATACCAACCTGGAGTCGTGACTGCGGCTGCAGAAACACCTGTCTGCTCCCCTAGCTATCGAATCCCCTACCACTATTGCACTCCCACTCTTCTTCCTCCCTCCCTTGTACAGTTGAGCCACCCGTGGTGCCACGGACTTGGCTCTGGTTGTATCCCCCAGAGGAACCATCGCCCTCACCAGTACTCGGAACCTGGTTGGAGAGCAAGATGCACTCAGGGGACGCCAGCACTACCTGCCTGGTCCTCCTTTTCTGTCTGGCAGTCACCCATTCCCTGTCTGCCTGCGTACTCCTTATCTGTGGGGTGACCACTTCCTGAAACGTGCAATCCACAAAGCTCTCAGCCTCGTGGAGGAAATGTAGTGATGCCAGCTGCTGCTCAAGCTCCGAAACCCTGAGCTCGAGCTCCTCCAGCTGATGACACCCTCTGCACACGCGGTTGTCCAGGACACGGGAAGCGTCCTGGAGTTCCCACATGGCACAACAACAACTTGTATTTATATAGCGCCTTTAACATAGCAAAACGTCCCAAGGTGCTGCACAGGAGTATTTTAAGACAAAAAATGTGACACCTATCCACATAAGGATAAATTAGGGCAGATGACCAAAAGCTTGGTGAAAGAGGTAGGTTTTAAAGAGCGTCTTAAAGGAGGAGAGATAGCGAGGCGGACAGGTTTAGGCAGGGAATTCCAGAGCTTAGGGCCTACACAACAGAAGGCACGGCCACCAATGGTTGAATGATTATAATCAGGGATGCTCAAGAGGGCAGAATTAGAGGAGTGCAGATATCTCAGGGGGTTGTGAGGCTGGAGGAGATTACAGAGATAGGAAGGGGCAAAGCCATGGAGAGATTTGAAAACAAGGATGAGAATTTTGAAATCGAGGCGCTGCTTAACCAGGAGCCAATGTAGGTCAGCAGGGGTGATGGGCGAACGGGACTTGGTGCGAGTTAGGACACGGGCAGCAGAGTTTTGGATGACCTCAAGTTTACGTAGGATGGAATGTGGGAGGCCAGCCAGGAGTGCACTGGAATAGGATGTGCATTCTGTGGGACTGAGCCGCCCTGCCAGGCCTCTATTTAATAGGCTATTAACTAACTTACAGAAACTTAAGACTAAGATGTATCTGATTCAAGTTATTAATAAGTTACTAATTTAATATAGAATTAACTGTTGCTAATTGCCAAGTTTCTGCTTAATTCCTAGACAGCTATTTAACCCCAGCCCCTAACTTGAAGACCAAAAAAAGTGACCTTTACTAACCAGTAACCAGCGATGTCATGTCACTCCAGGATTTTTTTTCCCTCTCTCCTCTCTGTTCCCGACCAGGTTCGCTGCTCTGTGAGTCTGGGGCTTCTCTCTGCCGCTCCTTATACCCGGCTCTCCTCTCTGTTCCCGACCAGGTTCGCGGCTCTGCACGTATTCCCTTGCCTGGTTAGTCCTCCCCAAATGCATTACCTCACACTTCTCTGGATTGAATTCCATTTGCCACTTTTCTGCCCACCTGACCAGTCCATTGATATCCTCCGGCTATCTACTGCTTTCTTCCTCACCATCAACCACACGGCCAATTTTTGTATCATCTGCAGACTTCTTAATCATGTCCCCTACATTAAAGTCTAAATCATTGATATATACTACAAAAAGCAAGGGACCTAGTACTGAGCCCTGCAGAAACTCACTGGAAACAGCCTTCCAGTCACAAAAACACCCGTCAACCATTACCCTTTGCCTCCTGCCACTGAGCCAATTTTGGATTCAACTTGCCACTTTCCTTTGGATCCCATGGGCTTTTACTTTGCTGACCAGTCTGCCATGTGGGACCTTGTCAAAAGCCTTGCTAAAATCCATATAGACTACATCAAACTCGCTACCCTCATCAACCCTCTATGTTACCTTCTCAAAATATTCAATCAAGTTAGTCAGACACGACCTTCCCTTAACAAATCTATGCTGACTGTCCTTCATTAATCCGTGCCTTTCTAAATGATGATTAATACAGTCCCTCAGAATTTTTTCCAATAATTTGCCCATCACCGAGGTTAGGCTGACTGGCCTGTAATTACTCAGTCTATCCCTTTCTCCCTTTTTAAACAACGATACAACATTAGCAGTGCTCCAGCCCTGTAGCTAGAGAAAATTGGAAAATGATGGTCAGATCCTTCGCTATTTCCTGCCTTGCTTCTCTTAACAGCCTGGGATACATTTCATCCAGGCCTGGTGATTTATCTACTTTTTGCTTTTGTTCAAGAAGAGAAAGGTTCTGCCCAATCAACTTAATTGACTTTTTCAAGGAGGTAACATTCTCAAATGGACTATGGGAAGCCCAACAACTTGGCATACCTAGACTATCAAAAAATCTTATACAAAAGAATATTAGGCAAGCTCATTGGTGGGGATTCAGCAAAAACATTTGGAATAGATTAAAAAATTGACTAAAGTGTAGAAAACAGCAGACACAAGTCAGGCATTAGGTGGGGGTGGAGTTATGAGTGGGGTACCCCAGGGGTTGATGTTGGAATAATTACTGTTTTAATTTGCATCAATGCAATGGATTCAGAAGCTCAAAGCAAACTGGTCAAAGCTGCAAATAATACTAATTTAGGAAGGACATTTGATTCTGATGTGACAACGAAAAATACAAAATAAGTCTAACAAAATATGTAAGCAGAGGGAGCAATGGCAGATGAGATTTAATGTTGACAAGTATAAAGTACTGCACATAGGAAGAAAAAATGGGCGTTCCTTTACTCCATCAACGATATTGAAGTTGAAAGGGTTCCAAAGGGCCTGATAGACTCAACGCTCAACATGTCCAACCACTGCAGAGCAGCAATCAACAGTAGAATACTAAATAAGTCAGAAGAAATCACGCTTAAACTGTATCATGCTCTGGTCAGATCACAACTTGAGTACTATGTCTAGTTCTGGTCACCAAGACAAGGGCAACATTCAACTCTGTAGGCAATGCAGAGAAGAACTAGTGTCAGTGACAATGACAAAATACTGTCGAAACTTGGGCTTTTCAGCATTCATAGAAGATAACTCAGAGGTGACCGTATATAGGTTTAATATAGTAAACGATATGGAAAAGGTCGATCTGGAAAATTACTTCAAACTAAATTACAAGGTTAGGACAATGAGACAAGTTTAAACTGGTAAATGGAAAATTTGGAACCAAGGTCAGAAAATTCTTCACAAAGAATGATCAAAATTGGAATGGACTTAAGGATGAATATCTTGACTTATTAACTAAGTGGATGCCACAAATGGGGAGATTGTTGGATCTTTAGGATAAGATCAATTAAGATGGGCTGAATGGGCTCCTTCATCTATATTTATCTTGTGATCTTGTGTTATCAAATTGCAACATTGACCTGGTCTAAAAAGTTTCCTGCATGGAAGCAAGAATACTATAGAGAGGGACATTTATTTTTAAAATAAAGACACCTTAAGTGCTGTACTATTATCTTAAATCATTCTGAAACATTTGTTGAAAAAAAACCAATTTCTGACCTTTAGAAAAATTGCATCAGTAAGAAAGATGCAACATTAAAAAAAAGTAAACAAACTAAGATGTTAACCATAAGAGTGATGGAGTCATCTTTTTCTCAAAGTTATAAATAGGGGTCATGCGACATCAAGATCACAAGATGTCAATGTGACCTGATAACATATGCTATTGAAGAATATAAAAGGGCATTAATTTCCCTCCACAAGGTTTCAAGGCAACCCCAAAGTGGTCTCACTATCACTTCTTTCCAAATCAATACTGCATATAGGCCAAGACAAAATTCTAATTTGTTGGATGCTTTTGAACTATGTTGGAAATGTACTAATATTTAATTGTACACAAAGGGCACTGAGCCATAGCTAAAATAAGTTCAATGCAACACTCGCTCGCAGAAATTACATAGCAATTTTGAACCTCTGTATCTTATCAAATTTTTCAGCTCAGAAAATATAGGCCCGTAATTTCTGATAGGAGGCTTCCTGCGTACAGATGCCTCCCATCGGAAAAAAATCTACGCTCTTACCAGAGGGCTCCTGAGGTGCTGGGCCTCTCCAGTGTTGAAATGCGCAGGGCCCACGTATCCCAGGGATGCATGCAGTTCGCAAGCGACCCTGGGGTCACGTGGGCCAGGTGAGCCAATGAAAGAAGGGAATCCCACTTCATACTTTTGACAGATAGACCTGTCAAAAGTATGAATGGAGATCACCCCAAAAACACATCAAAACATTAAATAAATTTTTTAAAAACCATCACACTTTTAAAATGAGTTAAAATTACATTAAATTAAATATTTTAAACAATAATAATTTATTTCAAAAAATTTAATTTAAGTTTTTTTACAGGGCTAAAAATAAACTTACCTTTATTAGAAGTATTTTAAAATTATAAATGAGTGAAATTAAAAAAAAAAACTTTGTAAAACTCTTATGCTGGTAAAAGCAAGTCTCACGTCTGCTTTTACAGGGTATAAGATTTTTTTTTTAAAACTTTAATTTAAAATTTTTTTTTTTTTTTTTTTTTTTAAAAAAAAGTGTTTTCAGCGGGCGGAGGTTCTGCAGATAGTAGAACTCGCCACCTGCAGACGCCCTTCTCCAGGGCAGGCGTCCGATCTGTCAAGAGGATTCCGATGTCCCTATGGGTGTGTACACAGCTCGTACACACCCGTAGGCATCGGAAAATACGGGCCATAGTGTATCTTGATCAAACAATTACTATGGAACTGTCACTCTTTGGCAGTGATAGACAAACAGAAATGGGATTGTTCCCAAGTCAGTTTCCTCTCCTTCATCCCAGATAAACTATGTGGGCAGCAAACCTCACCTTCCAGAGGAGCCAGAGTAGAAATCTCCATCAAAAACAAAGTTTGAATGTGGTTCCAATTGGAAGTCCACCTGTCATATTCAAGTGCTGTATAGCAGTAGTATCATTTACTGCTCTGCAGAATTGAAATGATAGGAACATCTTTTCCTCCAGGGTAGTGATAATTCAATAATATCTTGTACTTTTGCTTGTATATATAATTTAATCACACATGCACAAAATAATAGTAGCTCTGTGAATTAAGCATTGTTTGTAGTTCTCATGTTCCCATAAACTGAGACACTAGGTTGTATTAAAGACTCCATTTTATGTTAAAAACTCCAAGATAGCTTTTAGGAACATAATAGGAGTAGGCCATTCAACCCCTCAAGCCTTGTTCCACCATTCTATTAGATCATAGTTGATCTGTACCTCAACTCCATTTACCCTTTGATATCCTTACCTAACAAACATCTATTGATCACAGTTTAGAAAATTTCAATTGACCCAGCATCCACAGCCTTTTTGGGGGAACCAAGTCCAGATTTCCTTTACCCTTTTGGTGTGAAGTTCTTCCTGATTTCACTCCTAAATGGCCTAGCTCTAATATTAAGATGATGCCCTTGTTTTCATTCCCCCCACTAGAGGAAATAGTTTCCCTGTATCTACAGTATCGAATCCCTTTATAATTTTATACACCTCGATTAGATCATCCCTCAACCTTCTAAACCCAAGGGAATACAAGCCACGTTTATTCAACCTGTCCTCATAATTTAACCCTTTAAGCCCTGGTATTATTCTGGTGAATCTGCACTACACCCCCTCCAAGGCCAATATATTTCCTGAGATTTGATGCCCAAAACGGAACGCAGTGCGCCAGGAGTCTGACCAAGGCTCTGTACAACTGAAGCATCACTTCCTCACTTTTAAATTCCAACTCCCTTGAGATTAAGGCCAACATTCCATTAGCCTTTTTGATTACTTTTTGTTCCTGTGCACTAGGTTTTACTGATTATTGTACATAGACACTCAAATCCTTTTCCAGAATCTGCTGGCAACAGTTTTTTGGAACATATCCAGACAATAAACATGCCGGAGTTGCAAAGATAGCTGTCTGTTCTTTGTGTAGTTTCAACATCCTTGTGTACAGCTTATCTGTATTAAGGCCACCATAAAACGTAGATGAGTGAAGGCTGCGGATCTCCCACCCGCTGATTCTACCGGGACAGCAAGGAACGCTGAGTGGATACAAGTTAATGTAAACTGGGGGTAAAGTTCACAGAATGTAGGACATGATGTAATGACCTTTAGCTAACACAAAGTTGGGAAGACGAGGACTGATCACATTTCTAATTTACCTCAGTAAAGTAAAAAATTTAAAAATATTAATTTTTCTCCTTTCTTCTCAAAGGTACTGGCTTATGTTGGGGTACAGTTTCACAGCACCCTTCAAATGGCCGAAACAGGTACTGCTGGCAGTCAATTCATTGGTGGGAAGCATCACAACCAAGCCAATCCTCTCCCTCAGATGCCACACGTGCACATTCTGGCAGGGTCCCTGAACAGTGATCAGGAATACGGAGCACTGGGGCCAATTATTGCACCCTGTCACCCAGAGGTCAGCCAACTCAACAGAGACCAGGAGTTGAACCACATTCTATTCGTTAAAAAGATCATAACTTACAAATTAGTCACCGAGTGTGTTATCAAATCTTTCTTACTACTGGAATAGGAGTGAATATTCCACTGTTTATTCCCAATTTTCCTACCAAACAAGCAGAATGAGCCTTAGGTAGTCTGTTGACAAAAGCCATCACACCCAATGTATAAACAGCTGAAGTACTAATATCACGCAAGTCAGCTACTTTGCAATAGATGTTAATAGCAGATATTGGTTTAATCACAGATACCTGATTTTTCTGAAATTACAATCAAATTTACAAAACCATTGACATAATACAGTACATTACCTGAATGAGTACATTTAGATAATCTTTGGGCATTAATTTTCACTATGATTTTTTTGTTCTAACAGTTATCTCAAGGGATGCCTACAGCTCTGTTTAAGCTAATTAGGCTTTCCTATCAGGAGCTACTTGTAGAGCCTTCCACCCTCGAAGTAAATTTCAAATGATCAATTTTAAATATGAAATCAATGAGTTATCAGAGGTAAAGCAATTCTATTAATCTGCACCAAGTATACTCATCCATTTCTGTAACCCACTCTACTGATGATCAATCAAACACACCAGATGTGATTATCAGCACATGGCAAGTTTGAAACTGTCAGCCATTCACCATTGTGAAGATTAAGGTTCAAGATTCAAGATACAAGATATTTTATTTGCCATATGTAACTAGTACAATGGAATGCTTACTCCCCACTCACTCCCACAATAAAGCTGTGGGAGCTCACAGAGACACGTCAGCTATTCTCCAGCGCCGTGTTCTGAAAAAGTCAATTTAATGGCATCTAATGGCAGTGGGAACGCGATGTCCTTCAGCCGCTCCGTCCACCCAGTCACTGCGGCCTCCTCCTCACTGTCGCCGGCTCCACGATGTGGTGGCCTGCTTCTCCCGCTCACAGTCCAGCCTCTGGCCGCCATGCCCGGCTCCCCCTTCTCCCAATCGGACTGCGAGCTTCCCGAGGAGCTGCCGGCCGACGTGCTGTAACGGGTCGTCGTCGCTGCTGCTGCTGGTGACTGCTCCTGGTCACTGGCATGACTACAACCTTGGAAAGCTCCCATGATTTAAAATCACAAACCCTAATACATCGAGGCGGAGGGACATCAAAGATGGTTAAAGTTTATGCTAAAGATTAAGGTGGAAAGTACACTTGGAAGCTACCAGCATCGGCCTCAGGAACAGCACAGCCCAGTTTGGAGCTTCTGGGAAAGCAATTAAAATAAAGGGAGTGAAAGAACTAAAACGGGACCACTACAGTAAAAAAAATCTTTAAAAAAGGCAGTACAGGAAACTTTTGAGATATCCGGCACCGATGGGACCGAGCTGTTGCCGTCCCATCAAAACTGCCGGACAAACCAGCGCTAATGTTAAAACATACGGAAGCTTTTGAGCTCCGTATCTAGCAACAAACCCTGTTGTTTAGCAACAGTTTCTAAACAGTTGGCCGTAGCTTGCAAGCGTCTCTGTAGCTAAGCAACAGCTTTAGCTAGACCTTGCAGAGCCTGACTAGTGAAAAAAAACAACAAAAAGAAAAAAAACTTACTGAACCGACTCCTGAATTTTGCCGGTGGCTCGAGCATTCCGGACAGTTAACCTCCGGATAAACCAAAGTTTCCTGTATTCAATTCATTAAAAAGAGAGCCCCAAAGTGAGTTCAGAAGGGCAGAGTTAAAAGTAAAAGACAATACCCAAGGGAAGTAATTTAAAAAAGGGGGTACCGGACACAAAAATCAAAAGGAAACACCTGAAATAAAAAACTAAAACGGCACAATGGGAGAAATACAACACAAAAGGGAAATAGCTGAGAAAAATGTTAGCCAAGATGGAAAGCATCTTGTGTGTTTGCTGTGGGATGTTCACAAACCCAGATACAATAGACAGAGAAGAGATGTGGAAACTGTGTTAATCAGTAAAGTTAAAAAAGTTATGTTTAGACAGCAAGTTCCAGGAACTTACAAGCACAGAGAGAAAAGGGGATTGTGAATGGATTGTATTAGATTGTCATATATCCAGGCTAGCATCAGACCTTGACAGTGAACTTTCAAGGATTGGAGTTAGGGACCAGCGCAGTCAGGAACAGCGTCGTCACGACAGAGCTATAAGTGATGAAGGAAGCTAAAGAAATAGGTGAATTAAGATGTGTAAATGAAGCAAGTTAGAAAAGCCTGTGAAGCTAAATTAGCAAACAGATACCAAGCATTGTCCATCATTGCTGAAGCTATTAAGATCCTAGAAGGAAAGGTAGTTAGAAAACTAGAGAGGACAGCTTGGGCAAAGATGCAACTTGCAGGGCAGAGTAAGACTGTAATCGTAGGTGATTCTTCGCTCAGGAAAGTGGATAGTCACATGTCATAAGGACAACACCTACACGATAGTGAGCGGTCTACTGGAGCTAGAGCAATAATGAGGAAAGGTTAGAAAGGATACTAAAAGGAACCAGCAGGGTTCCAGTGCTGCAGGTCCACATAGGGGTAATAGCATAAGGGTAAAATAATATATGCTGTAAAAGCCACATATAATTGGCTGAAGTCTCAAAGATAGA
Source organism: Somniosus microcephalus (assembly GCF_052327205.1). NCBI lineage: Eukaryota > Metazoa > Chordata > Chondrichthyes > Squaliformes > Somniosidae > Somniosus > Somniosus microcephalus. Next base: position 311,478,384 of record NC_140989.1, read on the forward strand.
GGATGTAAATAATGTTCTCTGGTATACTTACAGTATTTGGGAAATTATATTTGGGAGTTCACCAAAAAAGTGTAGAGGTAAACAAGTGACTGGCAGCATGGTGAGAGAAAATGCTACCTTCAAAAACTGGGAACCCCTTCACAATAAAAAAGACTGGTACATGGGAGCTAGGCTACACATAAACCAAATAAGGACAAAGAAACTTGCGAGGAACATTGAGGTAGCAATAGAAAAGTAAAGACAAAGTGGACAGAAAAAGGAGGTGGTGTAGCATGGGAGGTAAAAGTCGTCGATTCTGTGGGAAGTAGAAAGCTACAAAATTAACTACTCTAGTTAGACGTCTCCAATGCAAAAAAAAAAATGCAAGTTAGCACCAGGGGTGTGCTGCAGATCACCAGGTCAGCATTAGGAGGACAGTTTGCTCTTATGATGAGATAGCAAAGGTATGCTAGATCCTGAAAGCTATTTTAATGGGAGACTTCAGACAAACAAATATAAACTGGGAAAACCAAGCTGTAGATTTCTTGACCAACTGTGAATTCGTAGACCTTTACTGAACAGGGCAGATGCAGTTGGCTGGATCCAGGATACTGCATTCCAGTGGATTCAACAAAATATCTTTACATAAGCTTACATTTTATTTATGTTTATTTATCCAGACAGTCAGCAATTTCACATGAACATAAAAGGAATGTCACTTAAAATTTATAAACTGACAGGTTAAAAAAATAAAGCCAGTAAAAAGTTTAGCAGTGCACACGTTTAACTTACAGCAGCAGTTTCAGCAAGTATCCTGAAACGGATGCTCTATACAGTTATATATTGTCAGCAACTGGTGGTTACAGAAACAGTTAATGTGCTACACTTGAAAAGTTTATGATTTTTTTAAATCTACTTTGTAACTAAGTAGGTGTAAATATATACAGCTGTTCAATGGCTTGTGTATCCTATTGGACATTATTATTTGAACAGGAAGCTGCTGAGATGGTATGCTCCATTACCCAACAATGAAAAGTAGTATAATTAGAACTGAATTGATGGCATTTAATACAGATTTGCATCAGTACTTAGCTTGTACATCGCTTTCTTTTTACATATACAGGATAAAGGTTATTTAATGGTTCTGAATTAATAGGTTTCACCACATTGATCCAAGTCCAGTACAAGACTCTTCAGTAACAAACTAATAATTTCATGTAAGAGTTTCCAGTATTGTCAAAGTTACTTTAGGTAGCTTCTACGTAAAATGTCATTAGTAAGATGGTTGGTTAGGCAAGTCATGGCGACCAGTAGCACTGAGGACCACATCAGTTATTCATGCTTCAGATATTTCAGATTTACTGAGTGCTATAGCCAGTTCCAAATCCTCTTGTTCTTGCTGGTTTAGTCTCGCTAGTCGCTCTTTCTCTGCTCGTTCGCTTTCCCTTTTGGCCCACTCTATCTGGTCTTCCTCACTGGGGTACTGAAACATTCAAAACAGGACTGAACAGGAAAACTACAGATTATTTCTTATAGACAGCAGGTAGAATACGACGAATTGTCAATGTATTTTACACTAATAACAGTGGCAGTACTGATATATTAATAAGGTAATGCTGCTATCTCCAAAAGTGTTGCAAATCAAAGTGTAAATACCTTTACACCTATATAGATTTCAGTGAATTGGCAACAAATACAAGAGCTGCCTCTGCTGGCACCAGTTCATAACCTAGCCTAACACCTGATCTGAAGGCCACTGGCTACAAGCTGGCAATTCTGCATTGCTAACCAACAGTTTCTCAGGGTTGAATGGCTCCAGATCGAGTTTATGCCACTCTAAAGTTATAGACTCAATTGTTTCTGATGGAGTCACTTTGAGGTGCACAGGGATACATGCAGCAACGTAACAGGAAAAGAGACTTAACTAGAGTCTTCATGCAGCTTAGAAAATTGGCCATCTTTTCCAAAGCATCAATATTTTCATTAGTATTTTTCTCTATAAATGGGAAAATACTTAGAACAAAAAGTACTCTTTTTAGACTTGAGTTGCCCTCTTAGGTCAAACTATTTTTTTTTCTGCTGCCAGATTTATAACAAGTTATGTTACGCAGTTGTAAATTGAAATCCACAATCTGTTCACTTTCCCCATTTTTCTAATTCACTGTCAGCCTCCCCCAAAGTTTCCTCAGGCCAAGAGGCATCCCCAGCCCCAGGGATAGGCAGAAACCTTGCTCCCAGGCCTCTGAAAATGCTGTTGGCAGGCTGGTCTAAAGGAACATTTTCAAGAGTGGCCTGAGCTGATCGGCCCTCCAATTTCTCCCCTTTTCTATCTAAAAGACAGAGAGCTTTCAATTAAAACCTCTTCTCTGACAGCACCGACAAGATGAGCAATATGCACCCTGACCAACTGTGGGTAAGAATGCATATTCTGCCACTCCTTGACATAGCACGCAAATTCCCAATCTGGCAGGAACTCCATTCTGCTGTATATACATAATAAACAAAAGCTGTTAACTACACACGATTTTTGTACTTTAGAGCAAATTTTCAACACACACAAACAAACAAATAAACACACTTACAGCATTGAAGTTTGCAAAATTTGTGTTGTCTCCAACACCTTTACTTGGAGAAGTAGGAGCAAATGGATCGAGCTGATTTTCTTTATGGAATGAATCCCCTGAATTAAACGGATGGAAAGGATCATTTAACTTGAAGGAGTCGGATGATTCTGACTTTACAAGGGAAGGTCTTTTACCTACATTTAAAAGAAAAACACAAAAATATTAAACATCATTGTCATTAAAACAGCATCCCTTGAGGTGAAAGAGTTGAAATGGTTAAATTTCAAATTAGTTAAAACTTGATGAGGGGGAAAGTGAATTTCACTGTAAATTGGGGAAAAAAGGAAATTCCTCACAGTGAGTAAAGGAAGCTTGATTAACATTGTCTGAATAATCAAAAGAAATAGAATTAGCATTTGAAACAAAACTATACCACTTTTGAAGTCCTCCTATTCACTTACCAGGCGGTGGAGGAGGGGGTCTTGTTGGAGTGCCAACTTTCGGTGGTAATGCCGGAGGCACCTCTTCAGTTTTTACAGGGTCATCTGTGAATCCATTTTTTCCAAAGGCATCATTACCAGGGTCTGCTCCTGCAGCAGAACTGAAGGGGTCTGCATGGTTGGACTGAATGTATATATTGAGAGAGAAAACAGAATGAAGAACATTACCAGGGATGAAAAGCCTATGGCTGTGAAAGGCGTACACTCTGTGGGCGTAATACAGCAACAGAGAACTCATAAATGTCCAAAGAATTCAATAAGTATAACTTGTTTTCATGCAATAATACGAAAGATTGAACACGCTGCGCTTCCTCCACCATCAGTGGGCCAACTTGCCGGACTTAAACAAAATAACTTCCAACTACTCTCCTGCATTCTAATGGTCTCACAGCCATGGCAGCTTTCTGTTTTCAAAAACCTGATTGACTGCGTGTCTCTGTTTTTTTAATCTCCGAGTTCACAGCCTGAGGGAAGCCTATGCCAGACAAACCCTGCTGAGTGCCCGAACCAGAGAACTCCCAATATAGTGAGTGAGAGCAATTTATTGATTACAGAGGAAGAAAATTAATTGCATCTTCTTTATATTCTTCGGAGAAACTTCAAAGCCTAGCTACTGAGACTGCACATTTGCACTTCCTTTTTCACATTACTTCTTATGATGGGCCTTTTAAAAAAAAAAAAAAAAAACTCTGGATATGGGCATTGTTGCCCATCCCTAGTTGCCTTTGAGAAGGTGGAGGTGAGCCGCCTGCTTCAACCGCTGCAGTCCGTGTGGTGAAGGTACTCCCACAGTGCTGGTAGGGAGTTCCAAGCTTTTGACCCAGCGACGATAAAGGAATGGCCATATATGTCCAAGTCGGGATGGTGCGTGACTTGGAGGCAATGGTGTTCCCATGTGCCTGCTGTCCTTGACCTTCTAGGTGGTGGAGGTTGTGGGTTTGGGAGATGCTGTCATTTTGCTGTAGTGCATCCTATGGAAAGTGCATACTGCAGCCACAATGTGCCGGTGGTGGAAGCACGTTTAAAGTGGTGGATGGGCTTCCGATCAAGCGGATTGCTTTGTCCTGGATGGTGTCGAGCTACTTAAGTGTTGTTGCAGCTGCACCCATCCAGGCAAGTGGACAGTATTCCATCACACTCCTGACTTGTGCCTTGTAGGTGGTGGAGAGGCTTTGGGGAGTCAGGAGGTGAACCACTCACTGCAGAATACCCAGCTTCTGATCTGCTCTAGTAGCCATGGCATTTATGTGGCTGGTCCAGTTGAGTTCCTAGTCAATGGCAAGCCCCAGGATGTTGATAATGGAGGATTCGGCGATGGTGATGTCAATGAATGTCAAGGGGAGGTGGTTGGACTCTCCTGTTGGAGATGGTCACTGCCCGATACTTGTGTGGTGCGAACGTTACTTGACATTCATCAGCCCAAGCCTGGAAGTTGTCCAGGTCTTGCTGCATGTGGGCATGATTTGCTTCATTATCTGAGGAGTTGTGGATGGACACTGCGCAATTATCAGCAAACATCCCCACTTCTGATATTATGATGGAGGGAATGTCATTGGTGGAGCAACTGAAGAGTGTTGGGATTAGGAGGAACTCTTGCAGCGATGTCCTGTAGCTGAGATGATTTGGCTCCAACAACCACAACCAACTTCCTTTGTGCTAGGTCTAACTCCAGCCACTGGAGAGTTTTCTCCCTGATCCCCATTGACTTCAGTTTTACTGGAGCTCCTTGATGCCACACTCAGTCGAATGCTGCCTTGACGGGATCTAGCAGCGTCCAAAATAGATACAAACAATCAAGTAATATATTTATACAAGGCTCTTTGAGGCATTTCTGAGACACATGATAAGGTGCTATAGTAATGCAAGTATTTCTTCCAGCAGCAGTATGTGCTAATATACTGATGTTCTATGTCACCGAGTGAATGCTAGGACATAGCTCTCTCCATTGGGAGTTTACAATCTCACTCTCTGAAAAAGAAAATCTGAACCTGTATTGCACTCGTATACCTCCTGATAACTTGTTTAAGAGTGGCATAGCCAAAGGCTTGGCAATGGATTTCCTGCTCACACTCTTCAGTCAGAGAAAGTTGCAGGGTGTGTGTGAGATGTACTTAAGAAGCAGGAGAAAGTAGCTTACAGAAAGGTAAATGAGAGCGATCAAGAGAAAGAAGTAAATCTTAAATTTAGGTTCCACTGATTTGTTTTGTCCTAATCAGCTGTGCCATCCTCAGTGCCAATACTTACTGTACAAGACCCTGACAAAGCACAGTGCAAAATACTGCCAGAGCTTCTTCAGAATGCCGTTTTAGAAAGAGGCTTTCAGTGCTTTTAGCTTTGAACACCACTTTTCTTCAAGGCTTTCTTCTAAATATAATTCATCACTTCATTGTTGTCAATGCAATTATTCTTAAATCAGATATGCCCCCAGCAGTCTATTTCTTAGTAAAGAAAAAATTCTAAATTTAAACATGAAAAATAGGGGACAACTGATGTTTGAGGCTTCACTATTCCCAACAGTGAAACCAGCCTAACATTCCCTCAAGCCCATTTTCTAAAGCTTAATAACAAAAGGGACAGCAACAACTGTGGGACATGGGAATTTGTAAAAGAAAGGATTAAAAATAACAAGAAAATGTTCTAAGTATACATTCTGTATACATTTATACTTACCTGCGTTAATGTGTTAAAATCAGCAAATCCACTTCCAAATGAATCATTTCCAAACATTGAGACAAAAGGGTCAGTAACTGAAACACAGAAAGATAGTGACGTCTGTCGAAAATGTAAAGTTACATTACAAACAAATCAATTTTCCCCCCCATGTCTGCTTCATTTAAAAAGTGTCAGTCACATCAGCAACACTGAAATGCAACACATAGAAACAACAACTTGTATTTATATAGTGCCTTTAACGTAGTAAAACATTCCATTGAGAAATAAAAACTCCACGGGAAAAGTGATCCATCTGTGGCTAACTAAAGAATTAAGGATAATATTAGATTAAAAGAAGAGGCTTATAATGTTGAAGAATAGTAGTAAGCCTGAGGATTGGGAGAGCTTTAGAAACTAGCAAAGGATGATCAAAAAATTGATAAAAAGGGAGAAAATAGTATGAGTAAACTAGCAAGAAATATAAAAACAGATTGCAAGAGCTTCTACAAGTATGTAAAAAGGAAGCGAGTAGCAAAAGTAAGCATTGGTCCCTTAGAGGCTGAGACAGGTGAAATTATAATGGGGAATAAGGAAATGTCAGAGACTTTAAATATTTTGTATCTGTCTTCACAGTAGAAGACACAAAAAGCATACAAAAATAGTGGGGTACCAAGGGGCTAATAAGAGTGAGGAACTTAAAGTAGCTAATATCAGTAGAGAAAGAGTCCTTGAGAAACTAATAGGACTAAAAGCCAACAAATCCCCTGGACCAGATGGCCTACATCCTAGGGTTCTAAAAGAGGTGGCTGCAGAGATAGTGGATGCATTGGTTGTTATCTTACAAAATTCACTAGATTCCAGAACAGTCCCAGTGGATTGGGAGTTTTATTTTTATTTATTCGTTCATGGGATGTGGGCACCGCTGGCAAGGCTGGCATTTATTCCCTTCCCTAATTGCCCTAGAGAAGGTGGTGGGGAGCCTCCTTCTTGAACCGCTGCAGTCCGTGTGGTGAAGGTACTCCCACAGTGCTGACTTTGTACTAGTGGTTTGGTACAACTGAGTGGCTTCCTAGGCCATTTCAGAGGGCAGTTAAGAGTCAACCATATTGCTGTGGGTCTGCAGTCACATATAGGCCAGACCGGGTAAGGAAGGCAGGTTTCCTTCCCTAAAGCACATTAGTGAACCAGTTGGGTTTTTACAACGTCTCTGGATTACTGGTCCAGTGACATAACCACTATGCTACCGTTACCCCAAATGTAACCCCGCTATTCAAGAAAGGAGGGAAGAGAGAAAACAGGGAACTACAGGCCAGTTAGCATGACATCAGTCGTTGGGAAAATGCTGGAATCCATTGTTAAGGAAGTGGTAATGGGGCACTTAGAAAATCACAATATGATTAGGCAGAGTCAACATGGTTTTATGAAAGGGAACTCGTGTTTAACAAATCTATTAAGAGTTTTTTTTGAGGATGTAACTAGCAGGGTAGATAAATGGGAACCAGTGGATGTAGTATATTTGGATTTCCAAAAGGCATTCGATAAGGTGCCACATAAAAGGTTGCTATGCAAGATAAGGGCTCATGGGGTTGGGGGTAATATATTAGCATGGATAATATTGGTTAATGGACAAAAAACAGAGTAGGGATAAACAGGTCATTTTCTGGTGGGCAGGCTGTAACTAGTGGAGTGCCGCAAGGATCAGTGTTCGGGTCTCAGCTATTTACAATCTGTATTAATGACTTAGATGAAGGGACCGAGTGCAATGTATCCAAGTTTGCTGATGATACAAAGCTAGGTGGGAAAGTTAGCTGTGAGAAGGAAAACAAATAGCCTGCAAAGGGATATAGACAGGTTAAGTGAGTGAGCAATAAGGTGGCAGATGGAGTATAATGTGAGGAAAAGTGAGGTTATTCACTTTGGTAGGAAGAATAGAAAAACAGAATATTTTTTAAATGGTGAGAAAGTATTAAATGTTGGTTTTCAGAGAAATGTAGGTGTCCTCATACAGGAAACACAGAAAAGTTAGCATGCAGGTATAGCAAACAATTAGGAAGGCAAATGGCATGTTGGCCTTTATTGCAAGGGGGTTGGAGTATAAGAGTAAGGAAGTCTTACTACAATTGCACAGGGCTTTGGTGAGACTACACCTGGAGTACTGTGCAGAGTTTTGGTCTCATTATCTGAGAAAGGATATACTTGCTTTAGAGGCGGTGCAACGAAGGTTCACTAGATTGATCCCTGGGATGAGAGGGCTGTCCTATGAGGAGAGATTGGGCCTATACTCTCTGGAGTTTAGAGGAGAGGTGATCTCACTGAAACATAAGATTCTGAGTGGGATTGATTAGGTAGATGCTGAGAGGTTGTTTCCCCTGGCTAGAGAGTCTAGAACTAGGGGGCATAGTCTCAGGATAAAGGGTCGGCCATTTAAGACTGAGATGAGGAGGAATTTCTTTACTCAGAGGGTTGTGAATCTTTGAAATTCTCTGGCCCAGAGGGCTGTGGATGCTAAGTCGTTGAGTATATTCAAGGCTGAGATAGATTTTTGGGCTCTAGGGGAATCAAGGGATATGGGGATCGGGCGTGAAAGTGGAGTTGAGGTCAAAGATCAGCCATGATCTTATTGAATGGCGGAGCAAGCTCGAAGGATCATACGGCCTACTCCTGCTTCTTATGTTCTTCAGGCATTGCTTAACTGGGAGCCAATGTAGGTCAGCGAGCAGAGGAGTGATGGGTAAATGGGACGTGGGAGGTCGACCAGGACTGCATTGGAATAGCCAAGTCTAGAGGTAACAAAGGCATGGATGAGGGTTTCAGCAGCAGATAAGCTGAGGCAGGGTCAGAGTTGGGCAATGTCCTGGAGGTGTAAATAGGCAGTCTTAGCAATGGCACGGATATGTGGTCGGAAGCTCATTTCTGGGTCAAATATGACATCAAGGTTGTGAACAGTCTGGTTCAGCCTCAGACAGTTGCCGGGGAGAGGGATGGAGTCGGTGGCTAGGGAACAGTTTGTGGCAGGGATCGAAGACAATGGCTTCGGTCTTCCCAATAATATATATTAGCATGGATTGAGGATTGGTTAATGGACAGAAAACAGAGTAGGAATAAACAGGACTTTTTCAGGTTGGCAGGCTGTAACTAACGGGGTACCGCAAGGATCAGTGCTTGGGTCTCAGCTATTTACAATCTATATTAATGATTTAGATGAAGGGACTGAGTGTAACGTATCCAAGTTTGCTGATGATACAAAGTTAGGTGGGAAAGTAAGCTGTGAGGAAGATGCAAAGAGGCTGCAGAGAGATATAGACAGGTTGACCGAGTGGGCAAGAACATGGCAAATGGAATACAATGTGGGGAAGTGTGAAGTTATCCACTTTGGTAGGAAAAACAAAAAAGCAGAATATTTTTTGAATGGTGAGAGACTGGGAAATGTTTGCACTCAGAGGGACCTGGGTGTCCTTGTACATGAATCACAGAAAGTTAACATGCAGGTACAGCAAGCAATTAGGAAAGCAAATGTTTTGTTACAAATGAAGAGTAAAGAAGTCTTATTACAATTATACAGGGCATTGGCGAGGCCACACCAAGGGTACTGTGTACAGTTCTGGTCTCCTTACCGAAGAAAAGACATACTTGCCTTAGAGGGAGTGCAGCGAAGGTTCACTAGACTGGTTCCTGGGATGAGGGGATTGCCCTATGAGGAGTGAGTGAGTAAACTAGGCCTATATTCCCTAGAGTTTAGAAGAATGAGAGGTGATCTGATTGAAACATATAAAATTCTTAAGGGGCTTGACAGGGTTAATGCTGGGAAAATGTTTCCCCTGGCTGGGGAATCTAGAACACAGGGTCACAGTCTCAGAATAAGAGGTCGGCCATTTAGGACTGAGATGAGGAGAAATGTCTTCACTCAAAGGGTCGTGAATCTTTGGAATTCTCTACCCCAGAGGGCTGTGGATGAGTCATTGAGTATATTCAAGACAGAAGTCGATAAATTTTTGGGAACGAAGGGAATTAAGGGATATGGGGATAACGAAGGAAGGTGGAGTTGAGGTAGAAGATCAGCCATGATCTTGTTGAATGGTGGAGCAGGCTTGGAGGGCCAAATGGCCTACTCCTGCTCCTATTTCTTATAATATTTAATTGGAGGAAATTTCTGCTCATCCAGTATTGGATGTCGGGCACATAAGGTCTAAAAGGCTGTGGAGAGCTTTCTCCAAATGGATTATGATTGCAGCTTCAGATTTGCTAAAAACAAATTGGTGAAGATTGCAAAATATTGGTGTTCACTATTAAATACTAACTTCATTGAAAAAGGTAGAATTAAAGTTTACAAACCTGATGTTTTTTTATATTTGATACATGGGAAAGTATATTCACACATTTTTTAAGCCATTGTACATTTAAATGCATATTTTATGACACCATTATACATTTAGGTGTACATTCACATTTATTTTCTGAAAGTGTATATTACATAGATAATTTATGAGGCCATTGTACATTTAGGTGTACTATTTATCCCTCAACCAACATCACTAAAACAGATTATCTGGTCATTATCACATTGCTGTTCGTGGGACCTTGCTGAGCGCAAGTTGGCTGCCACGTTTCATACATTACAACAGCGACTATAGTCAATGAAATACTTCTGAAGTGTAAAGTGTTTTGAGACGTCCTGAGGTTGTGAAAGGCACTATACAAATACAAGTTCTTTCTTTTATATTCAAATTTTATAAAGCCATTGTGCACTTAATTATACATTTAAATATACAGTTAAATGAGTATTTTATGAAACCACTGTAAATTTTGATTCCATTTTTTGTTTGCGTGAGGTATGCATTTGTACATCCAGGTACAGGAAACTTTGTGCTATCCAGCACCGACAGGACCGAGCTGTTGCCGTCCCATCAAAACTGCCAGACAAACCAGCGCTAATGTTGAAACATACGGAGATTTTGAGCTCCGTATCTGGCAACAAACCCTGTTGCTTCTAAACAGTCAGCCGTACCTTGCAAGCGTCTCTGTAGCTTAGCAACAGCTTCAGTGAGGCCTTGCAGAGCCTGACTGGTGAAAAAAAAGCAACGAAAAGAAAAAAAACATAACAAAACGGCTCCTGATTTTTGCCGGTGGCTTGAGCATTCCGGACAGTTAACCTCCGGATAAACCAAAGTTTCCTGTATTATGGCATGCCTGTGCTTGCACTGGAAGCAATGCAGTTCAGGGGGTTGAGGCAGCTTGTTTGATTTCAAACTCTGGGGTTAGTTAGACCTGGGAATTGGGATGGGGAAGAGGGAGGCCCTGCATACTAGAGGCCATGTCAATTGGAGTTGCTGCCAGTGGGTGGGTTGCTGCGCCAGGGTGGGCGGGTGGACAGTTTGTTTTGTATGAGTGTCGTTAACACTGTTTAGCCACATGCTCTCACTTTAGTAGAATACACCTCACACACAATATCGGTAAATGTACTTAATGTGTATGTTTACTTAAAGATCTACCACCATGGTGCAAAACTTTGCACTCTCTCTCTCTCTCTCTTTCACTAAAGTCTGGAACATATGAAAATGCAAGACAGTAAAAGACTCACTGGTCCATCTAGCCTGTCCTATACAGTTGTGATGCCTTGTGCATCACGATACAGACACTCCCTCCCCACTGGAGCTTTGTAATTTCCTGAGCGAGGCAAAAAAAAGGATAAAAAACCAGGCCCATTAGGGGGGAAAATCTGGAAAATTCATCTCCGACCCCATCAGGCGACCAAAACTAGTCCAGGATATCGCATTGACCCTGACTTACCTACCTCTTGTATGAGGTGATCTCCACCCCAGCCAGAAACCAGTCCAGCTCTCACTTGAAGTAATTCAGTGAATCAGCATTTACCGCACGAGCCGGCAACCTGTTCCACAGGTCCACAATTCTCTGGGTAAAGAGCTGCCTAATATCTAACCTTGTTCTGCCGTTGTGTAACTTGTAAGCATGCCCCTGGTTTTCCCCAACCTATCCAGTTTAAATAATTGGTCCACATGTACACAATCTAGTGCCTTCATTATTTTAGAAACCTCAATCAAATCTCTCAAGTCTACGCTGTTCTAAAGTATACAGATCGAACTCTGAGCCGATCTGGGCAGCTAAGCTGTTTTAGTCTGAGAAGTAATCTTGTGACCCTCCTCTGCACCCTTTCCAAAGCCTCAGCATCCCCCACCACATGAGGAGACTAAAACAAGACATAGTATTCTAACTGAGGCCTAACCAAGGTCTTGTACAAAGACAAAATAGTATGCTTTATTTTGTAGTGGATTGTCCCGTGAATACAATCTAGAACTCTGTTTGCTTTGGCTCTGGCCTCAAGGCACTGGTCATAAACGCTTTGGAGCTGTTCGTTTTTGGTTGAGGTTGCCTTCTTCTGCTGGGCTGGAGCAGTTATTCCAATTGGCCACAATGACTGCTCCCCTCTCCATACAATGCTGTTGGTGTTTCCATGGTGCTGAAGTCCAGAGTTTTCACCCGTGTTGAACAACATTTTAGCAGATAACCAATAAGCAGAAACCAAGGAACTAAAGCACACACAACAATCAAACAATGCTTGCACATCCTGCTTTTCATCTTACCATTTTGCCAATAAATGTATGTAAAGGTTAAGGTACACATGCATGCGCTGTGTGAATGAGTATTGAGATCACATGCCCAACACAATTTTTTATTTACTTATCAAAAATGCAATTAGCCACATCTGGATTGCCAATTAGCCACACGCGGCTAGTGCCAAACATATTGGACAGCACTGTACTAGGAATAAAAGAGAAAGAGAGAAATTAGCAGGTGTGTGTGTGTTTGGGGAAAAGACAGGTAGAGAGAGATTAGAGAGCCAGAGAGTCCCACATTGGGAAGACAAAATCTGAGAGACATTGAAGGGACAGAGAGAGCAAGAGTGAGAGCAAGAGCAAGGTCTCATGAGCAGGCTCATAGTGACACCATGAAAATGGCACAAACAGCAGATTAGCAGAGACTCCCTGTAAACAACAGTATAGAGATCTATTAGTGTGTATATATGCATGAGTGTGTATGTATATTTATAACTGTGTTAATAATATAGGTTAGATACTACTATGTGCATTACCAGCATTACATTTCTCACCTGTTTCAGCAGTGGATGAGACTGTACCACCACCAGGTGCAAATGGATCATTGGTTTTCAATGCTTCAGTCTGAAATCAAACATATATAAATATGATCATTCTGAATTTGGTTTTCATACACACGTCTGCAAATTCAGAAACAAATTGCTATCTCATATACGTGTGCACCTTTACCAGATATAAGTAATAGTTAATTCCAATTTGTTTGGGACACAGACAGTAGAATCTGGTTCAAAACAATATTTTTGGTCTACCCTGATTTTTCATACATACCAGAATTTCATGAGATCAGAATTTAATTTCCAAAAATAATTAACATAAAAGCAGAACTGCTTTTGTCAGTTTTAATGTGAAGTTCAAATATGCAAATAGTATAACACTACATAATGCACCAATCTGTGTTGTTTATATTAGAAGTATTCTCTTAAATAATTAATTCCTGAAAAGAATTGACTTTACTCAGAAATCTTGCATTTGTGGCTAGGTGGCATAGATGTACCCCAAAGTAGATAGAAATGGGTTCAAGCCCAAAACTCCCTGGAAGGCAAGTTCCTATTATCATTTAAAGCATCTGAAGAGGCATCTAGTGAAGACCGGAAACCTCCCTACATAGGGAAGTGGTGAGAATCATAGAAATTTACAGCACAGAAAGAGGCCATCTTGTCCGTGCCGGCCGACAAAGAGCTATCCACCCTAATCCCACTTTCCAGCACTTGGTCCGTAGCCTTGGAGGTTATGGCAATTCAAGTGCATATCCATCTGTGCACCTCCAATGGGTGGTTACTAACATCAGGTTATCTTCCCACCCTTTCAGTTGGAGTAAATGCACCATGTAGAGGATGTGAAGACAAATAAGAAAAATAATTGAAAATATGCATGGATAAAAGGGAAATATATTTATATACGTTGAGTGAAAGTTTCTTTTTGCATTTTGAAAAACATTTTGAAGGCACTGGCATGTTGGATAGTCCCTCAGGTTAACAGGAACCCTCTTAAAACCTCACATGGATTATCATTCTTCAGTGATTTGTTGGTAGTTTATTTCACCATGGGAGGTATTACAACTAATTCTGTTCCTGTCCTCACCTGATGTCCACACTAGCACGACTCACTGGATAATTATCAGGGGCAGGAACTATGGCTAATTTTGATACTGGGGCTTTAAGACCAATCACAACACTTCTTCCAACACCCAGGATGCAATTCAGCACAGACTAATGACTGAATCTAGACACTGTATACATCAAATGATCCGTTTTGGAACAATGGTTAAGCATAATGAATTATGTTTGTGTGTGGAAATTCTTTAAGGACATGTCAACACACTGCCTCAATACAACCTCACCACCTTATTGGACCTACATTAAAATCACTGGGCTTACACAGTCATTTAATAATTTCCTACTTAGCATTAGAATTCCAATATATGCGTTAACAACATCTGATGACTAGGGCAAGTGATTTTCTAAATCAGTTACTTGCATTTTCAATGCCTCAAGGATGTTTGCAGTATTTAGGTTGCATCTGCTAAGTGTAGAAATTTGTGGGAGTTATCACAGGATGTTACAACCACACCATTTTCCCAATCTCCCCCCACAAACAATTTTCCATTGTAATAAAAATGCAACTTCACTTTTGTTTATAGATCAGCTGAATATGGCTTCCCCGACTTAAGACATCACTGAGCACACGTTAGGGTGACAAGCACTTCATCCATATGTGTATACACTGTACTGTGTGATGAATTCATTACAGTATGTAGTCTATGACTGACAGACAACCTTATAAGCCAAGATATAAAGATAATGAGTAGCTATGTTTACAAACTTTAACCTGCTGTAACTACATTTGAATCGTAGCATCTTTCAGCTCAGACATTAAACCGAGGGCTGTCCGACTTCTCAAGTGGACACAAAAGATCCCATGGCACTATTCAAGGAAGACCTGAGGAGTTCTCCTGGTATCCTGGTCAATATATATCCCTCAAACAACATCACTAAGAAAATAGATTATCTGGTCATTTATCTCATTGCTGTTTGTGGGACCTTGCTGTGCGCAGATTACAATATAACTGCGGCTACACTTCAAAAGTACTTCATTGGCTGTGAAGAGCTTTGGGATGTCCTGAGAATATGAAAGGCGGTGTATAAATCCAAGTTCTTTCTTTACAATTTTTCCCCCCAGTAACAGTCAATTTGTACTCTTAATATTGAAGATAAAAATTGCAGAGGACTAAATATTTAATCAAGCATAAAAGAGGAGATAGTTCCATTAATTACCTTACCATGGAAAGCCAGGTATCCAACAAGGTTTTGACATACGTTCAGTAACCTCATAATTTTGGCTGCTTAAGGGCTGATATGAATTTTGACTCATATTAGCCCTTACTACGTTTTTTATTAGCAGACATTGTGATGCTGCATGAACTCATTCAAACTGTCCTCTTCCTCATATTTTATTACTGTTTGCACTGATGAATATTACTGTCCCTCAGCAAAATATTTCTGGTATTGTAAAAATTAATTCAATGCACAAAGTAAAAAAGTCCAGTAAGCTTTACTACTGTACCCATCTTCTTCATAGAGGGACAGTGCTTCATACTGAAAGGGAGGGATTTAAGAAATATTTTTTCAATCATTTGAAAATAATCCCTAGGCCTTTGCCCATGCTATTTTAACCAACCACTAGCAGGCATGTGAGTGACATGGGGTAACCGTTTCTCAGATTTAGTTCCTTCTCCATGGGGGAGCTCCTGCCCTATGACTTTCTCAATGACATAGCCAAGGTCAGGAGCTTGCTGTGCAAGAAGGTTATCGGGATTAATCGGTGTCCTTTCACTCTGTGCATAGTTCTCCGATAAATCACTGGGCTACCTACAGAATCATTTGTAGATTGAATACTTTATATTTAGTAAATTAACACATGCCTCTATTGTGTACATAACTTCTTTCCGTACTTACTGATTCCACATTATTGTTGGTTATCGTAGCACTGAAAGGATCAGATTCAGTGGATGTAAATGGGTCATTTGAAGAATGTTGAAAGAAGTTATCAGAAGCATCTGCAAAAGGATCTGTGCCTTTAAAAGGATCGCCTCCAAAAGGATCTGCAAATATATCGTACAAAGGATTTATAGAAAATATTCTAAAATCAAAAACTGGTTACCGCAGAGCAGATGACTTCAATAAACCTCAGTTAAGTTGTTCCTTTGACTAGAAATATTTACAAAGATCAGAAATAAAGGACAAAATTAATCTGAATATAAGCTGAACGTAATTGAGACTACCTGCTTCATAACATAACTGAGAAAGCCCACCGAAAACGGGTGTCAATAGTACCTGATCATCAGATTGTATCCACAGGATTAAAGTAAGCAGTAAACTGGTAACAGATTTAAAATGTGAACTTTATGCACTTCAAACAAGTCTACAATATTTCTGATGTCTCAAGTATAAATGTGATGATGTACTGAGCTATACAAATGAGGAAAGTTAGAGATCTGTGTTGATCTGAGCTGAGTAGCAAGAGGAACACGACAACTAACATTGACAAAGGAGCTGAATTACAGAGGTGAGGTGAGAGTGACTGCCATTGACATCAAGGCAGCTGTTGACCGAGTGTGGCATCAAGGAGCCCTAGCAGGAGTACCTCAGGGCAGTGTCCTAGGCCCAACCATCTTCAGCTGCTTCATCAATGACCTTCCCTCCAACATAAGGTCAGAAATGGGGATGTTCGCAGATGACTGTGTTCAGTGCCATTCACCAGATAATGAAGCAGTCCATGCTCGCATGCAACAAGACCTGGACGACGTTCAGGCTTGGGCTGATAAGTGGCAGGTAACATTCGTGCTACACAAGCGGCAGGCAATGACTATCTCTAACAAGCAAGAGTCTAACCACCTCCCCTTGACATTCAACGGCATTACCATCGCCGAATCCCCCACCATCAACATCCTGTGGGGGGGGGTCACGATTGACCAGAAACTTAACTGGACCAGCCACATATATACTGTGGCAACAAGAGCAGGTCAGAGGCTAGGTATTCTGCGGCGAGTGTCTCACCTCCTGACTCCCCAAAGCCTATCCACCATCTACAAGTCAGGAGTGTGATGGAATACTCTCTACTTGCCTGACGAGTGCAGCTCCAACAACACTTAAGAAGCTCGACACCATCCAGGACAAAGCAGCCCCCTTGACTGGCAGCCCATCCAACCCCCTAAACATTCACTCCCTCCACCAAGGCGTACTGTGGCTGCAATGTGTACCATCTATAAGATGCACTGCAGCAAATCGCCAAGGCTTCTTCGGCAGCACCTCCCAAACCCGCAACCTCTGCCACTTAGAAGGACAAGAGCAGCAGGCGCATGGGAACACCACCACCTCCAAGTTCCCCTCCAAGTCACACACCATCCTGACTTGGAAGTATGTCGCTGATCCTTCATCATCACTGGGTGAAAATCCTGGAACTCCCTCCCTAACAGCACTGTGGGAGTACCTTCACCACACGGACTGCAGCGGTTCAAGAAAGCGGCTCACCACCACCTTCCGAAAGGCAATTAGGGATGGGCAATAAATGCTGGCCTTAGCAGCGACGCCTACATCCCATGAACGAATAAATAAAAAACCTCAGCGTTCTCAGGCTAAGAAGTGAGAAAAGAAAAATCAGCCTTGGTTCCTGGCCATGATCCAGTGACACCCTACCCGCTTTTTGGAAAATATTTGCTTGAGGACATCAGACACATATGATGTGACTTGGCTGCAACTGCTCCCCTGACACTCACACCACCCCCCCACCCCCAT
Organism: Somniosus microcephalus; assembly: GCF_052327205.1. Taxonomy (NCBI): domain Eukaryota; kingdom Metazoa; phylum Chordata; class Chondrichthyes; order Squaliformes; family Somniosidae; genus Somniosus; species Somniosus microcephalus. Next base: position 311,496,005 of record NC_140989.1, read on the forward strand.
CCCACTTCCAAAAAGAGAAATAGCCTGACAGTCACACACATGAAGATGGTCACACACATGAAGATGGTCACTTTAATAGGGTTTAAGTAGGCTATTGGCACTAGCATCTTCAGGAGAGGCAAAATGATTTGCAATAAAGATCTATATTCTAAATTTTGAAAACATGCTATTTATAGCTTTGTTGCCCCTCTTGTTTAGAAAAAGAGAAAAATATATATATTTTTTTAAAAGGGAGATGGAAAAACCATCAACATTTCCAATTATTAAAATTTGTAACAAGCTAAAGATCTCCCAACTGTACAACGTCTGCTCCAATTCCCCATAAGTTTGTGTTATCAGCCAGTTTTGAATGGTTGCTGAACAGAAGCCAGATGCTTTCCTACAGGGAGGGAAGGAACAGTTAATGTTTGAATCACCCCCCCCCAGTTATAGAGTAACAGAGTGGCTTTCACGTCTTGATTTCGAATGGAGAAATTTGAAAATATTACAGTAAAAACATATTTTTTAAAATCAGCAAAAAACTAGATAGTGCAAAATTGAATTCTCAGACTGCTGTGTTCTGATTAAGCAGTAGCAATTGACACTAGATAGAAACATTAGATAGAAGTAATTATCACTTTACTTGGCTGAGTTCCGAATAGAATCCTGGCAGGAATATCTGTGAAGAATAAGCTGATGATTCACAGACTGTTCATGACAGCAAAGAATCCAATGCAGAATGAATAAAGTTTCATCTATGAACATAACACAATTAGTGAAGGACAGTAAAAATGTAATAAATAGTTAGTTATTAAAAGGTTAATTCTGAACAGCTTTGAGAATCTGATCCAGCGGATAATTTCCAGAGGACTGCCTGAAATTCCTCTGCACAAAATTTTCCCAGGCAGAGCCAATTTTATCCGGAAATATACCATGACAGATAATCTCGCCCCTTTTAAGCTGGCATGCTGTATAACAGCTGTCATGATTTCCTCCCCCAATCTGTCTCTCTCCTCAGCTGAGATCAAAATCAATAAGAGCTGCAATAATAATTGTCACTTCTCGGCTCAGGACATATACAATTCTAGAACACAGACTCCCTGCAGCAGATGTGGTGCACTAACAGGAGTGCAAATGAGACATACAGAGAATACACTGGATCCATGTACACCATCTGGATAGAAATGTGTATACGACTTCTTGTAGCTATTGATACTTCAGAAACAAGTTTCCAATGCTAACTACAAAATGGAAACTGAAAACAATGGAGGCAGAGCAGGGAATTTCCACTGTTTTCTATTTATAGCAAAATGTTTACTACAATCTTCCCCTATGCCATGATGTGAAAGGATGAAGGTTGATTCGATGATTCTGCACGCACTGAGCTCCTGGTCTCGGTTGTTCAGTCAGATGGAGGTGCCTAGCGAATGTCAGGTACTTCCCAATAAGGAATGCATAGAAAGATACGGCAGATATCTGACCTGCTACATTAAAAATAGAATGATTTAAGGGTGAGGAGTAAGTTTAATCCCATGATTGGGGAATGGTGTGTGATATTGGACAGTATTTACATTATTCCTATATACAATACTCTCGTGGCTGGCCTCCCATCTTCTACCCTACAGAAACCTGTGCTCATCCAAAACTCCGCTGCCCGTATTCTAACTCGCACCAAGTCCCATTCACCCATCACCCCTGCTTTCTGACCTACACTGACTCCCAGCCCGACAACACCTCAATTTTAAAATCCTCATCCGTGTTTTCAAATCCCTCCCTATCTCTATAACCCCTCCAGCCCTACAAGCCTTCAATTTTGGCATCTTGCGCATCCCTGATTTTAATTGCTCCACCATTTGCGGTCGTGCTTTCAGCTGTCTTGGCCCTAAGCTCTGGCATTCCCGCCCTAAACCTCTCCGTCTCGGTTTTCTCTTTTAAGATGCTCCTTAAAATCTACCTCTTTGACCAAGCTTTTGATCATCTGTCCTGATTTCTCCTTCAGTGACTCGGTATCAACATTTTTATTGATAAGGTGCTTAACGCGCATTAGGACGCTTTGCTACATTAAAGGTGCTATATAAATGCAAGTTGTTGTTGTTGTTGATTGGGGCTGGGGGAAGCAGAAAGGAATAGAGCAACTTGAAATTAGAATTTGCACTGCTGGCATGTCAAACATGATTTCATGCAAAGAGAATCTAAATATTATATATATCTGAACTGCTGCCAACTGCAGGGTGGATAGAAAGCCCAATGTCACTAAGTACATTAAGCATTACCAAGGCTGCCCTGCTATAGGTAACATTACTCAGGTTCTACTTCCTGCTATATTTTTCAAGAACTGCCATTTCCATATGTCTGCTTTCGGCTACCAGTAAAGGTTGAGAGGTAGAATCAGATTTGTATTAATGCAGGCAGAGCTTGCCGAAACTACTTCAGGCTGAAGTGTACCACTGAGGGCTTTTCTTACCTGTAATATCAACTTTTCCAAATGGATCATCTTTAAAGGGATCACCTTCAAAAATAATTGAATAAAAGTATATTAAAAAACTAATATTCTCATTCATCAGTAAGGGACTAACAGAAATTATGCGGCGTTAAAGTGGGTTTTGTTGTGCAAAACATTTCCTCAGCCAAAAAGTAATACTCTAGGCTAGGGCCTACAATAATCTCATCTTGAGTATTCAACTGTATTTATTATTTTTTAAATTAGCAGGGAAAGTTAAATGGACCTGACTCTGACACATTGTTGACTGAAATGCAGGCGAAGGTAGAACATGACGGTGGATAGGAAAGGGGAGAAGGATGGGGAAAGTAAAAGTATAGTGGAAGGTGGGAATGGTTGGGGAGAAGGGGGAAATGGATGAATGGAGGATTTGGGAAGGGAGCGGAGGGAGAGGGATGGGGAAGAGAAATTATTGGGGGGGGAATGGGGAGGGAGTGCAAGGGTGGGGGAAAGAAGTGGAAGCATGGGGGAATAGCAAGGGAGGTCATGGTTTGAATTTTGTATCTGGAAGACTGAAATTTTGTGCATCCAAAGTCGTGTACTTTTCTTGGGCAACACGTGCATTTAGCCCCAGTTCCAAAATGCTGTTCATCCCTGGTTAATGGGACCAAGATGATTGATCTGGAAACTAGTAAGGTTATAGGAGCTTTGCTATATGTGCTGAGAGACCTGGTTGTTAGTATATATCCTTTATTATCATGTGTCATTAATTGGGGTGATTGACAAGTATGACTCTTTACATCTTGGGAGCATACCCTTAGACTTTAGTTCTGGCTGGAGATCTGAACTGTGGGTGTATTGCAAAGTCATGTTATCTACAACAACAACAGCTTGTATTTATATAGAGCCTTTAATGTAGTAAAACGTCCCAAGGCGCTGCACAGCAGTATTTTAAGACAAAAAATTTGACGCCGATCCACATAAGGATAAATTAGGGCAGGTGACCAAAAGCTTGGTCAAAGAGGTAGGTTTTAAGGAGCATAAAGGAGGAAAGAGAGGTAGCGAGGCAGACAGGTTTAGGCAGGGAATTCCAGAGCTTAGGGCCCAGGCAACAGAAGGCACGGCCACCAATGGTTGAGCGATTATCTCAGAATCTCAGAAACCCCACAGTGCAGATAGAGGCCATTTCGGCCCATCGAGCCTGCACCGACACATATCCCACCCGATCCCCGTAACCCCAACACATATCCCACCCTATCCCCGTCACCCCACGCATTTAATCCCCCTAACACTAAGGGTCAATTTTATCATAGCCAATCAACCTAACCTGCACATCTTTGGACTGTGGGAGGAAACCGGAGCACCCGGAGGAAACCCACGCAAACACGGGGAGAATGTGCAAACTCCACACAGACAGTCACCCGAGGCCGGATTCGAACCCGGGTCCCTGGCGCTGTGAGGCAACAGTGCTAACCACTATATTATAATCAGGGATGCTCAAGAGGGCAGAATTAGAGGAGCGCAGATATCTCGGGGGTGGGGGGGGGGGGGGGGGGGGCTGTTGGGGCTGAAGGAGATTACAGAGATAGGAAAGGGCGAGGCCATAGAGGGATTTGAAAACAAGGATGTAAATTTTGAAATCGAGGCGCTGCTTAACCGGGAGCCAATGTAGATCAGCGAGCACGGGGTGATGGGCGAGCGGGACTTGGTGCGAGTTAGGACAGTGAATCATGAACATCCATGAAAAACTACTTCTTTCAAAAATGTTGCTACTTATCACACTCTAAGAAATACATTCTATAAAGGATATTTTAACCCTTTGTTAACCTACTCTATCTTCATTGTTTTTTAAGTTGTGTGTCTCATGGCTATCTCAGAAATGGCACTTAAGGGCAGGTTCAGGATCACAAGAGAAAGCCCACATTGTAACAATGCATTGTTGAAAGTGGAGTCCACCAGAGTGAGCTGCACATTGACACCGATGCTTTCCAAGGAGATATACTCTGCTATTTGGTATAGAGCATAAGTTTGAATATGTGAAAAAAAACTCAGGTCCCCGGTCACCGAGAGGAGCAGGGGAACTTCTTGGGAGATTTCCAGCATACAATAGATAACTTTATGGGTAAAATAAAAGTTTTTTTTCAAATTATTTGTGTTATAAATTTTACGAGTAAAATTATAGAAATTTTTAGAATCCTAGAAATTTACGGCACAGAAGGCAGCCATCCGACCCATCGCGTCTGTGCTGGGAATCAGGATGACTGCTCAAAGTGCATAGAGACAATTTTTTACGGTATTTGTTTAATTGGATGGTGGTAGCTCGTTCTATCTGAAACTTGAGCAAATCATCATGATTGATTACACAAGTTTTTTTAAGCGGTTTTTTTCATAGCATCAAAATACAGGAAACTTTGGTTTATCTGGAGGTTGTATGTCCGGAAACCTCGATCTACCGGCAGAAATCAGGAGCCGTTTTGTTAGGTTTTTTTTCTTCTCGTGGCTTTGTTTTCTTTCTTCTCGTGGCTTTGTTTTCAACAGTCGGGCTCTGGAAAGTCTCTCTGAAGCTGTTGCTAAGCTACAGAGATGCTTCCAAGGTACAGCCGACTGTTTAGAAGCTGTTGCTAAGCAACAGTGTTTGTTGCCAGATACAGAGCTGCAAATCTCCGTATGCTTCAACATTAACGCTGGTTTGTCCAGCAGTTTTGATAGATCGGCAACAGCTCGGTCCTGTTGGTGCCGGATATCACAAAGTTTCCTGTAATATGAAAATCATTTAAATTGTAATGGATGTGATGTATACAAGACTTTTAATTATAAGGAAATTGTCCTTGGATATTAGCTCAAACATTCGATAATGAATGCTAAATAACTAGTATGTGACAATATAAAAGCTGCAGTTCTAATTCCACTTTCTGGCCATGCATCAACATGACAGCAGCAATATATGTTGAGAGCCAATTCTTGAATGTATTAAAGTCAAGTGGTGCAAGATTCATCTAGGAGGTCTTATCATTTCTGTTTGAGCATCCCAGTGAACAGAGTATAACTGGCTAATTTCTAAACTGAGTATCGAGTCTTCTCATGTTATGATAAAGTGAACAGCCTCTGATAACATTAAAAAATAGCTACTGGAGAAGCAGCGTTCTGCACATGTCTGTAACCTCTCTCCTGGCAGAGTGCAAGGCGCAGCTCAAAATATATCTTGGATCCTGCACTTCACACATTAGAGCTACTGGTCTCAGACCAATAACAAAGAACGAACTTGGATTTATATAGCACCTTTCAGGACATTTGGCTGTAATGCGCTTTGGGACATCCTATGAGATACTGTAGTATAACTGTAACCCAAACCAATAAAAACCCCAAGGATATTACCCATCTTAAACCTCAATTATTTTTGGAATGTGAGCATTTTAAAGTCAGTCTGTTTAATAAAAACTCAGTGTTACAGCAGGTGAAATTTTACTTTCCCTTCTCTTTCCATACAAGGTCACATTTGGCCTATGCTTATGAAAGCTAAACACCAGGATTGTTACTTTGGTAAATCTAATCTAAAATTATTGAATCTCTATATCTTCATGTAACTTTTTTTAAACCGTGTGAAGAGGTCTATAAGTTTCAAAACTCAAAAGGAGAACAAAATAAAAACTTGAACTTACTTCCAGTGAAGGGATCTGTCTGAAAGAAGTCCAGGTTTGGGTCTGGAATAGTGTTAGAATATTCAGCAGCTTTTATATCAAAAGGATCTTCCTGCAAGAATTAAAAAGATATTTATGCATAAATACACATACTAATTAATATTAGAAAACTTGCTTCCGATCAACATGCATTACAATCATCAGAAGTCCTGCTATGTTCTATATCCAATTGTATTCTAAGAAGCAAAAAGTCTTTTTTGATCAATGAAAATTCTTCAAACTTATTTCAAACCTAAAATGTATTAAATATATTACAGCTGAGTGCGAGTCATCAAAGAGTGCTCTGAGTTTGGGTAAGTGTGAGAGTTCTTTAATTGTTATTTCTCTTTAAATCATTCTTGATAAGATTACTTAAGCAGTTTAAGTAAAGGGGAAAAGTTAAATATTTGGGATTCTGTTGGTTTAAGAAGAGTAAAACAAGGTTACACTGCAGTAGGAGTAAATTGGCATAGCAGGCAGTGGAAACCAGTTTTCAAACCAATTAGCAGGGGTGACTCATTTGGCTGTAAACAAACACAGTATGAAAAGACCAGTCCTAGTGCGAGCAAGCACTGAGTGCGAGTCATCAACGAGTGCTCTGAGTTTGGGTAAGTGTGAGTTAGGGTAAGTGGGGTGTTAGGTGCTCTTTTCAAACTTTAACTCTGTGGGTTGTAGTTAATAAGGCCTTTCTGGTGCAGAGTGACTGTTGGTAAACCATTTAACTGGTGTAACTAGAGGGATTGATTTAATTTAAATCCAATTAATTAAAGGGGATACTTGCATCTAAAATCGGGCAGAGGGTGTCCATAACTAACAATAAAAAATTTAATTAATTACATAGAATGGAGCAGGTGATGTGTTACTGTTGCGAGATGTGGGAGCCGGTGGACCCCATTGAGGCTCACGGTGATTACGTCTGTGACAAGTGTCTGCTGCTACAGGAACTCCAGCTCCGTGTTGATGAGCTGGAGTCTGAGCTTCAGACACTGCGACACATCAGGGAGGGGGAGAAGTACCTGGACTTTGTGTATCAGGAGGTGGTCACACCTATGAAGTTAAGTAATTCAGATGTAGCCCATGGTCAGGGACAGGGCGGTGTGACTACGAGTGAGGCAGGTACGGGGATCCAGGAGGTAGAGCTGGAGGAGCCGCAGCCCTTGTTCTTGTCCAACAGGTTCGAGGTTCTTACTCCCTGTGGGGACAGGAGCAGGGACTGCAGGGAGGATGAGCAACCTGGCCACAGCACCGTGGAACGGGGGGCCATTCAAGAGGGGGGAGTAAATAGAAATGTTGTAGTGGTAGGGGATAGTATTATTAGGGGGATAGATAGAGTTCTCTGCAGCCGAGAGCGAGAGTCCCGAAGGCTGTGTTGCCTACCCGGTGCCAGGGTTAAGGACATCTCCTCTGGGCTGGAAAGAAACTTGCAGTGGAAGGGGGTGAGGGGGTGGATCCAGTTGTCGTGGTCCATGTTGGTACAAACAACGTAGATAGGACTAGGAAGCCGGTTCTGTTAAAGGAGTATGAGCAGCTAGGGGTCAAATTAAGAAACAGAACCTCAAGGGTAATAATCTCTGGATTATTACCTGAGCCACAAGCGAATTTGGCTAGGACAAATAAAATTAGAGAGTTAAATGCGTGGCTCAAAGACTGGTGTGGGAGAAATGGGTTTTGCTTCCTGGGACACTGGCACCAGTACTGGGGCAGGAGGGAGCTGTTCCGTTGGGACGGGCTTCACTTGGCCAGTGCTGGGACTAGAGTCCTGGCGGATCATATAACTAGGGCTGTAGAGAGGGCTTTAAACTAACTAGTGGGGGGGAGGTTCCTAGAGAGCAAATAATAAAAATGACAACAGAGAAGGTCATAGACTTAGGTAGCAGTGGGGAAATTAAAAACCAGAGCGTGTCAGGAAGGGGCAGAAGGTATGGAGTAAAAGGTAAAGTAATAAAAAGGGCAAAAGCAGGAACTAAGTGTCACAAAACAAATTTGAAAGTTCTCTATCTGAATGCACGTAGCATTCGTAACAAAATAGACGAGTTAATGGCACAAATAACTACATATGGGTATGATCTTGTGGCCATTACAGAAACATGGCTGCAGGGTGACAATACCTGGGAATTAAACATACCAGGTTATTTAACGATCAGGAAGGACAGGCAGGAAGGAAGGGGAGGTGGGGTGGCTATGTTAATAAAGGAAGGAATCACTGTAATACAGAGAAATGATATTGGGTCAAAAGATCAGGATAATGAAACAGTTTGGGTGGAGGTAAGGAATAATAAGGGGAAAAAAACACTAGTGGGCGTAGTCTATAGGCCTCCGAACAGTTTCAACTCTGTTGGACGGAGTATCAATCAGGAAATAGTTGAGGCTTGTAATAAGGGAACATCTATAATTATGGGGGATTTTAACTATCATATTAATTGGACAAATCAAATTGGGCAGGGCTGCCTTGAGGATGAGTTCATTGAGTGTATTAGGGATGGGTTTCTTGAGCAGTATGTAACTGAACTGACCAGGGGGCAAGCAACCTTAGATCTGGTCCTGTGTAACGAGACAGGATTAATTAAAAATGTCCCAGTAAAGGATCCCCTTGGAATGAGTGACCATAACATGGTTGAATTCCATATTCAATTAGAGGATGAGAAGGTTGGATCTCAAACAAGCGTGCTAAGCTTGAATAAAGGAGACTATGAAGGTGTGAGAGTGGAATTGAGTAGAGTGGATTGGGAAAATAGATTTAAGGGTAAGACGATACATGATCAGTGGTGTACATTTAAGGAGTTATTTTACAACTTCCAAAAAATATATATTCCACTGAGAAGAAAAGGGTGTAAAAGAAAAGACAGCCATCCGTGGCTAAGTAAAGAAATTAAGGATAGTATTCGACTAAAAACAAGGGCATATAAGGTAGCCAAATCTAGTGGGAGGATAGAGGATTGGGAAAACTTTAAAAGACAGCAAAAAATAACAAAAAGATGGATTAAGAAAGGGAAGATAGATTATGAAAGTAAATTAGCAAAAAATATAAAAACAGATAGTAAGAGTTTTTATAGTTATATAAAAAGAAAAAAGGGTGGCTAAAGTAAATGCTGGTCCCTTAGAGGATGAGACCGGGAAATTAATGGTGGGAAATATGGAGATGGCAAAAACACAATGAATATTTTGTATCAGTCTTTACAGTAGAGGACACTAAGAATATCCCAACACTGGACAAACAGGGGGCTATAGGGGGGGGAGGAGCTAAACACGATCAAAATCACTAAGGAAGTGGTACTCGGCAAAATAATGGGACTCCAGGCGGATAAATCACCTGGACCTGATGGCTTACATCCTAGGGTCTTGAGGGAAGTGGCGGAAGGGATTGTGGATGCATTGGTAATAATTTTCCAAAACTCCCTGGACTCAGCAAAGGTCCCGGCAGACTGGAAAACTGCTAATGTAACACCCTTATTTAAAAAGGGCAGTAGACAGAAGGCTGGAAACTATAGACCGGTTAGCCCAACATCTGTGGTAGGTAAAATTTTGGAGTCCATTATTAAGGAGACAGTAACAGGACATTTGGATAATCATAATTTAATAAGACAAAGTCAACATGGCTTTATGAAGGGGAAGTCATGTTTGACAAATTTGCTGGAGTTCTTTGAGGAAGTAACGTACAGGGTGGATAAAGGGGAACCAGTGGACGTAGTGTATTTAGACTTCCAAAAGGCATTTGACAAGGTGCCACACAAAAGATTATTGCTTAAGATAAAAAAATCACGGGATTGGGGGTAATATTCTGGCATGGATAGAGGATTGGCTATCTAACAAAAGGCAGAGAGTTGGGATAAATGGTTCATTCTCAGTCTGGCAATCAGTAACTAGCGGTGTTCTGCAGGGGTCGGTGCTGGGTCCCCAACTCTTTACAATCTATATTAACGATTTGGAGGAGGGGACCGAGTGTAACATATCAAAGTTTGCAGATGATACTAAGATGGGAGGGAAAGTAGTGAGTGAGGAGGACATAAAAAACCTGCAAGGGGACATAGACAGGCTAAGTAAGTGGGCAGAGATTTGGCAGATGGAATACAATACTGGAAAGTGTGAGGTTATGCACTTTGGCAGGAAAAATCGTAGAGCAAGTTATTATCTTAATGGCAAGAAACTGGAAAGCACTGAAGTACAAAGGGATCTGGGGGTCCTGGTGCACGAAACTCAAAAGGTTAGTATACAGGTGCAGCAAGTGATTAAGAAGGCCAATGGAATGTTGGCTTTCATTGCTAGGGGGATAGAATATAAAAATAGGGAGGTATTGCTTCAGTTGTACAAGGTATTGGTGAGACCGCACCTAGAATACTGCATACAGTTTTGGTGTCCATACTTAAGAAAAGACATACTTGCTCTCGAGTCAGTCCAAAGAAGGTTCACTCGGTTAATCCCGGGGATGAGGGGATGGACATATGAGGAGAGGTTGAGTAGATTGGGACTCTACTCATTGGAGTTCAGAAGAATGAGAGGCGATCTTATTGAAACATATAAGATTGTGAAGGGGTTGGATCGGGTGGATGCGGGGAGGATGTTCCCGATGATGGGTGAAACTAGAACTAGGGGGCATAGTCTTAGAATAAGGGGCTGCTCTTTCAAAACTGAGATGAGGAGGAACTACTTCACTCAGAGGGTGGTAGGTCCATGGAATATGCTGCCCCAAAAAGCTGTAGAAGCTACATCATTACATAAATTTAAAACAGAAATAGACAGTTTCCTAGAAGTAAAGGGAATTAAGGGTTACGGGGAGCGGGCAGGAATTTGGACATGAGTCTAGGTTCGGATCGGACATGGCCCTGTGGGTAGCGGAGCGGGCCCAGGGGCCGTGTAGCCTGATCCTGCTCCTATTTCGTGTGTCTAATTCTGTTAGATTCAGGAGATGGTTCAGTGATAGTAGATTGGCGGTTAGGATCAGATCAGCCATGATCTTATTGAATGGCGGAGCAGGCTCGAGGGGCCGATTGGCCTACTCCTGCTCCTATTTCTTATGTTCTTATGTAAATACTCAATTTAGTAGAAAAATAACCATAGTATGGCACCCTTACCTGGTCTGGCCTATGTGACTCCAGACTCACAGCAATGTGGTTACATAAGAACATAAATAGGAGCAGGAGTAGGACATTTGGCCCTTCGAGCCTGCTCTGCCATTCAATAAGATCATGGCTGATCTTCTACCTCAACTCCACTTTCCTGCACTATCCCCATATCCCTGGATTCCCTTAATATTCAAAAATCTATTGATCTCTGTCTTGAATATACTCAACGACTGAGCCTCCACAGCCATCTGGGGTAGAGAATTCCAAAGATTCACCACTCTCTGTGTGAAGAAATTTCTCCTCATCTCAGACCTAAATGGCCGACCCCTTATTCTGAGTCTGTGACCCCTGGTTCTAGGCTCCCCAGCCAGCAGAAACATCCTCCCTGCATCTACCCTGTCAAGTCCTGTAAGAATTTTGACTCTTAAACTGCCTTCTGAAATGGCCTAGCAAGCCACTCAAATGCATCAAATTGCTACAAAAAACAGTAACAATAAGAAAACCGGATAGACCATCCAGCATCGACCTAGGGACCAGATATGGACACATCAAAGGCACACCCAGCCCAGTCGACTCTGCAAAGACCTCCTCACTAACATCTGGGGACTTGTGCCAAAATTGGGAGAGTTGCCCCACAGACTAGTCAATCAACAGCCTGAGATAGTCATACTAACAGAATCATACCTTTCAGTTAACGTCCCAGACTCCTCCATCACCATCCCTGGGTATGTCCTGTCCCACCGGCAGGGCAGACCCACCAGAAATGGCGGTACAGTGTTATACAGTTGGGAGGAAGTGGCCCTGGGGAGTCCTCAACATTGACTCCGGATCCCATGAAGTCACATGGCATCAGGTCAAGCATGGGTAAGGAAACCTCTTGCTGATTACCACCTACCACCCTCCCTCAGCTGATGAATCAGTACTCCTCCATGACCACTACTTGGAAGAAGCACTGAGGGTAGCTAGGGCACAGAATGTACTCTGGTTGGGGGGAATACAATGTCCCTCACCAAGAGTGGCTCAGTAGCACCAATACTGACCGAGTCCTGAAGGACATAGCTGTCAGATTGGGCCTGCGGCAGATGGAGAGAGAACCAACAGGAGGGATAAACCTACTTGAACTCATCCTCACCAATCTACCTGTCGCAGACGAAGTCCCGTCTTCACACCGAGGACACGCTCCATCGTGTTGTGTGGCACCACCACCATGCTAAATGAGATAGATTCTGAATAGATCTAGCAGCTCAAACCTGGGCATCCATGAGGCGCTGTAGGCGATCAGCAGCAGCAGAACTGTATTCCACCACAATCTGTAACCTCACGACCGGGCATATCCCTCACTCTACCATTACCATCAAGCGAGGGGACCAACCCTGGTTCATTGAGGTGTAGAAGAGTATGCCAGGAGCAGCACTAGGCGTACCTAAAAATGAGGTGCCAACCTGGTGAAGCTACAACACAGGACTACATGCATGGCAAACAGAAGCAGCATGCTATAGATAGAGCTAAGCGATCCCACAACCAATGGATCAGATCAAAGCTCTGCAGTCCTGCCACAGAGTCCTGAATGGTGGTGGACAATTACACAACTAAAGGGAGAAGGAAGCTCGATAAACATCCCCATCCTCCATGATGGCGGAGCCCAGCACGAGTGCCAAAGTCAAGGCTGAAGCGTTTGCAACCATCTTTAGCCAGAAGTGCCAAGTGGATGATCCATCTCAGCTTCCTCTTGAGGTCCCACCAAGGCTGTAATGAGGTCTGGAGCCAGTCTTCAGCCAATTCGATTCACTCCACACTATGGGCTCAGACGTTATCTCGGCTGTAGTGCTGAAGATTTGTGCTCCAGAACTAGCCGGGTCTCTAGCCAAGCTGTTCCAGTACATCTGCAACACTGGCATCTAACCGACAAAGTAGAAAATTGCCCAGGTATGTCCTCTCCACAAAAAGCAGGACAAATCCAATCTGGCCAATTACTGCCCCATCAGTCCACTCTCAATCATCAAAGTGATGGAAGTTGTCATCGACAGTGCTATCAAATGGCACTTACCAATGCTCAGATTGGATTCCGCCAGGACCACTCGGCTCCAGACCTCATTACAGCCTTGACCCAAACATGGACAAAGGAGCTGAATTCTAGGTGAGGTGAGAGTGACTGCCCATGACATCAAGGCAGCATTTGACCGAGTATAGCATCAAGGAGCCCTAGTAAAATTGAAGTCAAAGGGAATCAGGAGGAAAACTCTCCACTGGCTGTTGTCATACCTAGCACAAAGGAAAATGGTTGTTGGAGGCCAATCACCTCAGCCCCAGGACATTGCTGCAGGAGTTACTCAGGAAAGTGTCCTAGGCCCAACCATCTTCAGCTGCTTCATCAACGACCTTCCCTCCATCATATGGTCAGAACTGGGGATGTTTGTTGATGATTGCAGTGTTCAGTTCCATGCGCAACTCCTCAGATAATGAAGCAGTCCACGCCCACATGCAGCAAGACCTGGACAACATTCAGGCTTGGGCTGATAAGTGGCAAGTAACATTCGCACCACACAAGTGCCAGGCAATGACCATCTCCAACAAGAGAAAGTCTAACCACCTCCTCTTGACATTCAATGGCATTACCAACATCGAATCCCCCACCATCAATATCCTGGGGGAGGGGGGTCACCATTGACCAGAAACGTAACAGGATCAGGCACATAAATACTGTGGCTACAAGAGGTCAGAGGCTGGGTATTTTGCGGCAAGTGACTCACGTCCTGACTCCCCAAAGCATCTGCAAGGCACAAGTAAGGAGTGTGACGGAATACTCTCCACTTGCCTGGATGAATGCAGCACCAATAACGCTCACGAAGCTCGACACCATCCAGGACAAAGTTTCACTGGCACCCCATCCACCACCTTAAACATTCACTCCCTCGACCACTGGCGTACCATGGCTGCAGTGTGTACCATCTGTAAGATGCACTGCAGCAACAACTACTTCTTCTTAGGCAGTCCCTCGGAACCGAGGATGACTTGTTTCCACATTAAAAATGAGTTCGCAGGTGACCGATGAGTCCAATGCGGGACCTACAGTCTCTGTCACAGGTGGGGCAGACGGTAGTTGAAGAGGCAGGTGGGTGGGGTGCTTGGGTTGATGTGCGCTCCTTGCGCTTGGCTTCCGCTTGCTCCCGGCGAAGAGACTCGAGGTGTTCGGCGCCTTCCCGTCTGCACTCAAGGCCTCCATAATCAGCACCTGTGAAGAGACGCTCGGTCACTCAACCAGGAAACACCAAGACTGGTTCGACGAGAATGACCAGGAGATCCAGGAGCTCATAAGCTGCAATCGCAAGGCATCCTGATCTGGAAACAGCAACAGAACTTGAGAGCAAGAAAGCAGCTCTACAGAAGCCTGAAGGCCGAGGTTCAGCAAAAAACTCGCGACCTAAAGAACAGATGGTGGGTGGAGAAAGCGCAGGAGATCCAACAGCTAGCCGACAACCACGACGTGCGTGGATTCTTTAGCGCAGTCAAGACCATCTACGGCCCAAGCACCCAAGGCCCTTCCCCACTGCGGGCCAAGAACGGAGAGGTACTCATCAAGGACAGTGAGGCAGTCAGTGCCCGCTGGAAGGAGCACTTCGAAGATCGCCTTAACCATGACTCTGTCTTCGACACGAGTGTCCTCAACTCCATCCCACAGCATGCTACCCACCACCATCTCAGCACAACCCCAGCCCAGCGTGAGGTTGAAAAGGCCATCCGACAACTGAAGAACAACAAGGCCTCAGGAGCAGATGGAATCCCTGCCGAGGCACTAAAGCATGGCGAAGAAGCACTACTGGCGCGAATTCATGAACTCATTTCTCTTATCTGGAAGGAGGAGAGCATGCCAGGGGATCTCGGACGCCGTAATTGTGACCATCTTCAAGAAAGGTGACAAGTCCGATTGCGGTCATTACAGAGGAGTTGCCCTGCTGTCCGCCACAGGGAAAGTCATCGCAGCAACACACTAAGGCTGCATCAACAGCACCTCCCAAACCTGCAACCTCTACCACCTAGAAGCAGGTGCATGGGAACACCAGCTCCTGCAAGTTCCCCTCCAAGTCACACACCATCCTGACATGGAAATATATCGCCGCTGGGTCAAAATCCTGACACTGTCTATCTAACAGCACCGTGGAAGTACCTTCACCACACGGACTGCAGCAATTTAAGGCGGCGGCTCACCACCATTTTCTCAAGGGCAATTAGGGATGGGCAATAAATGCTGGCCTTGCCAGCCACGCCCACATTCCGTGAATCAACACCAGCAAAAATTCCCAGCACAATTTCAGCTAAATAACATGCCTCCACCAGTTTGTAATTTTTACATACAAGTATATAAAAGATAATAACTTTTCAATACATTTGCTGTTTAATTAAAAACCTATGCAGTGCATTGCAGCATAAGACTGACAATTAAGATGTCAGTTTGAATCTCAACTCTCAATTACTTTCAAATTGAACTAGTCTCATTCAACAAGCTGTGTTAATTTTAGTACAGCCACAGATGGAGCACTTTGCAGCAACAGAATATTCGCAATGAACATGTGGGCCTGTGGAGGAAGAAAGGAAGGGGCAAAATACGGGTAGTACCAATACTGCTGTTCAAAAGTTCACTTTCTTTTCAATGCAGGAAGTGAGCCTGGAGGTCCAGCTCCACCCCAACCCAAGCAGCTGAAAGACAAATTTAAACAACAGTACAGCTCTACCAAGGAAAATGCAAATAATCAAACCAACCTTTTCTGCAAGACTTGGTTGCTGAATTTCAGTCTGTTCTGTCTTCATCGTCAATACAGTGTTTGGGATGGGTTCATCAATGGTATTGTTGATCTAAGAACAATATTTTACACAAATATATTGTTGAAAACTGAAATAGTTCATCAATGAAAATAAATGGGTTCATTTCAAAATAGAGAATGTGTTAAGCGCTCATCACCAACAGTGATTTCTAGCCTACTACCCAGAAGAGAGAGAAAATAGGAATAATAAAAATATATAAAACGGCCAAAACACAAACAACTCATTGTAAAAATCAAAATGAAAACGTATCACAGCCCTGGTTTCCTGAAGCATAGATTTAACAGGAAAAAAGAAACAACAAACTTGTATTTACATGGTGTCTTATGACGTCACTCAGAAACGCTGCAAAGTGCTTCACATACAATCAATTGCTTTGAAGTGTAGTTGAAGGTGCTTACCACTATTTAGTAGCACCATCTTCTGTACTTTCTGGCAGTAACACATTTCATATTCTAAATTAATTTTAAATTTTAAATCATTAAAAGTAGCAACGCAGGTTAATAAGGCTGTGGAAAATGCAAACAAAGCACTGGGATTAATTTCTAGAAGAACAGAATTGAAAAGCAGAGAAGTTAGGTTAAATTTATATAGAACTTAGACCACACTTAGAGAGTACTGTGCAGAGTTCTGGTCTCTATATTACAAAAAAGTTAGAGACACTGGAAAAGATGCAAAATTTACAAGTACAATAGCATAACTGAGAAGTTATAATTATCAGGAAAGACTTCAGGATAAACGTCTTTACCCAGAGTGGTTAGAATGTGGAACTTGCTACCACACGGAGTAGTTGAGGCAAATAGCATAGATGCATTTAAGGGGAAGCTATACAAGTACATGAGGAAGAAAGGAATAGAAAGATACGCTGATAGGTGAGATGAAGTAGGGTGTGAAGAGGCTTGTGTGGAGCATAAACACCGGAATAGACCAGTTGGACTGAATGGCCTCTTTCTGTGCTGTAAATTCTGCGTAACAAAGTGTTTTTCAAATTTGGTTTTACATTGAAAATTGCAAAACAAATGATTTAAAGTAAATAATTTACTTATTGCTGTAGTTTACAAATCTTCACTTATTTTATTTCAAAAACCCAGTTTCAGAATGAGAAATGTATTTTGTGATGTTATTTGCTATTATTTTAAAACCAGATTTGGATTTCATACATTTTAAGCATCGTTCCTCATGACCTATAATTTGCTTAATCTGAAATTTACTTAAAATGGGATATTTGAACACCTAGAAAGGTGATTGTTGTACTAATTTGCTGACAAACAGTATAGTGCAAACAGTGGAAATCAATAGTGAGACTTGCTGACAAGGTGCTGAAATGGGCTATTTATGGCCAGGTGTGTGGCATTGTTTCATTGGAAAACAACTAATAGCACTACAGTAATTAATCTGTGCAGCAGTGCTAGTTAGAAAAAGAGAACAAAGGGAAGAAACTTATTTTTGTCCTCATTCCATGGTCGTTCTATGCCATGCACCTACTAAAGTTTGCTTTCAAGCTTCTGACAATAGCATTCCTAGATAGCTATTTAGAAGTACACAAGACCACCCTGGGTGCAACTGTTTCACCCATTTTCCTCAGGAAGTGCCCATCTTCCGTTTATTACCACTCAATGACCTAGGGAACATCCAGCAAATGTCCAAACACTTTTTGTGCCACGCACTGATGTGCCAATGCATTGTGGTACCACAACTGGATGATATTGCATGGAAACATGGCTGACACTTCGAGGGAAGAGGGAAGCGGGTGATCAATTTTAGAGGCAGAAGAGGGAGACAGAACTCAGAGATGCAGAGAACCACCCTCTCCTCTGAGTTACTGGAACTGCCCAATAGATAAGCACTGTTGAATAAGTATGAGTGACTTACAGGAAAGTGTTTCTGAACAATAGTGTGGCACCATGGTGAAAGGAACTACTCGGGCCGGTGGGGGGGGGGGGGCGAGAGGCAAATAGACTATAATAACAGAAGAGTAGTAGTAGTGAAAGATTTTATTGGCAGGGAGATAGAGCGCCATTTTGCAGTTGTGAATGGTATGTTGTCTCCCTCCCTTGTGAGAAAGAAGGGATAGATGAATAGTTGGAACCAATGGCATGGATAGCTCTTGAAAGAGGAGCAAGTCAAGGTTATCCTCTGTCATCCATTCATGTTTTCATCAACATTTTAGATATATCATAATAGACTGTCTATTCTAAGCAGCGTAGAAGAATTGCAGCACTCACTTTAGAAAAGATACTTTTCCTGTTGGCAGACTCACCTGGGAATCTAGTGCGCTCTACTCATCATCTTAAATAATGGCTTACCAATGACATATGATGCCAAGTGCCCCTATCTGCAGTATTTTGCTTTGCACAGTTCAAGAGAGGATCTCAAATACAAGGGGAATCAGATGCAATTGTTGATTCATTTTAATACCTGGTGATGTCAATGTCAGTCTGGACACAGTGCTTCAGGACTGCATTGAGGGCAGCAAAGGGCATGCTGCTCGTCTTCATTTTTCTTCAATGACAGCAAAGTCTCAATGCAGGTTAAGTTTGTTCAAGATGCAGCCAAACAGTCTCTTTCATGGTTAAGAGCTTGTAAGAATGCAACGGAATGGCTTTATTGCTCCATGTGTGAAATCCAAAACCAATCTGTGAAGCAGATGTGTGGCTAAAAGACGAGTGCCCTAATAGGGGAGGTCATCCTCTCAGTGGGTGCAAACACTTTTCAAAAGCCAGGCAACCTGGTGACAATTAAACCTGGTATGCAGGTCTAGATCAAGATGGCTGGCAGGTGCCAATCTGCCTTGCGTCATGCAGAAGGGGAATGTACAACATATAGCTGAAGAAGAAACTCTTGGAGATTGACTTAACTCCAAGATGTCACATTCGATGATGGAAAATTGAAACGCAGTTAATGCGCTATACCATACTTGGTAAATTGATGCCGGAGCTAGGCATGTCTACAGTACTCCAGGGCATTGCTGGCGATTAACCAGCCAGCCTGGTTCATTAATGGGACCTGGAGGGTTATGCCAGTTATTTGGAGCTGGGATTCTTCCTGATTGATTATATATAATCCCGCAAGCCAATACCCTAACGGGTAGGTTGATTCTGGTTGGAAAAGCACCAAGAAGTGCTCTGTGCTGATCAACTCCAACAGTACCTATATATACGCTTGGAGGTTCCTGAGCCTTGGTTCTTGCCAACGTGCTGCTGAGCTCTTTGTACTTGGAAAAATGGCTGTTCCCTACTTGGAAAGCTTGCGTGCTTCATATCACGTATACATGCTTTGCTTAGATACTTTTAAGCATGGCTGCCCAAAGAAATCTTCTTGCACATGACAGCAAGACAAACCAAGGTAGCATCCTAACGATGGCGACGTATTCACAGCAAACTTGGAAATGTTGAAGAGAACATTGATAACATGAAAACATCTTACAGGAATATCTTGATTTTCTTCCTTCCCACACACCCCCAACCACTCTGTCCCAAAAATTGATAGTTTGTCCTGCTACATAGCAAATAACAAATGAAGGAAGAATTAGGGCTCCAAAGTGGTTCAAAAGCCAGACCAGCATTTGTCTTGCGCAGGTCCTGTGCAGGTGTTCGGTTTGGGGCCCCTACCAGACAATGATATTAAATACCTCCTACAATCTGGTGTCAATTTTCGCACACGTATGATCATGAGAAGGCATGTCGCAATAGAGAATATAAAAATAGTTGACAAAATGATAAGCGATAGAAAATACAAGAGTTAATGACACTGAACAATTACAAAGGTTTCAAAAGTGGGAAAAGAGAGGGATATTAACAAAAATTGTATGTTATGGAAAAGGAGGGACTTGATGTAGATATAAATATGCTTTTAAATAGACAATCCAATGATTGTTAGGACTGATGATTTCATAATTGGGGCTCTCAGTGGCTGGGTTTCAACAATCGGACTCCACTATGTTAGCTCAGATGTTCACTCAAATTTTGGTTGCATATCTTCATTCATAGTAGGAAATGGGGCTGGTTTCAATGTCTCGATCAGGATTATATCAGATTCAGAATTCCAGTATTATAACTACCATCTTGTTTTCTGAATAAATGTAAGCATTTGGATCCAGTTTGCTACCATTGAAGATTTTGTCAAATACGTGGACATATCCTATTAGTTTCAGTAAAACACCCACACAGCCTTCAACACAGATCCTGCAAACACATAACAGGCCCATCTCCCTCCCATTCCTCTTTGTTGTGAAGCATCCAGCCTCCAAGTAATATTTCTCTGATGACTTGGCTTAAAAACCTGAATTCAATATTTGGTAATTGAGGGCAGAAACCCACATCCTTCAACTCATAGTGCAATTAGTTGTACATCTGCACCTCAGGTTCACCAACCCTATTGTTGTGATATTTCCAAGATGCAAAAATGACGAGCAC
This sequence comes from Somniosus microcephalus, assembly GCF_052327205.1. NCBI lineage: Eukaryota > Metazoa > Chordata > Chondrichthyes > Squaliformes > Somniosidae > Somniosus > Somniosus microcephalus. The sequence goes on from NC_140989.1 coordinate 311,516,394, forward strand.
AAATTTTACATCCATGATCAAAAATGATTTTAAATATTTGAAATCAGTAGTACTTGCAATGTCTTACCACAGCCTCAGTGATAATCTCCTCCTTCTCCAACGGGCTTTGCCTCTCCGTACTTTCCTTATGGTCAGTAGACTCACTGACACTGACACTGTTGTTGAGCTCACAGTGCTCAGCACTACCATTGACAAGGGCAGGTTGCAGGTGACTCTGCCAACTCAGTTGATTGTTGAGGCTTTCCTCAGATTCCTGCAGCTCAGACAGCTTGGATTTCACCTTTGAATAGAAAACTCAAGTAATTACGTGACATGCTTAAGACACCTAGATGCCAGACAATCAGAGGCACTCAAAAAAAGGGTCAAAAAGTGCCCAAGACAAACCAATTTGAACTTGAGAAGTATCTAAAATGCAGCATGGACAAAACGGAGACAAGGGCATGAGTTAAGCATCTTTTAGTGTACAGGATAGACACATATTTTGTTAGGAAATACCAATATTATTTAATCACAATGGAAATTGTGTACAGCTCTTCAAGCAAGTTATCTAGATCTTTACAATTTACAGAAAAGTCTAGAGACCATTCCCAGCTGTTTTTGAACAAGAGTCACCAAAAAAATTAAATGGGGTGTTATAAAATAAAAATGTCCATTCTCTGACCAGCAAGCAGCCTTTACAAATAATAAAGCAGATAAGTACACACAAGTCCATTAGATAATTTACGCTGTAAAGGAATCCTTCTGTGGGGAGCTTTAAATATAAACTTTTCCATTTAGCTGCAGAGATTGTTGTACAGTCGAGTCGCCAGAAAAAGGAAACGGGTTTTCATACAAACAGATAGTTTTCAAAACTGCAAAGCCAGAAACAACATGGTTTTAAATAGCAACTAAATTGAAATTTGAATTTCAATGGTAATAAAAGGTAATGCAAATTCATGTCAGCTGCTTCTGTAGCAGTGTTACTGGAAAGTGCACACACCAGACTGAGGATTTTGAAGAATGGGTTATCATTTACTGAATATGAAATGCAGGAATTAAATATAGTATTCATCTCTTCCATATAAACTGGGCCTGCTTTTGTAATTTTAGCATCAGCAGCAGCACAAAAATAAACTATGTAACTCACCCACAATGAATTGGCCTTTATGAAGGGACACACAATAGTACTCAAGGTGTCAGTGTTGAACTTATCCAAAGAAAGAGATGATGACCCAGGTTAGAACTGCATGCATCTGTATAGTACTATTTATCATAGGGGTTTGTCAACATCACAGATGACTGTTCTGTCCACGACTTTTCCATCTAGTGACAGATCAGGTCTTGGGTCAGGTATGGCATGGCTACTTGTATACAATGCTCTTAACACCACCATCTAGAAAATAAATCGGACTGCAACCTAAGCAGAATTGAGTAATAATAATCACTCGATGTCTTGAAAACAAGATAACTTGAACAGCCCCCAAATCGAGTGAATCAATCATCCAACCTACACAAAAACCTTTTAAGACAGTATACAAATTCCATTAATGCTAGTCAATCACACCGATTTGAAACTGACTGACCTCAATTCACTTTGAATTTTATTAGTGCTCAGAAAGAGATTACTTTCTGACTAGAAACACTTCAAAGCTGTGTCCATGTGACAAAAGTAGAGCCTTCCAAACGTTCTTTAGTCCAAACCCTACTACAAAGTGTGCATTTTTGAGAGACTAAGATTGGGGCTTTCAATTGCCTGATCTGACAGCTTTAGTACAAGTTTAAATCTATTAAAAAAAAATTATATACAACATTCAGAACGGATACTATTCAACATGCAGCTGCCATCTAAATAACTGAAATAACAATAAAACTGCTGTGATCATTACTAGAATATGGAAAGGTTTTGGACAACAGCTAGCATGTTTAAAACAACAGCTTAACTAGAAAGCAACACTGCAACTTTTGCTCAATATATTATTAATTTCCAATGATTCACACATCACAATACAAAACTGTCTTTATATTAGTATACAGCAATAGAAACAGAAAAGAACAATCTTTAATATATGTAAACAGGGTATAACACTAATCAATGATCTATGCAAAGGTTTAGAGTCACCAACTCACGTGATATCAAAATGCTGTTGGCCAACCTTTTTATCTAAATAACAAAAGAACTTGCATTTCTATAGCATTGTTCATATCCTTATGATGTACCAAAGCACTTTACAGCCAATGTATTACTTTTTGAAGTGTTGAGGCTGTTGTTTTGTAGGAAATGCAACATTCAAATTATGCACAGCAAGGTCCCACAAACAGCAATGAGATGAATGATCAATTAACCTGTTTCCATAGCTTTGGTTGAGAATTGGATGTTGGCCAGGACACCAACAGAAGTCCTCGCTCTTCCAAAAAAAAGCCATGGGATATTTTCTGTCCACCAAAACAGGTAGGTGGGCCTTGGCTTAGTGTCTAATCTGAAAGACAACACCCTCTGACAATGCACCCCTTAATATTGGACTGAATTATCAGTCTAAATTATGTGCTCAAGTTCTGACTGAGCGTTGAATCTTCTGACTCAAGAGGAGTGTGCTGCCAAACTGATGCTAATGTGCCGATTCCATATTTTTCACAAGTATACAAAGAAATGATGAACAAGGATGGCTCATAGGCATGTATGTAATCCTAGAATAGCTTTTGCTTTTAACTAAAATAGTTTCAGAATATGGCTAGCTATTTTCAGCAAGATGCATTGTTCCTAATCAGCATTCCATGACAACCCTGTTGCTTGGGTGCCACTCTATTCAATTTACCCAGCCTGACCCTTTGGTTATAGACCGTGAGGCTCAGAGATGTCTCCGTGTTACACTGAAGGTGACAATTATATTTGGATTGAGAAACATTCCAAGTAATTAGTAACCCTTGAATGTCTGTTGATCTAATTTAATTAGGGTATAACACGGTTATCTATTGCCTTTTATTTCACTATATCTTCAAAGGATATTGAATGATTTACCTAAGCTGGCTTTATGCCAGTAAAATCTGTTAATCTTTCCAGCCAGTAGAAAAGTTCTATGTTTAGGATTTTACCAAACAGCAGAGAAACTAGGTCAATTTTGAAACTGCATCGTGTTTCATACCGTAATAAATAAACACCTGTTTTAAAGATTATGTAAAGAGAATGTGAGTGGCATCTTTATTACATCAAGAAGAGTAGCGAAGTGGATGATTTACTGTTTTGTATAGTACACTGTTCAGTTACATGTTTTGCTTAAATCAACTGTTGATTTAGAGCCCGAGTTTCAGTCCGATAGAATGTACATTAAGTCTACTTTCCCACGAGAGGAGAATTACATGATGGCATGTGATATATTCCAGTAGCTGGTGTACAGAGTAAAGGGTACGATAGTAGAGTGATTATGTTACTGAACTAGTACTCCAGAGGCCTGGACTAATAATCCTGAGAATGGGAGTTCAAATCCCACTTTGGCAGCTTCACAATTTGAATTCTGACTCAGTTGTGTCAGTCTGCTGCAAGAATTTGTAGCGGTTCAAAAAGGTGGCCCACCACCTCCTTTTATGGGCAACTAGGTGTGGGCAATAAATGCTGCCCTTGCCAGCAACGCCCATATCTAGAGCATGATCTTTAAAAAAAAAGGCTCCTGCATCTTGCCATTGTTTACCTAGAAATTGGGCAAAAATGGTACACTCCAGATTGTAGGAGATACAAGGTCTCCTTACAGGAGTGGTCAATGATACTGAACCAATGAAAATATCTAGCACAAAAACCCAAAAATCTGACACCCAATTTGATGCAAGAACATAATAGATTAAAAGTTATAATGGGGGAAAAAGAGCAATAAAGAAACCCTACTTGTAATGACTATCTAATAATAATCAATGATTTAGATGTGAATTATGATAAGGGGACTATCCATCTTCAAAGATCACTTAATGTCAGTTCCAAAGGCTACTTATAAATACAGCAATAAAGGGTAAACTTATTGTATAAAATTATGGTGTGTATTATGACTGTATATTCTTTACACCAGCATGGCTAATATTGTAGCAAAATGAAAAGAACTTCAATATAATTGAAAATCTCCTACCTCGCTGATCCAATAAAATGATCTGATATGATGTGTGCAAGTAGTAGCCCATTTACCTGACTAATTTCCTGGTGGGATTCCTGAAGAGATTGCTGCATAGGCTCCAACTGGCCTTGGCTGGCCTCCATACGCTCTTCCAGCTCTGCTGTCTCCTGGTGCAGTCGACTCAGTTCCTCTTGTGCTTTGATGAGCTCCTCCTCACAAGACAATATCTGAGTTTCCTGATTTGATATCTCAGTCTTTAGTGATGAGATCTGAAACCAAGTAAACAATAAATAAGAACATACAGTCTAACAAATACTACAGAGACAAAGCTGGTTTGTTCATTATATGTTCACTAGCATAGACTTAAAAATAATTGTGTTTTGTATTCTCACCAATTTTCTAACCCTCTTCGTCTGAAGGGGTTGACTGCTTGCTTGCCAGGCGTCCTCCTGCACCTCACTCAAGTGGCCACTATTTACATGTCTGCTCCAACAGCCAGCTTTTGTGGGGTATCAGAGGCCTGATCCTGTCCACACATGTTGAATTGGTATCAATTGTAGTGACCTGCTGCCACCTCAACTGAGCCCAGCATGGAGTACATTATTTTAAAAAGTAATTTAAACATAAAAGGTGCACTATGAATTTTTTTTATTTTATTTGTTTGTTCATTCCTGGGATGTGGTGTTGCTGCCAAGGCTAGAATTTATTGTCCATCCCCAATTGCCCTTGAGAAGGTGGTGGTGAGCCACCTTCTTGAACCGCTGCAGTCTGTGAGGTGAAGGTAGTTCCAGGATTTTGACCCAGTGATGTTGAAGGAACGCCGATATATTTCCAAGTCAGGATGGTGTGCGACTTGAAGGGGAACTTGGAGGTGATGGTGTTCCCATGCGCCTGCTGCCCTTGTCCTTCTAGGTGGAAGAGGTTGCGGGTTTGGGAGGTGCTGTTGAAAAAGCCTTGACAAGTTGCTGCAGTGCATCTTGTAGATGGTACACACTGCAGCCACAATACGCCAGTGGTGGAGGGAGTGAATGTTTAAGGTGGTGGATGGGGTGCCGATCAAGCGGGCTGCTTTGTCCTGTATGATGTCGAGTTTTGAGTGTTGTATGTGACAGATAGAGTAGCATATGTAATTCTTAGCACAACGAGCTCAACTAGATGTGCTGAGAGGGAGTGCAGAAAGGAGCAGCAGTTCTTCATCGGAAGAACAGATGGAACTGTGATGAAATATTCCATTCATCACTGCCTGTGACGGTGGTCCGTTTCAGTGTCATTTCCCTTCCCCCAGTCCTCATTGTATTGTTTATTGGAATGTGCTGTGTGTGTAGGGCTCCGCCCATACCTGGCCCCTTTTGTAAGCTAGCTCAGTCTGGCCTCAGTCTCCAGAAGGAAGATACCTCTCTCTCTTACATGTTACTTTCTAAGTTAATAAAAGCCTTGTTTTGTTTCGCTAACATCGAGTCTCGGAATTATTGAGGCACATCAATTTTATTAACTTATTTTTCAACACTATGGATCAACTCCTGAAACCCGAACGTTTGGATTTGGATCAACATGCTCCGGACGCATCAGCACGCTTCGGACACTGGTTTGAGTGTATGGAATTCTTCCTGGACAATTCCGCAGCCGTCAAAGACGCTACGGACGCTGCGAGGATGAGACTCGGAATTCTGCGGAATTGGGTAAGCCACCGGGTTTACCCCCTCATCCAAGACGCCGATACGTACCTGGCCGCCTGCGACATCTTAAAGGCGCATTACCAGCAGCCTACGAATGAGGTGTATGCTAGGCATCTGCTCGCTACTCGCGCACAGCGACGTGGGGAATCGGTGGAGGAGTTCCTAAGCACCCTGAAAATGCTTGGCAAAGACTGCAAGTGCCGAGATGTAAAAGCCGCAGTGTACACTGACGAGCTTGTTCGCGATGCCTTTATCACAGGCCTCAGCTCCACTTACATCCGGCAAAGACTGCTGGAAAAAACGGGGTTGGACCTGAAACAGGCTGCGGACACCGCGCGATCCCTGGATGTGGCCCAGAGAAACTCGGACGCCTACTCTTCAGCCCGCACCGTCCACGCCGCCACGTGTGCACCGAGGGCGCCGCCATCTTGCCCGCCCGGCAGCCTGACACCGGCGGGGCCCCGCTCTCCCCCCAGAAGCCCTACGACAGCCGCGACGCGTCAGGGACCCAACTGCTACTTCTGCGGGCAGCCAAAACACACCAGAAACCTGTGCCCGGCGAAAGGCACCACCTGCTTTAAGTGCGGTAAGAAGGGGCACTTCGGGAAGGTGTGCAGAGGGAACCCCGCCGGAAAACCAACCGCCGGAAAACCCGCCACTGCCGCGTGTGTGCCGTGGGAGCGGCCATCTTGGACGCCATCTTGCCCGACCTCGTGGGGTCCGCCATCTTATGAGCAGACAGCGTGGACGCCATCTTGTATCGATCAGGGCCCTACAGTGGCATCGGTCACAGTGGACCAGACCAGGCCGCACCCGCTATCCAAATCAATGGTGGACATCGAGGTAAACGGGTGCCGGGTTAAATGTTTAATTGACAGTGGAAGCACGGAGAGTTTTATCCACCCTGAACTGGCACAGCAACTCTCCCTAAAGGTGGTCCCTGCTCAGGGTACCATCTCTATGGCTGATAAAACCCAGACATCGACCATTCTGGGTTACTGCACGGTACAATTGGGCGTTAACGGAACTGTATACGATAATTTTAAAGTATTAATCATGAAGAACCTATGTGCGAGCGTGATCTTGGGCCTGGATTTCCAGTGCAACCACCAAAGCATCACGCTCAAGTACGGTGGGTCCCAGCCGCCCCTCACAGTGTGCGGTCTGGCTACCCTGAAGGTAAAGCCGCCTTCGCTATTCGCGAACCTTACCCCTAACTGCCGGCCAATAGTGACCAAAAGCAGGAGGTACAGCTGGGAGGACAGGCGGTTTATCGCGACCGAGGTAGACAGGCTCCTGAAAGAGCGCATTATTGAACGCAGCAACAGCCCGTGGCACGCCCAAGTGGTAGTGGTAAGGGGTAGCGAGAAGAAACGGATGGTGATCGACTATAGTCAAACGATCAACAGGTACACCCAACTAGACGCCTACCCACTACCCCGCATATCAGAAATGGTGAACCAAATCGGCCAATACCGGGTGTTCTCCACCATCGACCTCAAGTCAGCGTACCACCAGCTCCCTATCAGACCAGAGGACCGCCCGTACACCGCCTTCGAGGCGAACGGACGCCTCTACCAATTCCTCAGAGTCCCCTTTGGGGTGACGAATGGGGTCTCGGTTTTTCAGAGGGAGATGGACCGCACGGTCGATGACCACCACTTGCAGGCAACCTTCCCCTACCTCGACAACGTCACCATCTGCGGCCACAATCAGCAGGATCACAACTCGAACCTCGAGAGGTTCCTGGAAACCGCACAAAAACTCAACCTCACCTACAACGAGGACAAGTGCGTTTTCAACACCACGCGCCTCTGCATACTAGGCAGCGTGGTGGAGAATGGGGAAATCGGACCAGACCCCGACCGATTGCGCCCCCTACGGGAGCTGCCCCTGCCCAACACTCCCAAAGCCCTGAAAAGGTGCCTGGGGTTATTTTCTTATTATTCCCAATGGGTCCCCAACTACTCCGACAAAGCCCGCCCCTTCTTGAAAGCATCCTCTTTTCCGCTCTCTGCTGAGGCCCACGCCGCCTTCAAAAGCATTAAGCAGGATATTGAGCGGGCCACGCTACAGGCAGTGGACGAGAACACTCCATTTCAAGTGGAAAGTGATGCGTCTGACTTCGCCTTGGCGGCCACCCTCAACCAGGCGGGGCGGCCCGTAGCTTTCTTCTCGAGGACCCTCCAAGGGCCCGAGATCAGACACTCCTCCGTGGAAAAGGAGGCCCAAGCCATCGTGGAGGCAGTGCGCCACTGGCGCCACTACCTAGCCGGCAAACGCTTCACCCTACTTACCGACCAGCGGTCGGTAGCGTTTATGTTCAATAATAAACAGAGGGGGAAGATTAAAAATGATAAGATTCTTAGGTGGCGGATCGAGCTCTCCACCTTCGAGTACGACATCATTTACCGGCCAGGGGCCCTTAACGAATCCCCTGACGCCCTCTCACGAGGGATGTGTGCCAGCGCCACCGGGGATCGGCTACAGACCCTCCACAACGACCTCTGCCACCCAGGGGTCACGCGGCTGTTCCACTTCATAAAGTCCCGTAACTTACCCTACTCGATTGAGGAAGTTCGGTCTCTGACCAGGAACTGCCACACTTGCGCTGAGTGCAAGCCTCGGTTCTACCGCCCAGATAGAGCCCACTTAATCAAAGCTACACGGCCCTTTGAGCGGCTCGGCTTAGATTTCAAGGGCCCCCTCCCGTCCGTCGACTGCAATGTTTACTTCCTGAACATTGTGGGCGAATACTCCCGGTTCCCATTCGCCTTACCCTGCCCAGACATGACCAGCGCCACGGTCATTAAATGCCTCAACAGCCTGTTCTGCCTGTTCGGTATGCCGAGCTACATCCATACGGATAGGGGGGGCGTCCTTCATGAGTGAAGAGCTACGCCAGTACATGCTGTCCAAGGGGATCGCCACGAGCCGTACCACCAGCTACAACCCCCGGGGTAACGGCCAAGTGGAGCGAGAGAACGGGACAGTATGGAAAGCAGTCACTCTAGCTCTAAGGACCAAGGGCCTCCCTATCTCCCGCTGGCAGGAAGTCCTCTCGGATGTGCTCCATTCTATACGGTCACTATTGTGTACGGCCACTAATGCCACGCCTCATGAACGAATGTTTGTCTTTCCCCGGAAATCCACCTCAGGCGTATCCATGCCGTCATGGCTCTCCACCCCAGGTCCGGTACTCGTGCGAAGGCATGTGAGGGGCCACAAGACGGACCCTCTCGTGGAGCCAGTACACCTACTCCACGCCAACCCCCAATACGCATATGTCCGGCACGCCGACGGAAGGGAGGACACCGTGTCCATAAAAGACGTCGCCCCAGCCGGCATTGACAACAACCACGGCAATAGCAGCAACAACGATCACAGCAACTCTTACCCACCCACTACTCTTTCATCACCCCCGGAAGAACATCGACCAACGGCACCCCCACCAACTACCCCTTCAACAACCCTGGCGGCACCCCCGGCAGAGACCCAGGAGACTACCGGGGACATCCAGCCGACACCCGCGGCACCACAACAGCCACGTCGGTCGCAGAGGACTATCAAACCCCCGAACAGACTAAATCTATAGAAGGGGTGAATGTGATGAAATATTCCATTCATCACTGCCTGTGACTGTGGTCGGTTTCAGTGTAATTTCCCTTTCCCCCAGTCCTCATTGTATTGTTTATTGGAATGTGCTGTGTGTGTAGGGCTCCGCCCATACCTGGCCCCTTTTGTAAGCTAGCTCAGTCTGGCCTCAGTCTCCAGAAGGAAGATACCTCTCTCTCTTACGTGTTGCTTTCTAAGTTAATAAAAGCCTTGTTTTGTTTCGCTAACATCGAGTCTCGGAATTATTGAGGCACATCAGGAACATAAGGAACAGGAGCAGCCCATTCATCCCCTTGAGAATGCTGAATTAGACTAATCTGTACCTCAACTCCATTTACCCGCTGTTTCTCCATATTACTTGATACCCTTAACTAACAAAAATCTATCGATCTCAGTCTTGAAATTTTCAATTGCCTCAGCATCCAGCCTTTTGGGGGAAGAGGGAAATATATATTTTAACTAAACCAAACAAAAAGTTGACAAATTATTGTATAATAACATTACTTTCTCAACAAGGTCATCGTGCTGAAATAAAATATTGTAACCAGTCTGCACAGAACAGCATGATCATACACAAACTTGTTAATGCAGCAAATACTTTAAAACTAGCATTAAATTCTCAATACTGTACTTGAAGCAAATTTTAAAAACAGGTAAGATCTTTTTGTTCAATTACAGTAGCTGTTCTTCCACACTGATCATTAACAGTCATTTAGCAGATGCAACAATTGAGAGTGTATCAAGTCATAACTCCCATGATAATTTTTCTTTCAGTTCAAAATTGGCTTCCTGGTCAGCTTTTGATGATTTATGAGTTGATCATTTGTTAAATATACTAACCGGTACCAAAAAAAAAATTTACTATTAGAACCTAGTATATCTCACCAGATTGCTCTATCCAACCAAAACGTATTATTCATAGCTACAAAAACTATATTTTGGGCCTAGGAGAAATGATCAGTCTTTCCTTGAATGAACAGGGAATAGCCAATTAAAGAACGTGAGCTAATCTTGACAAAGCATTTGAGAGGTGTGGTAAACCACTGTAGTTCACTGTGTTCACTTGTTGTTGTTGTTGTTCACTCTTGTTTAACTGTTATGTCTGACTATGCCTCAGCTGACTCCGCCCTCGGCTACCGAGTATAAGGACGGCCGCATGGCAGCCCCAGGCATTCGGTCATCCACTAGAGGCATAGTCCTGATCTGTCTGAAGTGCAATTCAGTAGTTAATAAAAGCCTGTCGTTCTGAACTGTGCTCAGCCTCTCATTAGAATTGATAGCGCATCAATTTTATTAACTACTGAAAAAAAAAAAAATAATAATAATAATAATAATAACGATGCTGCAGATACTTAAGATCAAGTGCCTGGAACTCGACCCGCAAGAACCGGACTCGACTGCTAAGTTCTCACACTGGCTGAACTGTTTTGAGTCCTTTCTGGCTGCATCCGGCGAGACCGTCGCCGCCGATGCCGACAAGCTCAGGGTGCTGAATTCTGAAGTAAACCACCGAGCTTTTGCCCTTATCCGGGATGCTACGAGCTACCAGGGGGCTATCGACATTTTGAAGGAGCAATACGCACGCCCGGTCAACTATGTTTACGCAAGACATCTCCTGGGATCCCGCAAACAACAGCCCGAGGAACCCACAGAAGCATACATACGGGCGCTGAAGGAACTCGGCCGAGCCTGCGAATGCAAGCAAGTATCAGCCACGGAACATACGGAGGAGCTCATCCGTGACGCCCTCGTTGCGGGCCTCAGGTCCACTCACACACGGCAGCGACTGCTGGAAAGTAGCAAGCTCGACCTGAAGGCGGCGATTTCACTCACCCTTTCGTTGGACGTAGCCCACCGGAACATGGAGGCCTACTCCCCGGACCGCGCGGCCGCCTCATGGATGCCGCAGCCGCCGCCATCTTGGGACGCGGCGCCGCCACGGGCCCCGGCCTCAACTGCTGCAGCGATGTCCCGCCCGAGCCAGAAATGTTATTTCTGTGGCCAAACCAAACACCCCAGGGCGCGCTGCCCGGCGAAAAACGCGGTCTGCTCTGCCTGCGGTAAGAAGGGACACTACGCTGGCGTCTGCAGAAGTCAGAAGACCCCTACCTCCAGCAGCGCCGCGTGCGATTCATGGGAGCGGCCATCTTGCCTTCCTCCAGCCTCGTGGGGATCGGGATCGTCATGGGCGCCGCCATTTTGTCCTTCTCCGACGCCGCCATTTTGCCAACGGGCCCCCGACTCACCCACCGCCGCCTCACCGGGGTTCTGCAGCGACGCTCCAGACTCCACAGCGGCCTCCATTACGCTGGATCAATCCAGACCCCATCAGCTAGCCAGGTCCACGATGGACATCCAGGTAAATGGCCGCGCCACAACTTGCCTTTTTGATTCCGGGAGCACGGAGAGCTTCATACACCCTGATACGGTACGGCATTATTCCCTCTCGGTCTGGCATCATTAAAAACACCTCAATTGTCTCATCATCCTCGTGTCCCCTGCTGGACCTGAATACTTCCGTTCACATGGAACAGCTTGCCCACTATAATTTTTTATGTTCTGAATGATATACATACTTCTTACTCTCTGTAAAACTTGCTGCATTTTCTGTGCAGCCTGCCTTTTTGACACACATCATATTACTTCACCGGAGTAAAACGATCATTCTGCTAACACCTTTATTAAAATGATGAGTAGAAGAGCAGACACACAGGGTTCAGATACTCAAATCTTAAAAAGTGGGAGGACAGGATGATAAAGTTGTTGTTAAAAAAAGCCATGCAAAAACCTTTAAATGGGCATATATTAAAATTAGCTATTTATAATGCAATACAGAAACACTGAAGATTTCCCGGTTTACTTTGAATTAAATCCATCATATTTTATTATCTTAGCAATATTGTTTTCTTCTCATGATACTGTTGCCTTTTTTTGGACGGGGGGGGGGGGGGTGAAGAAAGGGACATGTCCTCAATTAACTTTGGTGGATACGTTACATTCTAAAAAAAAAACTGCTACAATACTCAACAGGAAGAACTAATTTTCTTGCAGCTACTGGCATATTCTATTCACTATGAAAGTACATGAAATCCAAAATTTGCCTGGTAGTATTTCGCCTCCTCCCCCGCAGCCCCGGTAACCTGCGTACAATTCCATGACAGCTCTCCTCGTGTTTTCCTACTATTGAACAATAAGGGTGCTCCCTGAAGATTACCTTCAATTGTCATTCTATTTTCGTTTCCGGACTGTGCCGCACAATCACTGATCAAAACAGATAACCACTACTATCATTTACATTTTTGCAACAAGAATCTGTAGTCTCATAGCCTCCCCCCCACCACAGTAGCAGCTGTGAAGTGCTAGATTGTATAAATGCAGAGATTAGGCAAGCATGTTGCAAAGGCAAAGTGGTTTTAATGTGGGATTTTTACTTTCATATAGATTAGGATAAGCAGACTTGCACCTGTCAGAAAGATAGTAAATTTCTTGAGTGTGTCCGGGCTAGTTTTCTACAACAATATGTCCCAGAGGCAACAAGGGGGCATGCCATATTAGATTTAGTAACGAGTACTGAGACAGATTTAGTCAACAGCCTAACTGTGCGTGAACATTTATCCAATAGCGATCATAACATGATCGAGTTCAATGTAGCATTTGAAAGTGAGAAACGCTAACAGCTACTAAGATTCTAGATTTAGGTAAGGCTGACTTCAATGGGATGAGACAGAGGCTGTCTACAGTAAACTGGACAAATCAGTTAATGGGTAAAATGACAAAAGATCAGTGGGAGATGTTCAAAAAACAATTCAAGGTGATACAGAACCAGCTTATACCAGAGGGGCAAGAACTCTACTTACCAAAGAAACCCAGCCATGGACGACTAGAGGTAAGAGGCAGCACAAAACTGAAGAAAAAGTATACAAAAATGCAACAAATAGCACAGATCCTGGCGAATGGGAATGATACAAAGAACAGCAAAGCAGTAAGAGCTACAAAAAGGGAGTATGAAAAGAAACTTGCAAGGGATATCAAAATCAACACAAAGAATTGTTACAATATTAGGAAAAAAGAGGTAGTCAGGAGCAATGCTGGCCCTTTAAAAACTGAAAGCAGTGATATTGTCAATCATAATAAAGAAATGGCAGACATGTTAAATAATTACTTTGCATCAATATTTACAGTAGAGGAAGAGCATGCCAGAAATCCCAAGGAAACCAATATTGAATCAGGGACAGGGACTCAATAAAATTAATGCAAGTAAAATAACAGTAATGAAGAATATAATGGCACTAAGGAGAGACAAATCCCCAGGACCTGATGGTTTCCATCCCAGGGTTTTAAAGGAAGTAGGTGAGCATATTGCAGATGCCCTAACTATAATCTTCTAAAGTTCTCTCGATTCAGGAACCGTTCCTTTCGATTGGAAAATTGCACATGTCACTGCGCTATTTAAGAATGGCAAGAGAGGGAAACCAGGGAATTATAGACCAGTTAGCCTAACATCTGTTGTTGGGAAATTGCTGGAGTCTATAATTAAGGATGGGGTGACTGAACACCGTGAAAATTTTCAGTTGATCAGAGAGAGCCAGCATGGATTTGTGAAAGGTAGGTCATACCTGACAAACCTGACTGAAGTTTTTGAGGAGGTGACTAAAGTAGTGGACAGGGGAACGTCTATGGATCTTATTTATATGAACTTCCAGAAGGCATCTGATAAAGTTCCACATAAGAGACTGTTAATTAAGGTAGAAGCCCACAGAATTAAGGGCAAATTATTGACCTGGTTAGGAAATTGGCTGAGCGGCAGGAGACAGACAGTATGGATAATGGGTTGGTACTCAAATTGGCAGGATGTGACTAGTAGTGTCCCACAGGAATTTGTGTTGGGGCCTCAACTATTCACAGTATTTATTAACGACTTAGATGATGGCATAGAAAGCCATATATCCAAATTTGCCGATGACACAAAGATAGGTGGCATTGTAGGCACTGTAGATGAAAGCATAAAATTACAAAAGGATAGCGACAGATTAAGTGAATGAGAAAAACTGTGGCAAATGGATTTCAATGTAAGCAAATGTGAGGTTATCCTCACTTTGGACCTAAAAAGGATAGAACAAGGTACTTTCTAAATAGTGAAAAGCTAAAAACAGTGGAGATCCAAAGAGACTTGGGGTTCCAGGTACATACATCATTAAAATGTCATGAACAGGTGCAGAAAATAATCAAAAAGGCTAATGGAATGCTGGCCTTTATACCTAGAGGACTAGAATACAAGGGGGTAGAAGTTATGTTGCAGGGTTTATGGTTAGTCCACACCTGGAGTACTGTGAGCAGTTCTGGGCACCACACCGTAGGAAGGATATATTGGCCTTGGAGGGAGTGCAGCTAGGTTTACCAGAATGATACCCGGACTTCAAGGGTTAAGTTAAAAGGAGAGATTACACAAATTAGGGTTGTATTCTCTGGAATTTAGAAGGTTAAGGGGTGATCTGATCGAAGTTTTCAAGATATTAAGGGGAACAGATAGGGTATATAGAGAAATTATTTCCGCTGGTTGGGGATTCTAGGACTGGGGTCATAGTCTAAAAATTAGAGCCAGACTTTTCAGGAGTGAAATTAGGAAACACTTCTGCACACAAAGGGTGGTAGAAGTTTGAAATTCTCTTCTGCAAGTGGCAATTGATGTTAGAACAATTTTTAATTTTGATAGCTTTTTGCTAACCAAAGCTATTAAGGGATATAGGCCAAAGGCAGGTATATGGAGTTAGGTTGCAGATCGGCCATGATCTCACTGAATGGCGGAACAGGCTCGAGGGGCTAAATGGCCTACCCCTGTTCCTATGACTCCTCCTCTTCCTGTGAGGAAGTGTCTGTCTGCTGCTTGGCATTATTCCCCAAATTTGAAAACCACAATAAGCAATAGCGTTTTCTGTGGCACAGCCGATTTGTACACTTATCCACTGAGTCACTAAGTCACTTGACTGTGCTCATTCTTAAATCACTACTTGGTACAGAACAGAATTAATTTAGGAAATCTGTCCCGTCTTATCTTATGATTAAATAAAAGCATACCAGTTTTGGGTAAATGAACGACAAATGGAAAATAATATCAGAATCCTGTAATTGTTAAATTTGCGAAATCTTGCAAATGTAGCGGTCGCCTTAAATTAGAATGGAATTTGCGAAAGAAGCAGTTTAGTAGATCACTGATTCCGACTGTCATGAAACCAGTCTCAATCCAGTAAATCCAATCAGACAATCTTGGCCTTTCAACTGCACCATGCAAAGCATTCAACTGCATTTGTCTAATTTTCACTGTTAAAATTTCTAATTTAAAGATTACCATGCCAACAAAGCTAGTGTCGGAAACTTACATTTTAAAATTAAAATATCTAAAGAAATTACTTCTATATATTAACAAGAGTCTGATTAGAAAAGTATTCAATTTGATGATTCATCAGTGTTCATACAGACAGCACAAAAGAATGCACTTAGACATACAGGAAACTTTGGTTTATCCGGAGGTTGTATGTCCGGAAACCTCGATCTACCGGCAGAAATCAGGAGCCGTTTTGTTAGGTTTTTCTTCTCGTGGCTTTTTTTTTTCCAACAGTCAGGCTCTGGAAAGTCTCTCTGAAGCTGTTGCTAAGCTACAGAGACGCTTCCAAGGTACGGGCCGACTGTTTAGAAGCTGTTGCTAAGCAACAGCGTTTGTTGTCAGATATGGAGATGAAAACCTCCGTATGCTTCAACATTAACGCTGGTATGTCCGGCAGTTTTGATAGATCGGCAACAGCTCGGTCCCGTCGGTGCCGGATATAACAAAGTTTCCTGTACAATATTTAAAAGAATAATCTACATGAATCTCTCCCTATTAACATCTCTATGACTGTATCCAAAGTTTATGTAATCAGCAATAGCAGGATTTATATACTAGCACCTTCAACGCAGAAAGTTATCCCAAGGCGCTTCACAGAGGTGTAATTAGACAAAAATGGGTGCCACAATGCAGAATTGGAAGATGTCAAAGAGGTGAGTTTAAGGAGGGTCTTAAAAAGATGAGAGGGGAGAGGTTTAGGGAGGGAATTCCCAAGTATGGTGCCTAGGTGCCCAAAAGCATGGCCACCAATGGTAGGGTGAAGGGTGGGGGCATTCAAGAGGCCAAAGTCAGAAGAATGGAGCATTCTGGAGAGGGTTGTGGGGCTGGGGGAGGTTACAGTTAGAGGGGAAAACCCGTGATGGGATTTAAACACGAGGATAAGAATTTGAAATTGGAGACACTGAAGGACTAGGAGCCAATGTAGGTCAGCAAGAATAGGAATGATAGGTGAGCATGACTTGGTGTGGGATGAGTTTTGGACGAGCTGAATTTTACACAGCATGAAGGCTTACCAGGAGAGGCATTGGAATGGTCAAGTATGGTGGTTAAAAGGCATAAATGAGAGTTTCAGCAGCATATAAGCTAATAAGGCAGAGACGGATGAAGTTAGAGGTGGAAATAGCCAGTTTTTGTGATGGAGAGGATAGCTCATCTCAGGGTTCAATAGGATGCCGAGGGTGCAAACAGTTTGCTTCAACCTGGGTTTGAGCATCCATGTAAAATGTATTTCTGGGTACTGGGTGCAGCACTCTTACCCTTTGGGATCAGAGTTCTGATAGGATGAAAGTCCCCTCTCTCTGATGGCAGTTAGTATCCTGTATAAAATGATTTTGGACAATGTCAATTCATGTTCTATTGGGTAGAATCCACAGCATAAAACTGTTCGATAATTTAGTATTAAATTGCCAATGTTGTCCAGAAAGGAAGTAAGGAAAGCTCGTGTAGGAAATGAAGGTGTCAAAAAATGGTGCACTAGTTGTTCTTCTGAGCAGAGGCACATTATTGAGACACAGTGGAGGGAGCTTTACCCAGCAGCTGGTTGTGCTATTGCTAACTTGGGAGTGCTCAATGAGACACTGGATGCCCAAAATGGAGAAGCGTTCTGCACCAGAGCACCAACTCTTACATTAATGAGCGCAAATATTTAGCAAAAAGTAGTATATTTCAGACATAATGGTCCATTCATGAATAGAGAACTTTGCAGGAAGTTGTTATGGCAGCACATTGTTACGGCTTTCAAATACAGCATTAAAGGCACATGGATTTGTAGCGTAGTGATGTTAGTTAAATCCACTCTTCATTTCTGGGATTTAATTTGAAATCCGTAAGAGCATAGGAACAGGAGTAGGCCATTCAACCCCTCAAGCCTGTTCTGCCATTCAATTAGATCATTGCTGATCTGTATCTTAACTCCATCTACCCACCTTGGTTCCATAACCCTTAATACCCTTGCCTAACAAAAATCTATCACTCAGTTTTGAAATTTTCAATTGACCTAGCCTCAACAGCTTTAAAGGGGGAAAGAGTTCTGGATTCCCATTACCGTGTGTGTGAAGAAGTTGTCTTGAATTGTTTTGCACAATGTTCATTGTTACTGCTAAGAGTCTTTCAGCTACATCATTAGCACTTAAAGTACGGTTAAAGTTGCAGAACCCTAAACACTTTGCAGAATTATCTTTTTTCACATACACACAGCAAACTAACAAAACTATTTCAGCCTGATATAGTGTAAGTATTCAAATAGCTGAAATAACAACAGAAAACACTGGAAAAACTCAGCAGGCCAGGCAACATCCGTGGAGAGAGAAACAGAGTCAAGGTTTCGGGTCGAAACCCTTCTACAGAACTGAGAAAAAAAGGCAGGAAATGAAAAGATTAAAAGGCAGTTTGGGGGCTGGGAAATGAGGGAGGGGGTGAAAGAAGAGACATTAAGAGATATTCAAGGTGAGACGAGATAGTAATAGGACCGGTAAAGAAACAGACAATGGCTCTAGATGAAGTGTGAAATGCGCCGGCAGAGTGAGAGACAGCTGCCGTGTGGGGGAGAGAGAGAAACAAGGAAAAGGCACAAACCAAAAGTGTGGATAAAAAATATAAAAATATATAATAGGGGCTGAGGTTATGATCTGAAATTGTTGAACTCGATATTGAGTCCGGAAGGCTGCAGAGTGCCTAATCGGAAGATGAGGAAAATAGCTGACCTCCGTTCTTTGCCTCTGAGTTCCGAAAAACAATCTGTATCCATGGGGGTCAAAAAGCAGAGATTGACAACAAGAGCACAAGATCTGTGCCTTTCTAAAATTCATATGCCTATCACAATTTGAGTATGCTTTTTGTGGATGACATGAAGATAGTTTAAATTTCAATTGTCCCCTTTCAAAAAAGTTTTTTTTTCCTCTTTAGGTTCCCTTGTGAGCCACACAACACTGGCCAAGCAACCCACTCGTCCAAGCATCTGTCAACTGCACTCTTGATTTGAGGTTTTTATTGCAGTCACTTGCCATTACAATTCACCTCTCTTTGATTGAAGAGACTTCACTTCCAGTCAGCACCTCCTTGTGACAATGTGTAGGAGTGAAAATTAGGCTGCACTGCCTGGATGCAAATTGTAAATGTCAAGATTTCTCAGCTTTTGCTTAGCAGCTAGAAAATAATTGTGACAATTATGTAGTGATGTGGCTTTAAGTAGCCCTAAAATCTGAAGTTGAATGAACTCCATAACAAGCAATGGCAACACATCAGCGTACTGATCAATCATTCACATAATTATGCTCACAGCAACTAGGACCTACCAACTGTGTCTCTTCAGTACATTTATGCCTGATGTCATTAAGCTGCTCCTCCAGTTTATTCTTCTGTTGATCCAAGCCACTGAGCACTTCCTGTACCCCTTGTCTCTGCTCTTGCAACTTCTGGAGGTTTGTGTTCTCTTTATCAACTTCATCCTGGAGATCCTGAGGACAAAACATTCGCATAGTATAAACACACATTTTATCAACAACAAAAAAGTTTTAAAAATATACATGTTTAATGTAAATGACTATTGTAATCTCCACAACAGAAATTGAATTTCACTACAGGTAGACTACCCTTTATCCGGACTTCCGAAAACCGAAACCCTCTAAAAACCGAAGGTTTTTTCGGTCAGCGTAAGTCCAGCGTAAGTCGTGCGCACGACCCCCCGCCGGCCCCGACCCCCGCCGACTTACGCTGAGCGTCAGCGTAAGTCGTGCGCACGACCCCCCGCAGACCCCGACCGTAAGTCGGTGGGGGTCGGGGCCGGCGGGGGTCCACGTGGGGGTCGGCGGGGGGTCGTGCGCACGACCCCCCCGCGGACCCCTGCCGACCCACCTTCCGAAATCCGAAATTCTCCGAAAACCGAAACACGGCTGGTCCCGAGGTTTTCGGATAAAGGATAGTCTACTTGTACCTAGAACAGTTTTGTGAAAACCTAAGGTATGATACAACTTTGGGCTGAATGGCCTCCTTTTGTGCTGTACGATTCGATGATACAACTTCAGAAATAACATTTTTCCAGCAGGTTTCAACATCCGATTGAATTCTGTGAACTGCTGCCAGCATATTTATATTATATACATAAATAAATCTACAGTCCTATTTAATTGAATAAAGTACATGCTATTTCATTTTCATTTACTGCCTATTAATCTGAGTTAATTGAACAGTCTGTTATTCTGCTCACAGGTCTGTCATATTATAAATATGATGCAGTATCAAATTCTACTGAATATTGACGCTGGAACTGCCACCTCCAGCACAATGCCACCACCAAACATATCTTCCCCTCCCCTTTCAGCATTCTGAAGGTACCATTCCCTCCATGATACTCTGGTCCACTCTTCAATCACCCGCAACACCCACTCCCCTTCCCACGGCACCTTTCTGTGCAAGCGCAGGAGATGCAACACTTGCCTTTTCACCTCCTCCCTTCCACCATGCATGGCCCCAAACATTCCTTCCATGAGAAACAGCGATTTACTTGTACTTCTTTCAATTTAGTACAGGAAACTTTCTGGTATCCGGCACTGACGGGACCGAGCTGGTGCTGGAGAAACCAGCGCTAATGTTCAAACATACGGAGCTTCTGAGCTCCATATCTAGCAACAAGCCCCGTTGCTTAGCAACAGCTTCAAAACAGTCGGCGCAGCTTGCAAGCATCTCTGTAGCTAAGCAACAGCTTCAGCTAGACGCTTGCAGAGCCAGGAATGGAGAAAAAAAGCAACGAATAGTAAAAAAAAGTTATCTGAACCGACTCCTGAATTTTGCCGGTGGATATAGCATTCCGGAGATTTAACCTCCGTTTAAATGAAAGTTTCCTGTATAAATCAAAATCAAATCAAATCAACTTTTATTGTCATTGTTAGTGCACAAGTGCAGTACAATGAAATGTAGGCTTGCGGCTCCCGAGAGTGTACATTTGGATTAAGACATTTAAACATTCAACATACATTTGGCTTGTAGTATATTAACATAAACATAAACATAATAAAATGCATTGGCAGATGTGCAGACTTTAGAGTTTATTTGTGGAGTTCAGTAGGATGACAGCCCTGGGAAAGAAGCGGTTCCTAAATCTGGTCGTACGGGTGCGAATGCATCTGTAGCGTCTCCCAGATGGCAGGAGGGCGAACAGACTGCGGCTGGGGTGGGTAGGGTCTTTGATGATGGACCGTGACCTCCGTAGACAGCGTTTCTGGTATATGTGCTCCATGGTTGGTAGCCGGGTGCCGGTAATGCGTTGGGCAGTTTTGACTACCCGCTGCAGGGCTTTCCGGTCATAGTAGCTACAGCTGCCATACCATACTGTGATAGTGTTTGTCAGGATGCTCTCTATAGTGCAGCGGTAAAAGTTAGAGAGGATCAGGGGTGACAGATTACATCCCTTCAGCCTCCTTAGGAAATATAGGCGCTGCTGGGCCTTCTTCACCAGAGAGGAGGTATTGAGGGACCAGGAGAGGTCTTCCGTGATGTGGACTCCGAGGAACTTAAAGCTGTCCACCCTTTCCACCACAGCCCCATTGATGTGGATGGGGGTGTGACTTCCGCCTTTGGACTTCCTGAAGTCCACAATGATTTCTTTGGTTTTCTTGATGTTAAGGGCCAGGTTGTTATCGGCGCACCACTTCACGAGATGCTGGACCTCCTCCCTGTAGGCAGACTCATCGTTGTTGGTGATCTGGCCTACTACCGTGGTGTCATCCGCAAACTTGATGATGGTGTTGGAACCATTAACAGCCATACAGTCGTGGGTGAAGAGGGAGTAGAGGAGGGGGCTCAGCACACATCCTTGTGGGGCCCTCGTGTTCAGGGTCGGGGGGGGGGGGGCGGGGGGGGGAGATGTGGTTACCTAATTTGACAGACTGGGGCCTGTTTGTTAGGAAGTCCAGGGTCCAGTTGCAGAGGGAAGTGTTCAGGCCAAGAGTTTGGAGGCCAGCTTGTATACTGTATTCGTTGCTCACAATGCGGTCTCTTCTACATTGGGGAGACCAAACGCAGGTTGGGTGAACACCTCTGTTCAGTCTACAAGTGTGACCCCAAGCTTCCAGTCGCCTGTCACTTTAATTCTCCGTCCCACTCTGACCTCAGCCTCCTGCACTGCTCTACTGAAGCTCAATTAGGCACTTTACAGCTTTCCAGACTCAACAGAGTTCAACATTTCAGATCTTAACCACTGCTCCCATTTTTTCCAGACAGCAGGTGCTGGTAATGATTCTGCTGTTGCTATTTACAGCTCCTCTGGACCCATCTTTCGTTTCTTTACTTGTTCCATTACTACTCGCTTTTGCCTTGCACCATCATTCCTTTTGTCATTTAATCACTCCTGCTCTCCACCATATCACAGACCTTCCCTTTTGTTCTTTCCTCTCCTCCCCTCCCCCCTTTCCCTGCATCTGTACTTGCTTAAAACCAGTCTCATCTCTAAATTTCCGCATAGGTGTTAGGTGGACAGCACACCAGATCAATGGGTTAGACAACAACCACCACCACTTTTATAGCGCCTTTAACGTAGTAAAACATCCCAAGGTGCTTCATAGGAGCATTATCAAACTAGTCAATAATGTATAAAGTTGGTCGCTATGGCACTGAAATCATGACAAGGTCTGTTTTTGACCAATGATTGATACTACAGCTATGACACAGAGTCTCTCAAGGAGAAATTAGGGCAGATGACCAAATGCTTGGTTAAAGAGGTAGGTTTTAAGGAGCATCTTAAAAGGAGGAAAGAGAGGTGGAGAGGTTTAGGGAGCGAATTTCAGAGCTTAGGGCCTTCGCAGCTGAAGGCACGGCCACCAATGGTTGAGTAATTAAAATCAGGGATGCTCAAAAGGCCAGAATTAGAGGAGCACAGATATCTTGGAGGGTTTTAGGGATGGAGGTGATTACAGAGATAGGATGGGGCGAGGCCATGGAGGGATTTGAAAACAAGGATGAGAATTTTAAAATCGAGGCGTTGCTTAACCAGGAGCCAATGTAGGTCAGTGAGCACAGGGTTGATGGGTGAACGGGACTTAGTGTGAGTTAGGACACGGGCAGCAGAGTTTTGGATGACCTCAAGTTTACGCAGGATAGAACGTGGGAGGCCAGCCAGGAATGCGTTGGAATAGTCAAGTCTAGACGTAACAAAGGCATGGATGAGGGTTTCAACAGCAAATGAGCCGAGGCAGGGGCGGAGTCAGGTGATGTTATGGAGGTGGAAACAGGCGGTCTTGGTTATGGCGCGGATATGTGGTCAGAAGCTCATTTCAGGGTCAATAATCCAATTATTCATAAAGAAGGATACAAGAATATTCCACATTTGTCCCTATATAATCTATTAGTTCAGTTAATTATCTTTTACCTCTGCCAATTAAAGCTCATTCAAAAAGTCTTTTTATGAATAAAGCTTTTAGATAAAAACAGATTGCTATTACTGACCAGTATAATTTTTTTCATACATACACATTAAAATAGTCCTTCACACTACTTCTTTAAGCCTAGGAACAACATTATTTACATGAAAGGCAATAGTGTTTGGATATTACTTGAAGCTTGCCTGTCATGAATAATCCTCAATAGCTTCAAATTTCTACAATAGAACACAAAAATAAATAAGTCTTATATGTTACAGATACTCAAAGAATGGCATTCTTGCAGTTTGGTAAATATTTTTCCACAGTAAATATTTTCTAAAATGGGAGCTGCCTCTATCATCCAATCTTCTATATTATATAGACAGAGAAATGCATTTTGGTTTATGAATAATACATTTACACAAAAGCTACAGTATAATTTTGAAGTGGTGTTTCAGAATTTGATAAACCAATACACTTCAGCCTAGTATTAATGATTCATAATCCATATAATGGTACAATATAGCATCCAAATGAATGAAAAGTTTCAGTAGCATTACAAAAAAAAGTCTACAATATTTAATGCGATGCTAAAACATGTTACTTGCAAAATCTCCTTAATGATAAGAAAACTGATCTCTATTAATTCCTTGTTAAAATATTATAAAGTATTTGGAACAAACTACTGACATAGAGGCTCCTAATTAGGAAGGGAATGGAGACTTGGCTTGGACAGAAATCTTACGTAAGCCACCATTGCAGAAAATAAAAAGACTTCAACTGGGCAGGCCAAGTGGGCTTCGTCTATTCCATCACATACCAATCCCTGACTAAGAAGGCAGACAATCTGCTCCCAAACTTAGACTGGTAGGTGAACACCTGGGAATCCCTGGCCCAAGACCAGTCAAAGTGGAGGAGAAGCATCTGGGAAGGCGCCAAACACCTCGAGTCTCTTCGCCGGAAGCAAGCGGAAGCCAAGCGCAAACAGCAGAAAGAGCGCACGTCAACCCAAGCACCCCACCCACCCGTCCCTTCAACCACCGTCTGCCCCACCTGTGACAGAGACTTTAGGTCCCGCATTGGACTCATCAGTCACCTGAGAACTCATTTTTAGTGTAGAAGCAAGTCATCCTCGGTTCTGAGGGGCTGCCTAAGAGAGAGAGAGGTAGGTGAACAGTAATTTTTCATTCTTTTTCCCCCATCTTGTACAGTAGTTCTGGTTTCTGTTTAAATCTTCCCCAATGATGTGGCGGAGACTTAGAACTCATTGTGTGTGAAATTGCTGCTCCAACATATGGCACAGCATATTAATATGCCAACCACACCGACTCCAGGCTGCCCTCCTCATTCATTCTTCTCACAAACTGCAATTTTATTAAACTATTTTCAGCTCGTGTTATAAGCAACTACATCGTCACACAGGAAAAGCCAGAAATTAAATTTATAATGGAAAGTGGCCTAGTATTAGCCTTGGTACAATGATGGCACTCTTGCCTCTGCAGGCACTAGTGTCTTCATGAGTTTATTTACAGTGTGACAAGTTTACTTAGGCAGTTTTCATTATAAAAAGTTGATGGTTAGTGTGGACATATGCAAGGTTTTTAGTATATTAGTAGTCAATCTCACAGGCGATGCAGAGTGAAAACCAAGTGAAATGAGGTTAATAGGCATGGAATAACTGGACCAAGGAAACAGGTATAATTCAGTCCCCATTTACATGACATACATTCTATCCTTGTTTTTATATTTCAGCAAAATTTACAGCAATTTGAGAATCAAAGTACTGTAGTACATTTGGTTAGAGAAGACTCCAAAAGAGAGCCCAAAAAAAGTATTATTCCCTGTCAAAACTCTCAGGACAAGGACAGGGCATGCAAATGCTTCAAGTCTCCCAAGAACAAGAGCTGCTGATATGCAGTCAACAGCAAGTCGAAATCCTGCTGCTACGTCACCCTGGAGAGGATCCACGCAGTTAAGTGTAGCCACTGATATACAGCCAATGAGCCCTGATCCTGATCCCACTGTGCACCACCCGAGACAAAATACAAGAATTAAGAGTCCCTAGTACACGACCAACAGGGAAATCAAGGTGGAAGAACAACAAAATGGATCGACAGGGTCCGTCATGAGAGGGTGGAGTAACATTGCTTCAGTCCTCAATGAAGGCCTGGATGTTACTAACCTGCGCATCCTTCATGTAGCTCTGGAGCAGCCAGACTACTGTGAATTAAATTCTTGATTTAAGTAGATTTAAGCAGAACTACTGTACGAAGCAGCTAGACTACCAGAAGCCTTCAACTAACACCTGCTTGTGTCTGTCCAACTGACCACCTGTCCTCAACCTCTTCATCTCTCTTCCCCATCTCTCCCACTCACCCCGTGCTATTCTTTCCCCCATTCAAGTCAGCGGTCTCTTCCTCTTCCCCACTCTCCCTTCCACCCCACCTTTCTCCCTCCTTCTTCTCTTACCTGACCATCCATGTACATGGATGCCTGACTAAAACAGCTTTTTAAAAAAAAACTTCTGCAGCACAACTTGGGGGACAGTACCTACTTTAAGAGCGTACTACACACAGTGAATTATTAGTCTATTAAAAAGTTACTGCTTAAAAGTCAGTACTTTTACAACAGACAACCCTCGACAAACCCTCCCCAAAACCATACAAAATTGTTACAGGTGGTCAAGAAATCATCCAAGTGTCAGGAGAAATAAGGAGAAAGTCACAGTAAATAGATTTTTCAAATATTCTGCCCTAATACTGATCTTTTTCTTTCCCATGTCTGACAAAACCATCTACATTTGGTTAAAATCTAACTGCATCTGAAGAAATATGGATGTCGTGAGTCAGGCTTTGCATCTGTTTGAAGAAAACGTGCTGGAAATCACGGGAAGCTGGAGAATCATGGCCGTGGTAATTGACAACGTTGAAGTAGATGTCGCACAGGGTTTCTTCACACCGTATCTTTTTCTTCCCTTATTACATCTCACCCTATACACTCTGCATGGGCAACTACAGCTGCTTTCATCAGCCATTCACCTCTCTTTGCTCTCCTTTCACACTAAAAGCTAGCACTTGTCCATCATAATATGATGGAATTTCACATTGAGTTTGAGAGTGTCATACTTAAATCCGAAACGAGAGTCTTAAACTTAAATAAAGCCAATTACATAGGTATGAGGGGGCGAGTTGGCCAAGGTAGATTGGAAAATTAGATTAAAAGGTACGATAGTAGATATGCAATGGCTAGCATTTAAAGAAATATTGCAAAATTCTCAATGAGTATACATTCCATTGAGAAATAAAAACTCCACGGGAAAAGTGATCCATCTAACTAAAGATGTTAAGGATAGTATTAGATAAAAAGAGGCTTATAATGTTGTGAAGAATAATAGTAAGCCTGAGGATTGGGAGAGATTTAGAAACCAGCAAAGGATAACCAAACATTGATAAGGGAGAAAATAGAATGAGAGTAAACTAGCAAGAAATATAAAAACAGATTATAAGAGCTTCTACAAGTATGTAAAATGGAAGAGAGCAGTAAAAGTGTTGATCCCTTAGAGGCTGAGACGGGTGAAATTATAATGGGGAATAAGGAAATGATAGAGACTTTAAACAAATATTTTGTATCGGTCGTCACAGTAGAAGATACAAAAAGTATACCAAAAATAGTGGGGAACCAAGGAGCTAATAAGAGTGAAGAACTTAAAGTAATTACTATCAGTAGAGAAAAAGTACTTGAGAAACTAATGGGACTAAAAGCCGACAAATCATCTGGACCTGATGGCCTACATCCTAGGGTTCTAAAAGAGGTGGCTGCAAAGATATTGGATGCATTGGTTGTGATCTTCCAAAATTGCCTAGATTCTAGAACGGTCCCAACAGATTGGAAGGTAGCAAATATAACCCCGCTATTCAAGAAAGGAGGGAGAGAGAAAACAGGGAACTACAGGCCAGTTAGCATGACATCAGTCGTCAGGAAAATGCTGGAATCCATTATCAAGGAAGTGGTAACAGGGCATTTAGAAAATCATAATATGATTAGGCAGAGTCAATATGGTTTTATGAAAGGGAAATCGTGTTTAACAAATCTATTAAGAGTTTTTTGAGGATGTAAATTGCAGGGTATATAAAGGGGACCCAGTGGATGTAGTATATTTGGATTTCCAAAAGGCATCTGATAAAGGTGCCACATGAAAGGTTGCTTCGCAAGTTAAGAGCTCATGGGGTTGGGGGTAATATATTAACATGGATAGAGGATTGGTTAATAGACAGAAAAGAGTGTAACATAGAAACATAGAAGATAGGAGCAGGAGTAGGCCATTCGGCCCTTCGAGCCTGCTCTGCCATTCAATGAGATCATGGCTGATCATCCAAATTCAGTACCCTGTCCCTGCCTTCTCCCCATATCCCTTTAGCCTTAAGAAATATATCCAACTCTTATTTTAATATATTTAATGAACTGGCCTCCACCGCCCTCTGTGGCAGAGAATTCCACAGGTTCACCACTCTCTGGGTGAAGAAATTCCTCCTCATTTCAGTCCTAAATGGCTTACCCCTTATCCTTAGACTATGACCCCTGGTTCTGGACTCCCCGGCCATCATAAACATCCTTCCTGCATCTAGTCTGTCCAGGCCTGACAGAATTTTATAAGTTTCGATGAGATCCCCTCTCAATCTTCTAAACTCCAGTGAGTATAAGCCCAATCGACACAATCTCTCCTCATACGTCATTCCTGCCATCCCAGGTATCAGCCTGGTGAATCTTCGCTGCACTCCTTCCATGGCAAGAACGTCCTTCCTCAGGTAAGGCGACCAAAACTGCACACAATACTCAAGGTGCGGTCTCACCAAGGCTCTGCACAACTGTAGCAAGACATCCTTGTTCCTGTACTCGAACCCTCTTGCTACAAAGGCCAACATACCATTTGCCTTCTTAACCAACCGCCTGCTGCACCTGCATACTTACCTTCAGCGACTGGTGCACAAGAACACCCAGGTCTCTTTACACTTCCCCTTCTCCCAATCTATTGCCATTCAAATAATAATCTGCCTTCCTGTTTTTGCCACCAAAGTGGATAACCTCACATTTATCCACATTATAGTGCATTTGCCATGTTTCTGCCCAATCACCCAATCTGTCCAAATCGTACTGGAGTTTCACAACATTCTCCTCACAGCTTACCCTCCCACCCAGCTTTGTGTCGTCTGCAAATTTGGAGATATTACATCCAATTCCCTCGTCCAGATCATTAATATATATTGTGAACAGCTGGGGTCCTAGGACCGATCCTTACGGTACCCCACTAGTCACTGCCTGCCACTCGGAAAATGACCCGTTTATTCCAACTCTTTGCTTTCTGTCCGCCAACCAGTTCTCTATCCAAGTCAATACCTTGCCCCCAATCCCATGTGCCTTAATTTTGCACGCTAATCTCTTATGTGGGACCTTATCGAAAGCCTTCTGAAAGTCCAAATACACCACATCTACTGGTTCTCCCTTATCTATTTTACCAGTCAAGCATGATTTACCTTTTGTAAATCCATGTTGACTTTGTCCGATCCTGTCACTGCTTACCAAGTGCTCTGCTATTACATCTTTTATAATAGACTAGCTGAAGTGCCCGGTGGTGCCGAGGCTTTTTCGAGGGCATGTTGTTGTTGGAAGAGAGAGAGAGAGAGCGCGACTGTGGGGGGGGGGGGGGGGGGGGGGGGAAAGAGAGCGCGCGACTGGGGGAAAGAGAGCGACTGGGGGAAAGAGAGAGCGGGGGGGGGGGGAAGGGAAAGGGGGGGAAGGAAGGGAAAGGGGGGGGGGGGAAGGGAAAGGGGGGGAAGGGGGGGGAAGGGGGGGGAAGGGGGGAAAGGGGGGGGCGGGAAGGAAGGGGCAGGGGGGGGGAAAAAGGGGAAGGGGGGCGGGGGGGAAGGCGGGGGCAGAAGGGGCGGGGGGGACCCAGGCCGAGAGCCCCGCTCTCCGAGCCCCCCCCCCCCGGCCGAGCCCGATTGCGGCTCTGAGAGACGGCCGCCGGCCGAGCCCCGCCCCCCCCCCGCCGAGCACGGAACAGAGACGCCGCGTCTCACCTGCTCCTGCTGCGCGCGCACCCTGACCCTCGTGGCTGACGCCGTTGCCCTAGGTAACGTGACACGGCGGGGGGGGGGGGGGTGGGGGGGGGGTGAGGAGCTTAGCAGAAGCGCAGTCACCTAGCTCGGGCCTGGCTGGGCAAGAAAGGCGCAGGCTTTGAGGCCTAAGGAAAAAACGGGCAAAGGTAGGAAAAAGAATGTTCAGGTTAGGTTTACAAATGAGTGATTTTTTTAAAAACAATTTAATAAATTCAATTTTATTTTGGTGGAAATGTATATTTGAAAAGATAGACGCAGAAAGCAGGAAAAAGAATGGAAGCAAGATGGCGGCGACTCACCTCGGTTCAGAACGATAAGGCCCGGCCACACACGCACCGATTGGCCCGGCGGCACACGCCAGCAACCCGGCGTACGATTGGTCGAGCTCGAGGTCACTCTGTCGCTAATGAGCGGATAATGAGATGCTAATGAGCGGAATGTTGAAGGTTTTTGGGATACCGCGGGC
This sequence comes from Somniosus microcephalus, assembly GCF_052327205.1. Taxonomy (NCBI): domain Eukaryota; kingdom Metazoa; phylum Chordata; class Chondrichthyes; order Squaliformes; family Somniosidae; genus Somniosus; species Somniosus microcephalus. Next base: position 311,546,074 of record NC_140989.1, read on the forward strand.
GCGATTTTAGCCCGGCCGAAACGTAAATACGCTTAAAACCGTCTCGGAAGCGTAAGCTTTCTTTGGAGGTAACGCGCGCGTAGGTACGCCCTGTAACTTTCGAGCGCATAGCCCGACAGATGCACACGCGATGACACAGGCAGAATGAGACAGGCAGAATGAGACAGGCAGAATGAGACAGGCAGAATGAGACAGGCAGAATGAGACAGGCAGAATGACAGATCGACCAATTTATATATATAGATTTTAACATTTTCCCCACTACAGATGTCAGGCTTACCGGTCTATAATTCCCCGCTTTTTCTCGACCACCTTTTTTGAATAGTGGGGTAACATTAGCTACCCTCCAATCCATGGGTACTGTTCCAGAGTCTATCAGGTTCTGGAAGATGACCAGCAATGCATCTACTATTTCTAGGGCCACTTCCTTAAGTACCCTGGGATGTAGATTATCAGGCCCTGGGGATTTATCGGCCTTTAGTCCCATCAATTTTCCTAACACCATTTCCCTACAAATACTGATTTCTTTCAGTTCCACCCTTTCATCAGGCCCTATGTTCCCCGGCATCTCTGGGAGGTTATTTGTGTCCTCCTTTGTGAAGACAGAACCAAAGTATGAATTTAGTTGGTCTGACATTTCTTTGTTTCCCATTATAAATTCCCCCGATTCTGACTGTAAGGGACCTACGCTTGACTTCACCAATCTTTTTCTCTTCACATATCTATAAAAGCTTTTAGTCAGTTTTTATGTTCCCTGTTAGCTTACTCTCATATTCTATTTTCCCTTTCTTAATTAATCCCTTTGTCCTCCTTTGTTGAATCCTAACTGCTCCCAATCCTCAGGATTATTGCTTTTTCTGGCCAATTTATATGTCGTCTCCTTGGATCTTATGCTATCCCTAATTTCCCTTGTTAGCCACGGTTGAGTCACCTTTTTTGTTTTATTTTATTATTTTTATTTTTGTTTTATTTTATTTTTAGGGATAAATGGGTCATTTTCCGCTTGGCAGGCTGTAACTAGTGGGGTGCCGCAAGGATCAGTGTTTGGGCCTCAGCCATTTACAATCTGTATTAATGACTTAGACAAAGGGACCAAGTGCAATGTATCCAAGTTTGCTGATGATGCAAAGCTAGGTGGCAAATTTAGCTGTGAGGAGGGCACAAATAGCCTGCAAAGGGATATAGACAGGTTATGTGAGTGGGCAATAAGGTTGCAGGTGGAGTATAATGTGGAGAAATGTGTTTTTTTCAAATTTTATAGGAAGAATAGAAAAACAGAATATTTTTTTTAAAAGGTTGAGAAACTATTAAATGTTGGTGTTGAGAGAAATTTAGGTGTCCTCGTACAGGAAAGACAGAGTTAGCATGCAGGTACAGCAAGCAATTAGGAAGGCAAATGACATGTTGGCCTTTGTTGCAAGGGGGTTGGGAATACAAGAATAAGGAAATCTTACTACAATTGTACAGGGCCTTGGTGAGACCACACCTGGAGTACTGTGCACAGTTTCGGTCTCCTTATCTGAGGAAGGATATACTTGCCTTAGAGGCGGTGCAATGAAGGTTCACTAGATTGATCCCTGGGATGAGAAGGAGTTTAGAAGAATGAGAGGGGATCATCATTGAAACATATAAGATACTGAGGGGGATTGACAGGGTTGATGCCGAGAGGTTGTTTCCCCTGGTTGGAGTGTCTAGAACTAGTGGGCAAAAATCTCAGGATAAGCGGTCAGCCATTTAAGACTGAGATGAAGATGAATTTCTTCACTCAGAGGGTTGTGAATCTTTGGCATTTTTTACCCCAAATATGGTGAGTCATTGAGTAAGTTCAAGACTGAGATAGATAGATCTTCGGACTCCTGAGGAATCGAGGGATATGGGGATTGGGCAGGAAAGTGGAGTTCAGGTCGAAGATCAGACAGGATCTTACTGAATGGAGGAGCAGGGTCAAAAGGACTCCTGCTCCTAATTTTTATATTCTTATGTCTCTTTCATTTCAAGTGCCACTTGAGGAAGAGGCGGCCAGCTTAGTGATGATGCACCATCAGCTGTTCTGACCCTCACATGCACCAGCTCAGAGACTGGCACCATGCATAATGGTGGTGGAATGGCTCTTGTACGCCAGTGTTGAAGCTGTGCCCAGGTTCCTGACAGGAGTCATGAGCCATGTCTGGAGGGGATAGCCCTTGTTGCTCAATAACCAGCCTGTGGCTTGGTTGGAATAAAGGTGGCACGGAGGACTGGTGCAAGATGAATAGGTCATGACTGCTGCCAGGAAACTTGCATGATATGTTGTCTTGTGGTTACAAACCAGCTGGACGTTGAGGGAGTGGAATCACTTTTGATTGATAAAGATGCCAGGCTGGTTATGCGGAATATGCAAGGCAATGCGAGTGCAGTCTATGGCACCTTACACCCTGGAGAAGCCTGTCATGCATGTTATGTATTGTGTGTTCTATTGTGTGTTCTCCTCCCACCTGTGGTGGCGCTGTCACAGGAGATAAATGGTTGGGTGTTCTCTGTTAAGTTTTAGCTCTCTTTGTTCGGAACTTTCCAGAACTTCCTTCCCTTCCAATAAAGCACTTCATGTTTGAATCTCTGAGTTCGGAGTCCTAAATTGTGTCTAGGTAGAAAGGTACCGACACAACAAGTGGGGCATGTGATTGACGCTACTGGCCTGCATAAGGCACCGCCAAAGGTCAAGGCGATCGTGGAGGCCCCAGCACCCCAGAAAGTGAGCCAGTTACGTTCATTTTTGGGGCTACTTAACTACTATGGGAAGTTTATTCCAGACTTAGCAACATTGCTGAAGCCGTTACATCAGTTGCTATGTCAAGGCAAAACATGGAAATCGACTGAACTGTGCAACGAAGCTTTCGCCCAAGCAAAGAAAGCATTGCTGAAATCGGAGGTCCTGACACACTTCGACCCAAAGCTACCCGTGCAGCTAGCATGTGATGCATCACCATATGGTGTGGGAGCAGTCATATCCCACATCATGCCTTCGGGTGAAGAGAAACCTATCGCCTTCGCATCACGCACCTCGAACAAGGCCGAGAGTAACTATGTGCAGATCGAGCGCGAGGCCTTGGGAATCGTTTTTGGAATTTGAAAATTTCATCAGTACCTGTTTGGGAGAAGGTTCACACTCCTGACAGACCACCGTCCATTGACTTCAATCTTCGGGCCCCACACCGGAATTCCGTCTCTCGCTGCAAGCAGGATGCAAAGGTGGGCTTTACTGTTGTCAGGACACACATACGACATCAAATATCGCAAATCAGACTTGCACGGCAACGCAGACGGTCTCTCGAGGCTACCCTTGCCGGTTACTCCCCCAGAGCCTCGTCAGATAGACATCTTCTACTTTAGACAAGTGGCGGGAGCACCTGTCACTGCAGTTCAGGTGCGAAGGTACACCCGCAACGATCCAGTCCTGTCTGAGGTAATGGACGATGTCATTCGAGGGAGAGCGATAGGAGATTCTCCTAGTTTGAAACCTTACATTTCAAAAAGAAATGAGCTCTCCGTCCAGGCAGGTTGTCTTCATGGGGACGCCGTGTCATCATTCCGCCACCTCTGAGGGAACCTATACTGCAACAACTTCATACAGGCCACAGTGGGATGGTTCGGATGAAGGAAATGGCAAGAAGCTACTTCTGGTGGCCAGGTCTCGATGGGAATATTGAGGAGAAAGCCAAAACATGTTCCCCATGTCAAAGGGTCCGGAATGTTCCACAGCTGGCAACCCTACACCCCTGGGATTGGCCTGCAGAAGTGTGGCAGCGAGTACATGTGGACTTCGCCGGTCCTTTCGAAGGGAAGATGTTTATGGTGGTTGTGGACACTCGTAGCAAGTGGCCGGAGGTCGCTGTGATGAGGTCTACCACGGCAGAGAAAACAATTGAGAAACTTGGTGAGATGTTCAGCCGTTATGGCTCACCAGAACAACTCATAAGTGACAACGGTCCACAATTTGTATCACAGGAGTTTGCAACCTTCCTGCACGTGAATGGTGTCCAACACATCAGGTCTGCGCCCCATCATCCCTCTACTAACGGCCAGGCAGAAAGGTTTGTGCAAACTTTGAAGCACACCTTGAAGGCATCGCAAGGTCAGGGTTCAATCCACCAACGTCTGAACAGCTTCCTGTTGTCCTACAGGAACGAGCCGCATGCCACAACCAAAACTTCCCCCGCTTCGCTCATGATGAAGAGGCAGTTGCGGACAAGTTTTGACTTACTCAAATCTCCAAGGGCAGAACAGGTTGTCCATTGTCAACAACAAGCTCAAGTTGAAAAGAGAGAGAAAAGAGCCAAGGAGAGACGGTTTCATCCGGGAGAGCACGTCCTAGCTCGAAACCACAACACTGGACCGAAATGGGTTCCTGCTACGGTGATCGCGCAGACGGGCCCTGTGTCTTACACAGTTGACTGGAGAAGACATACAGATCAACTGTTGCTAGGAGCAAAGACAGCCACAGAGGCTCCAACGGCTGGTTGGCCTGAACTGTTTCCGGATGATACCGCAAACCAGCATCCTTTGCCACAGTGCTCTTCTCCAACACAGGAAGTCAAAGAGACGGTTCCACCTGTGCAAACTCCTGGCTTTCAACTGACACAGGCACCTTCTCCATCCAGGCCTGTGTCAATGCCTACTGCTGTGGAAGCCAGCGATGACCGCCGGTATCCTGTCAGAGAGCGGCGGCCTCCAAGACGCTTGGATCTGTCGGCTTAGTGACTTACCCACAAGACTGGGGCAGAATAAGCCCCAGGGTAAAGTCAGGGTTTGAGGCAGTCTACCTCTACCCTAGGTTCGTTGAGTGCATTGAAAGTAACTTACCTGTTGAGGAATAATGTGGACCTTCCATTTAAGAGGGGAGGAAATGTTATGTATTGTGTGTTCTCCTCCCACCTGTGGTGGCACTGTCACAGGAGATAAATGGTTGGGTGTTCTCTGTTAAGTTTTAGCTCTCTTTGTTCGGAACTTTCCAGAACTTACTTCCCTTCCAATAAAGCACTTCATGTTTGAATCTCTGAGTTCTGAGTCCTAAATTGTGTCTAGGTAGAAAGGTACCGACACAACAATGCAGGCGAAGCCTAGTGCTCTTACATTCTGCTTCAGTTTGTCCATGGGGGAAGTAATGTAGCAGTTCCTCCTGGTGTAGAGAGCCAACTGCAAACAGTGCTGCAGTCTGAAACGAGCCTATTGCATAAAAGATGAGGACACTTTTATCCTCCTCCTCACCCAGCCCCAAAGGCAGCCCTACCAGAGGCACTGCAGTCAAACTGTTTTTAAAGAAAGATTCTATGATAAGGCCGTCAAAAACAGTGCAACAGCAGCAAAATTAAGTACAGAATTTGAAAACAGGCCCCAAAACACTCTGAAGTTAATCAGCAGCTTGATACGACAAACCAGTAACTAACCTGCAAGTAGTGGATGATCCCTTTAAATAATGCTGCTGTAGGGTCCTTCTCACCCGTTAGTGCCACAAGTTGCTGGGCGAGTTTATCATATGGCGAGTTAGGCATTGGGGCAGCCCAATATAAGAAAGATGTCCTACAACAAGCATAGGGCCCTTCCTCAAATATTTAAATTTGCAATTTTAATAGCTCCAGCGTGCACCCTGGACGCCATTGGAGAAGCCCGATTCAATATGGCGGATGCCACACTTCCAGTGCGCAACACCCGCCATATTGGATGTTTAGACGCCCATTTTGCACCTGAAAAATGGGTGCGCCGCCATCAAATTTCTCAGCCATGCTTTCCAGCACACCTAGGTGCGAACTACAAGCAGGTTCGGCGATTTCAAGAAAACTTCACTGCAGATGGCACTATTACAAAATGTTTCAAGTTCCATCATCCAAGGTACAGAAAAGGAAAGTTAATGAAAAATATAACTTTCAAATGTTGATAGAAACATGAATTCTTAACTTATTTAAAGAAATGCAGCAAATTCAGACTGTACTCGCTTTGAATCTGAAACCCAGGCAATCTATTTCCCACGCCGCTACCAATATTGCATTGTAAATGGCTATAAGAGGGTATGAGAGAGTAGCTCAAGCCTCTGTACAGTACATTTCCACACTGTAAAATCCGAGATCAGGAACTCATTGTGCAAAGAATCATGATACAAACTCGTAGAATTACCAGTCAATTGCAGAACTCATTAGAGCCCTACGGCATTGGGCCAATGACCTGCCAACTCCATCTTATAAAATATTTTTCAATTACAGAGGTTGGTAAGTGAGTGCTCAAATAAGATGGATATTTTAAGATAAACTGCAGTTTCAAGCAGTGTATGAAAGACGGTGTAATTTTTTAAAAAAAAATCAAAATTTAGTATGTAATATTGCCCAAATTGTTAGAAATCAGACTTTAAATAGTCTTTCCAAATGCAGCTCAATATAGCTGATTGTTTTATCGACATGAGAAAACAGGATGAAAAATTCAGCTGCAAGCAGAGTTTGATCAATTGTCAATGTAGTTTACATTTCAGCTCTAAATCCCGCTGTTTTCAAATCAGCAGTTCTAATCCAGTTAGAATGAAATCATTAATGCACCTGAACTTCAGGCTGAAGAGAGTTTTTCTGGTGCAGCTATTCAAAAAAATGAAATTAAATCAATTTTTTCTGAAAACAAAAAAAAAATCATTTAATAAATCATTCCATATACTCCAAATTATGTAAAAACATCTGCCCACGTTACATGTAATTCATGATTTAATGAGGCTGTTGATCTATGCAAATAATTTATTTTAAAATGGAGGTTCTAATGCTTTTCATGCCACACAGAGCAAGCAGGACTGTGACACTGCAATTTAGTTATCAAAATATTTACATTATTTATATGTTTTCGTACAATAAATGCAATGTCCTTTAATTCACCCACTATAGGAGAAAGATTTTAAATATTTAGTGATTTACTTTTACTCACTGTGTACATTTACAAGGAACTGAGTTACAGCTCATGGATAATCAAATAATATATAACGGCTAATGAAGTTTATAATGAATGAATCAGACACTGACAGTTGACTCATTATTTGAGTCAATTTGCATGTGGAGCTATAGGTAGCACAAGCTTGATATCAGTTACTAGGGTATTAGTCTTTATTTCCAAATTTGCAGCAAATAACAAAAAGCCTGCAGTGATGCAAGGTACTGTTTCTGAAAAATTAATTGAAAATATTCAGATTTGAAATACTAACCTTGCTTCCTTCACTGTAGTCTTTCAGTAGACACAGCAGAAATGCAGATACGAGCCATGCATTTCTGATGAAGACAGCAACTACTACACAGAGTCTTACCAATATATACAGAGCTAATAAAGAAACAAAAAGCACCAGAATTTTGATACTGAATGCTCACTGTGTATATGTGCAGCATTCCATTTCAAAATTCATCGACAATTCCCACGTCAGACTTAGTCTATGGGGATTTTTTTCTTTTAAAGTGTCAACGTGAATCTGCAGTTAACAGTTAAACCAATTGTTAGCAGCTTTGTAAGTGTTCTGAAAGGACTGGCAGTGGCCATTTCACTGTGGCATGTCATGCTGGCAGAAATGGCAGCTCACTATGTCACGATTACACCCTCCCCCGCCCATTCATCTGCTTATCTACATGCCCTGTCCTAACCTCAAATTCACACTAGCTCTCACAGCTGTTGGCTGGAAAGTACCCTCAGCGGCATGGCCCCCCTGCACATGATCTACCTGATCATATAAGTTCTGGCTTGGCTCTCGCAAAGAACTTTTCACACCCCCTCCGGACTTCCGACCACTTCTCCCCACCAAAATACGTTTCTGTGTTTTCCCCTCCCCCATACACTCTCACCTTTGCCTCTCCGCTTCATCTCCTGCCGCCTCTACTCTTGCGCTCCGCCCCTCTCCTTTTCACCAATCCTCCTTCTTTCACGCATTCTCCTCTTTCCCTCTTCTCATTCATCTGCTATCCACGCTCCTCCTCAATCCCTTCTCACCCCTCCCCTACCCCCATCCTCCCTTTAGTTTTTCCCCATCTCTTCCCCACCCCCCCCACGATCCAGTTATTCCCCCATCCTCTAACGGCGCTTGATCTAAATTCTGCATTTAATCGTGACTCCCTGCTGGGATTTGGGCGTTGCTGGCAAGGCCAGCATTTATTGCCCATCCCTGCTACACAAGATCAAATAGTATGCATCATATAGGAACAAGTCAGAGGCTGTACTCGCTTAGAACAATAACATTACACAATGTAAATTAACACAATGTGCTATCTTGCTGCTAAAGTCTGGGTGTGTGCTCCTGCAAGTCCACATACCAATTTCTTTGCGTTCTTGAAATGAACGCTTACTGGCTGATATTATATGTGATACAGAAATTCACGTGAGACAATGTGTGGCATCTGCAGTGTGATGTAAGGTTTTTAATAGATTACTAGTATATCTTCTGTAATGTTGCTCATGGCAAATTCGATGATACCGTTTATGCTATCTAAACCTATGTCTTCTTTTTGAAGCCGAAGATATACAGCAAGATGGTAGAGATGCGATTCCACGTAGACAGGAGGCATGTTGCGGTAATGGGAGTTGTGATAGCATCATGAGGCTTGGCAGTCATGGAGTGATTTTGGTGTGGAAGGATTGTGACAAGCAGCCCATGGATGTGGGGATACTGCAAGAGAGTTTCTAGGCTGTAGGAGAATTATGAGGGTTGTTAGACTATGCGTCACGGGGTGGGGGAAGAGAGTGAATGCGTGGGTCTGGCATTATTGGGATTGCCTGGAACCTGATAACATAAAGGGGGGGGGGGGGGAAAAGAGAGCACCGGTAGGATTTAGGGGGAGGGAGGCATAGTTGAATGGAGGCTGGAGTTTTCATTCCTCCTGTGATAAAGATAAAAATATTAAAAGCTTTTTTCCCCAGCAATGAGCTGTAAACTAGCTGTTAGTTGATTAATGCACAGTACTGTGTGTTGGCAAATGCAGTAAACATGCATTAAAAGCACTAGAAAGTCAGTGGAAAAGATGATGTTATGGCGGGTGAACGATTCAATTAGGAGGCAGCTACCATTTCGGGTGTGAGACCTGATGGGGAAAATGGACGAAAAGGAGTGGGAGAATGAGCAGAGGCCTGGACACAGGGGATTCAGTAACACCACAGGTGAAAGGCACAATGGTAAAGGTCAAGGTGACCAGTAATGGGAGACAGGACAGGGAAGACCAGAGTCAGAAGCTGGGAGGATGAGGGTTGTATATGACACTCAGCCAATCAGATAAAAATATATTTGCCTACATTAGAATGAATTTGAGTGTAAACATAATGGGGGAGAAATTGGGTTGAGGCGCCAAAGTGGCGCCAAGTTTGCCTGGGTGCTGATTTTAGCGCAGGAAGGGAGACGGGGCGAGGCTCGAGGCGCTCCGCGTCCCTCTTAGGGCACTGGTACTGCAGGCCTTCCTCCCATTGTTAAGGGGGAGGGGCCTGCAACAGCGCGATCCCTGATCGCGAGTGCCGGCAAAAGAGCCCGGCACCGAGGAGAAGTGCTGGGCTCTCGGGAAACAGCCGGCAATGCCGCAGGGGGGGGGTCAGGAGGCCAGGGACGGAGGTGCTGGCAGGCGGCCGCCCCGCACCTCCACCTTAACTTGCGCCACTGCCGGCACAGCAAGGCCCCGTGAACCGGGCGCGGGTAGCGAACGGCACTACAGCGGCGTTCGCTACCAAATATCGCGATCGGGGCGCTAATGGGGTGCTGCGCACACCGATGACGTCATCGGTGGCGGCGCAGCGCAACAAGCTAACGCCACCATTAGCGCCCCCGCTGAATATCGCGGGAGGCGTGGCCAGTGGCGCTACAGCCACCGACTGCCCTCTTTAGGCACTAATAGGTGGCGCTACATACCCAATTTCTCCCCCAATAAATCTAACATTAAGAAGCAAGACTGGAAATAATGACAGCAGAGTGTTTTTTTTAAATTATTTGTTCTTGTGATGTGGGTGTCGCTGGCAAGGCCAGCATTTATTGCCCACCTCTAGTTGCCCTTGAGAAGGGGGTGGTGAGCCACCTTCATGAACTGCTGCAGTCCGCATGGTGAAGCTACTCCCATAATGTTGTTAGGGAGCGAGTTCCAGGATTTTTACGCAGCGACTATGGGGGAACGACGATATATTTCCAAGTCAGGATGGTGTGTGACTTGGAGGGGGTGTTCCCATGCGCCTGCTGCCCTTGTCCTTCTCGGTGGTAGAGGTCGTGGGTTTGGGAGGTGCTGCCGAAGAAGCCTTGATGAGTTGCTGCAATGCATCTTATAGATGGTACACACTGTAGCCACAGTACGCCGGTGGTGGAGGGAGTGAATGTTTAAGGTGGTGGATGGGGCGCCATTCAAACGGGCTGCTTTGTCCTGGATGGAGTCGAGCTTCTTGAGTGTTGTTGGAGCTGCACTCATTCCAGGCAAGTGGAGAGTATTCCATTACACTCCTTACTTGTGCCTTGTAGATGGTGCAAAGGCTTTGGGGAGTCAGGAGGAGAGACACATGCTGCAGAATACCCAGCCACAACCAGCTCTTGTTGCCACAGTATTTATATGGCTGGGCCAGTTAAGTTTCTGGTAACCCAAGGATGTTGATGTTGGGGGATTCGGTGATGGTAATGTCATTGAATGTCAAGGGGCAATGGTTAGACGCTCTCTTGTTGGAGATAGTCATTGCCTGGCACTTGTGTGGCGTGTATGTTACTTGCCACTTATCAGCCCAAGCCTGAATGTTGTCCAGGTCTTGCTGCATGCGGGTATACACGGCTTCATTATTTGAGGAGTTGCGAATGAAACTGAACACTGCAATCATCAGCGAACATCCTCACTTCTGACCTTATGATGGAGGGAGGGTCATTGATGAAGCAGTTGAAGATGGTTGGGCCTAGGACACTGCCCTGAGGAACTCCTGCAGCGATGTCCTGGGGCTGAGATGATTGGCCTCCAACAACCACAACCATCTTCATTTGTTCTAGGTATGACTCCAGCCAGTGGAGTGTCTTTCCCCTGATTCCCACTGACTTCAATTTTACCAGGGCTCCTTGATGCCAAATTTGATCAAATGCTGCCTTGACAGTCACTCTCATCTCACCTTTGGAATTCAGTTCTTTTGTCCATGTTTGGACCAAGGCTGTAATGAGGTCTGGAGTCGTGTGGTCCTGGCGGAACCCAAACTGAGCATTGGTGAGCAGGTTATTGGTGAGTGAGTGCTGCTTGATAGTACTGTTGACAACATCTTCCATCACTTTGTTGATAATTGAGAGTAAACTGATGGGGCGGTAATTGGCCGGATTGGCTTTGTCCTGCTTTTTGTGGACAGGACATACCTGGGCAGTTTTCCACATTGTCGGGTAGATGCCAGTGTTGTAGTTGTACTGGAGCAGCTTGGCTAGATGTGCGGCTAGTTCTGGAGCACACGTCTTCAGCACGACAGCCAGGATATTGTCAGGGTCCATATCTGGTGCGCTCAGCCGTTTCTTGATGTCATGTGGAGTGAATCGAATTGGCTGAAGACTGGCTTCTGTGATGGTGGGGACCTCAGGAGGAGGCCAAGATGGATCATCCACTTGGCACTTCTGGCTGAATATGGTTACAAACGCTTCAGCCTTGTCTTTTGCACTCACGTGCTGGACTCCGCCATCATTGAAGATGAGGATGTTCATGGAGCCTCCTCCTCCCCGTCAGTTGTTTAATGGTCCACCACCATTCATGACTGGATGTGGCAGGACTGCAGAGCTTTGATCAGATATGTTGGTTGTGGGATCGCTTAGCTCTGTCTATAGCATGCTGCTTCTGTTGTTTAGCATGCATATAGTCCTGTACTGCAGCTTCCCCAGGTTGGCACCTCTTTTAATTTTTTTTTTTTTTTTTTTTTAAAAAGCTACGCCTGGTGCTGGTGGAATACAATTCTGCTGTTGCTGATGGCCCGCAGCGCCTCATGGATGCCCCGTTTTGAGCCGATAGATCTGTTCTGAATCTATCCCTTTTCGCACGGTGGTAGTGCCACACAACACGATGGAGGGTGTCCTCAGTGTGAAGCCAGGACTGTGCGGTGGTCACTTCTACCAATACTGTCATGGACAGATGCATCTGTGACAAGTAGATTGGTGAGGACGAGGTCAAGTAAGCTTTTCCCTCATGTTGGTTCTCTCGTCACCTGCTGCAAGCCCAGTCTGGCAGCTGTGTCCTTCAAGACTTGGCCAGTAGTGGTGCTACCGAGCCACTCTTCGTGATGGACACTGAAGTCGCCCACCCAGAATACATTTTGTGCCCTTGCTACTCTCGGTGCTTCTTCCAAGTGATGTTCAACATGGAGGAGTACTGATTCATCAGCTGAGGGAGGGTGGTAGGTGGTGATCAGCAGGAGGTTTCCTTGCCCATGCTTGACCTGATGCCATGAGACTTCATGGGGTCCGGAGTCAATATTGAGGACTCCCAGGGCCACTCCCTCCCGACTGTATACCACTGTGCCACCTCCTCTGGTGGGTCTGTCCTGCCCGTGGGACAGGACATACCCAGGGATGGGATGGAGACGTCTGGGACATTGGCTGAAAGGTATGATTCTGTTAGTATGACTATGTCAGGCTGTGCTTGACTAGCCTGTGGGACAGCTCTCCCAATTTTGGCACAAGTCCCTAGACGTTAGTAATGAGGGCTCTGCAGGGTCGACTGGGCTGGGTGTGCCATTGTCGTGTCCGAAGCCGGTTCCAAGGTCAATGCCGGGTGGTCCGTCCGGTTTCATTCTCATCATTGCTTTCTGTAGCGGTTTGTTACAACAGAGTGCCTTTTCAGAGGGCAGTTAAGAGTCAACCACATTGCTGTGGGTCTGGAGTCACATATAGGCCAGCCAGGTAAGGACATTAGTGAACCAGATGGGTTTTTACGACAATCCGGTAGTTTCATGATCACAGTTACTGATACTAGCTTTTTATTACAGATTTATTGAATTAATTTAATTTGAACTCACATCTCTGGATCATTAGTCTAGGCCGCTGGATTACTAGCCCAGTAACACAACCACTATGCTACTGCTCCCTTAACAGGAAGTGCAAGTCCCATCCTGCACTGACTCACTTTCACCAGCAGGCCATCACTTGGCAAGTCTGACCAGTTAACATAAGAAAAGGGAGCGAATTAAAGAAAACTATCTTCCCAAGAGCAAAAAAAATGCAGCAGTGTTACCAGTTCAACTACACACTTAGAGAAACTGCAGAAAATCCCAACCTTGAACATCTCACCTTGCATGAGCAAAAGGCTACAGCAGCAAAGCCAGTGCTACGGGCAAATAAGAAAAATAATTTAAATACATTCAATATGTCTGACATTTTGCTTGCAACAAGATCAGCTTCTTCATTAACTGTGATCCTAAGCTGGTTACATTTTAATGGGAATAAGCTCAAAGCCTCTGAATTCATGACAGTTTCCACAGATACAGTAACCAGTGAATCAGAAATTATTTAAAGAGCATATTATTACAAAAGCGCACTACCTAAAATTAAGTTCAGAAAATGCAGTCACCTTCCTAATCAGCCACCGCCCCAAATTGTCATGACAGCATGACTAGTGTGAATATCAACAAACCCTGCAGCTTCCTCCCACGATCCTCAGTAAAAAATGTATTTGTGTTGCAGTACAAGAAACTGGATTCCAGCACTTCTATTCATCCACTCTCATACACAGTTTGTGGCTCGACAATCTCATTACCAGACAAATGGCATCAATTCCACTCCTTTCAATTGCCACAATCTCTTAATCTATAACACATTTTCATATGCAAAAGGGAAAAAAAGTCCAATTGAACATTAGGACTTATATTACAACTGTAGTGCCAGTGCAAAGCTGTTGCACTTTGCACTAATGCTAAATCGTTCTGGTGTAAATTCTGGAGGGCAAGGTCAACTGCCAGTACAGCGCCCATTAATGCAACCAAGTGTAGCAGTTTGATTTTTTTAAAGAATAAATGTAGCTACTTTTTAGTTGCCACAACACTCCTGATACTAAATAACATTGAAATTACGGAATGAGACTGTTGCACGATGAGAAACTGACAAGAAAGCACTGAAACTCCACTAACCTACAGCTGCGACTCATTACTGATGATCCCTTTAAATAATGTCCCTGGAGCCGGCTTCCTGTTGCTTCACACCAGCTCTCCCTGTCGCTGTTTCCTCCAGGTGCTGAAGTAGGCGGCGACAATCAATTTTGCCAATCGGACGGTCAGTGAGCGTTACACACTCACTGACGCCACGATCCACCTGGCATTGAGGCTCCCAGCGATAACTATTAGCGCCGGCACTGCGGGGAGGGGGGTGGGATTTGGTGTGCGGTGTTGGATTCACCTCGCCCGGCAATAATGCTCCAGCGCCGCGTTAGCGCCATCTGCTAGTGCTATGGGAGGCGCTAAGGTACCGAATTTTTCTCCCCAAAAGTCTTGTTGGACATCAGAACCTATTTTCCATAAAATGCTTAACAGCTTGAACTCCTGATAAAGCTCCCATTAATTTTTCAAGCGTCCAGGTGCATGCACATCCAAAAAAAAAACTGCTGCAATATTTATTGGAATTTAAAAGCATCACAGATTTCTCAACTGTACGCCCTCAGAGATTTCCAATGTTTTCATTGTGAAAGCCAAAAATGTTACGTTCCTCCAGTTGACACAGGAATAAAGCAATTTTTTTTCCAATGGTGATAAATAGTCCAGAAAATGTATATTTAAACACATGGTGGCACAACTTCCTAACGCTCAAAATGTGCTGCACCTTGGAATGCAAGATATGGATTCACACCTGTGATTTCCTACATGACAAAAGATATCAAACTCGGGTGTGCCATCCATCATGCATGAAGATGGTGAGCTGTTGAGTGCTTCTTCAGCGTGCAAGGGAAAATTCGAAAGTGAGTCAGCCTGGGCTGTTTACATGCACCACTTACTAATCCGGGAACAAATCATCTGCCTGTCTTCTTGGCTAGGGAAAACACATGATATGAGAAAACTAGAGTGAGGGTAAGGGGATAGTATTTTTAAACAATGGCTGCAATGTTATGTTGCTGAATACTTTCTTTTCATTTACATTAAATTATAAGTTGAAAACAGAATGATGAACTAAAATGGAGCAAATTACCATCTACATCTGTAATTATATTGTGGCAAATGGAATCAACACCCCTTGAGATAGGGAGCGTACAATCCCAAAAAGCTAACTACTCAAAAAAAAATTGCAACTGAAACACAGTCCTGAATAAAGGCTCATGGCCAAGAAGGGAGAGGTAATGAAGGGGATTAAATAAGTTTAATTCCTTTTTAGTACACTGGATTTTAGCATTTTTATTCATGTTTTGGGATCACATTCTGTAAGCAATTCAGTTTTTTTTTGTGAAAAATGGAACATAAAGGCTTCATATAAGACATACAAAAAGGAGATATAATGTTAGTTCATAGGACATAAACTTGTTATGACTTAAACTATGTCCAATATTTCATCAACAGTATTTTAGGAAAAATGAAGTACACAAGTGCAATTTTTGAAATGAATTTGAATATTTTTTTCCAGATGATGAAATGTTTAGTTTTTTGGGGGTCTGGGCAGGTTCCAATAAAATTTTGATTTTTGACACTGTGTATTTCCCAGCATTTTGAATTGTATGGCGATTCTGTATTTGAAGTCAAATATAATTTATTCTGGAATGGTTAAAAGTAGTTACAAGCAATGTTCCCCCTAAGGTGCGGCTGCACATCAATCGCGAGGTCCCTCGCAGGCCACTCACCAGCCGCTGGAAGAAATACTGCGCAGCAAATTTAAAAGGACCGCACACGAAAGAAGAGGGAACATTGGCTACTGCACAATTGACTCTTGATTTTTACACCATCAGAAAGTAATACCCACTATCACAACAAGCCTACATGTACAGTATAGTTACCAAAACTGAATGAGATAATAATGTAAACAATTATAGTCTATAGGCTTAAATAAATCACAAAATTATTGAAAATTTCAGAGTGAAAAGCATTGGTGCAAAGAACATAACTTGTATTTCTATAGTGCTCTTCAAGCTACTATGTTTTTCTTTTTCCCCTTCATTACCTCCCCCTTCTCATGCATTCTGCTTCCTGCCCCCTTGCCATGCATTCTGCCCACTGCTCTTCCAAGAATTCTCCCCCCTCCCATTGCCATCTATTACCCACCTGTCTGCTCCTACCACAGACCAGTGGCTAATACACTCCTCTTCACATGCTTCTAGCACTGATGGCAAAGATTACCGGCATTGTATACTGGAGTGCAGTGACCAGGAGGGTCTTCTTGAAATATGTCTGCTTTGGATTATTGGAAGTTGTATAGCTTTGAGGACGACACAGGGAACGGGACAACCTGGTCAGGCAGCCTGGGAGAGAGTAGTTTCTGAGATCCAGTACCAAGCTGTTCAGCTCCAGAAATGGACGGTAAGGGAAGAGCTAAGAGTCCAAGACTTGGCACTCCTCTGCAGGTAAGTGAAGGTACCCCTGTAATAGAAATGGCAAGGGGGCCATATCTCCAAGAAAAAGCATCCAATTTCTTCTGGCCTGAAAGAGGCATGTTGGACGATGCCCCACGGGTGGCAATCAGCCAAGGGGAACCAAAGATAAGCTGCCTGGTTGGTAGCCATGAGTGGCAGCAGACAATATTTCTGGTAAGCAATGTACAATTTGCTCAGGTAGATGAAAGCTGAAAAGAACCTGAGGAAACACGTCAAATGGTGCTCTAGCTAAGAGAATCCCATGCTGGGGGTCAGAGATGCAACATCTTTAACACAGAACACTTCTGGCCATATGTCTGGTTGGAGAGGCTGATCTTTTCTAGGTCAGGGGTGCCTGCAAGGGCTGGCAGAGGTGCATTGAAGGGTAGCAGGGCTAAGGAACTATGGTGCTGCAAAGCAGGAAGAGGGTGCTAGAAGTTCACACTATCCACTAGTTTTGGGTCACAGGCACAGACAGTGTAAATAGGGGGCTCCAAAAGTTGACTGTCCACGTAACAAGCATGGGGCTGGTGCGCTATGTATATTGGTAATGGAACAAGGATTAATTTGAAAACTAAGTTGCCCTGGTACTTGCGTGTGTGATGAGTTATGCTGGGTTTTAACTTGTGCCCTTTTCAGTGTTTGGAGGATCAGTTTAGCTTTTGTCATTCTTACTGGCATTGGTTGTTTTGAGTCCATGACTCTATAGCATTACTATCTTGTTGCTGTTGGCCCAAGCGCAATTGCACAAAGAAATGGGACTTGCAGGCTCCTTGTTGCCTTTTGGGATGAGAATTTGTAATGGGTGTTAGCCTTGGCTCAGTGGTAGTACTATCACCTTGGTTTCAGAATGTATTGGGTGCAAGCCCCATGCCAAAGACTTGAGCACATAATCTAAGCTGACACTTCAGTGCCATACAGAGGAAATGCTGCAATATTGGAAGTGTTGTCTTTCAACTGAGATGTTAATCCAAGATCTTATCTGTCCTCTCTGGTGAATGTAAAAGATCTCATAGCACTATCTGAAGAGGAGCAGTAGAGTTCTTCCAGTACCCTGGCCAACATATATCCCTCAACCAACATCTTTAAAACAAATAATCTTGTCATTTCTGTCGCTGCTGTTCATGGGACCTTGCACTGTGAAAATTGCGTTTCCCGATGTTACAGCAGTGACAGTACTTCATTGGCTGCGAAGTGCATTGGTATGTCTTGAGGTAGTGAAAAACACTAATAAATGCAAGCTCTATCTTTCTTTTCTATCTATTAGCAAATATGCCAATCATTTGCAGCTCCTGTTTATGCAAAATGTTGTTTTCTACGTCACCACATGAATGGGAACAATGATGTCTGCACCAGAAGTAGACAGTTGTCAACTATGCACAGCATTTCCCGCTTGGATATTTATATAAATGAAACTCTAGTTGACATCCATTACACTCAAGACCACACTACAAAGTTCAGATGCAAAACAACCTTTTGAAAAAAAAAAAGCCATTGACCTGGAGCTTAAAACGTACGAGCAATTTCCTAACCTGTAATTGATCTCAGCTACAATTACAGACAGCTGCAAGTAACTGGATTCCCACAAGGAATATTTAAGCAGTTACCTTAAAAGGTAACAAATTACGTTAGCAGCTGAACATCACAACCATGCTCTGGACTCTAAACGATTCATGAGAAACACTGTGGACTATCCACATACAAGGATATATTTCTCCCCTTCCTCATATCTCCCTGCTCTATGCATGTCCCCCACTAAGAGGATGGGTAATCAATCTATTTCCAGACCTCTTCCAAATGCATTTTGAAACCAGGCACATGAGTAACCTGGGGGTAAATTTTCTTTCCCAATTTGAGAAAATATCTGGTCTCGGTTTCACAACTTTCCATTATAGTATGACCAAAACAGAAGTGTTACATACATTCAAACCACCTTGGCAACTGACTTAGCAGAACAGACGGAAGCTCCTTAAGTGACCGAACATTATTCCAACATCGATCAAATGTAATAATTATCCCTGTGTCACCTGGTATCTATTACCTACAGTAGCCGCTGAAGAAAAATGTTGCCTTTGTAGCACTAGCAAGTGGTGTTATTTTCTACAGCTTACCCTGTCCAGCACTTCTGTTCTTTTTAAAAAAATAAAATAAAATATCAAAATTACAATCAAATATTTTTCTACATATCTGGATTACAATTAATTCACAATATTAAAAAAAGTAAAGAGCAGGCATATCAAAGCTGGTGTGGTAAAACAGCCAAAAAAAATCATAACACAAGATAAAGTGAAACACAGAAGAGGGGGATGGCTAATTAAAATCTGTACTAATTTCTGCAGCCAAAAATGCTAAGCTGCAAACCTCAAAAGATTAGTATGTTGCAAAAAGAAAATGAATGTTTGCTTACTGACCTCCTAAAATGCTATTACAGGTAGAAGGTACCAATTTATTTTGAACTAAATCCCACAGCACAATAGGAATACCGATACCATTTTTTGAGCAACCCATGGTGCTGTGTCATGCAATTATAATCTGGTATGATGCTGATATTTTAATATTCTGTCTATATTACTTAGGGAGTGAATTTCACAGCAAAATATTGGAGCTATTCATAATGGTTATGAATGTCTGCTACGGTTATATTAATAACTAGCAAAAAAGAAAGTGGACAGTTTACCTTCTACCATCCCCTATCCAGCCAAGCTAATTCCTCCATCAAAGCCGCCATAGCAACTGGAGCAGATAAAACTTGCAATCTGAAGAAACTGCCGTGTAAATTGTTTACTGATCAATTTATAGTCACTGCTGCGAGCACCGTGGAACTAGAGAAATCTAAGCAACTAAATCACAGGGAATCCGATTAGCAGTGTTTGACAATAAACTAATTATCAAATCTGTACATCAATGTCTCAGGTAAAAATATGCACAACATAATGTTGAACTGAAAAAGCTTTTTACTTCAGACTAATCTTGTGCGAGCTAAAACGTCACTGTGCTCGAACAATTAGAAAATTTGGATGTGCTAAAAATAGTTTCCTATTTTCATCCACAATTTTTCAAACACTGCTTAATATATTTTTAATGTGTCTATCAATAAATGTCACAGAAAATCATGACAAGTATATTTTATCCAACAGTAGTACAATTTTCTCCATGAAAATAGCTACTGCGTGCCTTCAGTAAAATTCTTCATCATGTAACCGACCGATACCGTAACTAAAATCATTCACCGTTATTAAAATTGGCAAAATCTCAGCTCCTGAAAAATAGCCAGAAAAATACAGCAAGGGCAACATGACTTTGCAGATGCTGATCGTTTAATTTAGAAATAAAACTGGTGCAGTTAACGCTTACCTGGACCTCACTTGTTCGCTGCTCGATAGCCTCCTCTTTTTCTTTGATTTCCACTTCTACACTGCTTTTCTCCCTGGAAGACCAGCAGACAAGGCAGGTATATTTAAGGACATCGGCGACAACAGGAACAGCCAACCAACTCCCAAACCCTGACTCGCCCTTCAAATGCATCTTCAGGCAGTGATCTAGTGCTTGAGATGGGGCCTGGGTTGGTTCTCCGTATACCTCGTACGGATATGTTTTTAAACTACGAATGAAAAGACCAATTTCAGTGAGGAATGAAAATGTCTGATCTCAGAAGTGGGTTTCGTGAAATAGAGAAGCGAAAATCAATGAGACGTTTTCTCACCACAAATGTCACTGTTGCTATGGAGCCGTCAGCTAATCAAAACTAGAGGCTAGAGGAAGAGGAGGAGCTAAAAAGATCATCCCACCATTAAACAACATTATTCAGTGTTAAAACACTAAATTTTAAACTACCATTACACACACTCTTTTGCTGATGCCAGTAAACTGGTAAGTTTTACAATAACTTGCTTTTTTACAATAAACCTATGTTTTAAAAAAAACAATGGCCTTCAGAATCTGACAATAATATAATTCCAGTATGTTTTCTTTTTAATAATGGATTTTGACTGCATAAAATCAGCACTTTAATGTTGGTATACTATTAAACTATACAACATATACATGAATTATTGGCAATGTGGCTTTCTTACACTACATATTAATTCCTCCACCTATGTGCATTATGTGAGAATTTCACATAATATCGCATCAATAGCAAACAGGAATATGCTTGCATGATTTCATCTCGAAATAAGTCCCCATTAAAAAGCATCTGGCAGTGCAGACATTGCTGAAGAATTATTTTTTGACCTGTCAGTTATCTTTTCTACCCCGCAACACATTTTCCCTCTCCTCACAGCAGCCCCCCCCGCCCGATAATTTTGAGACTCACCGTTCGTTGGGTGGAGAGCGGTGCCGTGGAGATTTTAAACAATCTCTTACCACTCGCATCATTTTTGCAGCACATTCTGCTTCATTCTAACTTGGCACTGAGCTTAGCATTACAAGTGTGGGATTCAAAATCAAATGCAGTTCAACTGAATGTCGAGAGTGAATCCTATGACTGCAGACCTGCATGATATAGTCAGCAAAGGCTGACGTTCTCCAACATCTGCAAGCCTGCCCTCTCGCACCGTATACGCAGACAAGGGCTTCAGATTCTACAGAATCAGTTCAGACACCAGGAAATAGCAGTCACGTGGAAAACACCACAGCCCGAGAGACTCTCCACACTGGATTTAATCTTTCATTTCATTTACTATTGATGGGGAGGGGGGAAGCAGGAGGAGATGTTGGGGGATGGTTTCCTTGATCTTCCCACGAGATGCCTGATTGGGCATTTAAATTTAAATCGACAATTCTCTGGTGTGAATCTCTGTTTAATTACACTACAACTGCTGCTTGCTGAGGAAACTGAATATATAAATAGCAGGAGGCTACCAAGCTGTGTGACAGTGTATGAGGGCGACTTACACTGGCCAAGGCAGCAGCAGAAGAGTGATGAAACAAACAGGTCAACTGAAGGAGGCTATGGGTCAATAAGAATAAATTAAAGGCCGTTAAGAACAGGAAGTGAAATGAAAGTACAGGTATTAAATTAAGGTCTCAGGCTCATTTTTAGGCACCATTAAATCAAGGCATTAGCATTCACTCACAACTTTGTTGAGTACCACATGCAAATTATAGTTATGACTCTCTTAAAGCCTCTGGTTTACAAGCTGCCACAAGGCTTCAGACAGCCACTGATCTTTAGTTTCCAGCCTCTGATGCGCACTCGATAAAGCTCTTTAGAATTTCTCCAAGTTGTAAACATGATCTGATGGGTTAAGCTTCAATTGATGTTCCTAGCATTATTGACTATTGTAATCGAAGCTTTAATGGACAATTCACCCATCAGTTGTCAAATCAAACTGATGAGGATATTTATTATGTAGGTGCCTCACAATTTAAATGCAATTTATTAGTGATTCAATAAAACAACCAAGACCTACAGAGTTGACTTTAAATGAACCTTCTGTCATATGTTAAGAACAGTACATTTTAATTTATTAAAAAAAATAATGTAATAAAAGAATATCACCAACTTAAGTATTTTAGGTAGATCATAAGTCACAATATACAACAGGAAAATTTTCCTCGAATTTACAGGAATCAATTCAGCAAAACAGATAAATGCTGCTAGGGCTATGTGTCAGCTGGAGAGCAATATACTCTTGCTTCAGCTGCAGCTCCAGAGGCCTTTATTTACAATTCCCTCTTCAAGTCCACAAGGAATTTACACCATTACATTGACAGCATGTCATCATGTATGCCTTTCTTAAAGGGGCACTGCAGCCTAACTTCAATATTTTACAATGAGTAAATCATTAACGGTTAACATTTTGAAGAAGGGGCAAGATTACAATTTTCTTATAATTTCTAGTCAGTTCTGTAATAAGTATCAGTGACTATCCTGGCAAGTTCATAACTTTACCACAGAAAATTTAGATAGGCATTTTTGGAGCAAATCAGATCAAGTTTAGAAAAAACGCTCAAGCAAAATCAGACTACAGCTGCACTCTCTGTTTGCATGGAGAAAATGAAGAAGCTACATTTAGAAATATTAGTGAAGCTGAAGCATAGCATAGAAAATGCAATTTTTCATTCTGATTAAAAAAAAATCTTTTTCCCACTTCATTTCTGAAGGTTCTCCAACTTCTTGCTGGGGTAGAGTGCGCTCTGGCACACAGTCCCAGAAGACATTTTTATTGTGTGAGCCTCGACAGTGAGCATTACCAGGCTATTTGACCACAGAAGGCATCATAGTTAAGCCCAATCGTGTCGTCACCTAGCATCCATGCACACACTTCAACAAGGGCGGAATGGACGATGATCAAAAACAGGAAACACAGTTGATTTTTCACTCCCTAATTGATGAGAGCTGAAAACAAATTGCATCACCCTTACAGATAAGCTACTTCAGCAGAGACTGCGGATTGAACCTGGTGCCTACCCTGTGGGTAAAGCTCAACTATTCACTGTTGCAGCATTTAATTTTATTCTGTTAAACAAATGCTTTAGGGAGGGCTCACAAAGGTTTACTTAGTTACTTTACACAATTCTTTTTAGGGGCAAGTCTAATTCCCTCCCTCTATTCGCTCCTTTAGCCCCACACAACCTGCAGTCAAGAGAGCAGGCAGGTGATCAGCTGTTTGGTCTCTGGTAATGATGCACTGAGCTACTGCCTAAGACATATCAAAATACCTCAAAGGAAATTCTCCTTGCTTGTGGAAGTCAAACAGTTACATATTGAGAAAGCAACAATAACATATATATAAAAAAAATTATATGTATAAAAAAGGATAGTGGTGTCTGTCCGTCTGTCTGTCCGCTATACACTCAAAAGTTATAGAGCGTACCTACACATATGTTATATCAAAAGAAAGCTGATGATCAGGGGAGTGTCATAGGCATATTTACTTTTTGGTCAGACAAAAGTTGTTCGGACAGTATACAAAAAACGTTCAAAAATCCGCTCATTAGCGGTTGACCAATCCTACTGCTCATTAGCGTTGAGTGACGTGATGGTTGACCAATCCTACAGTTCAGTGACCTAATGGTTGACCAATCGGTGCGTCATGGGCGGGACCTAATCCTGCAGCCTCCCGAAACGTTGCCGCCATTTTTCCCCCTGCTTTTACCAGCTGCGGCGGCCCGCCGGAGCAGGAGGTGAGTTGGGGTCACTCGGGCCGGGCCTGACAACCGCTCGGCCCGAGACACAGAGCGGGGGAGTGGCAGCGGCCGGCCATCAACTGCGCGGCCCTCTGAACTGCCCTGGCAACGCTGGGCCCCCCCCAGCTAGTACCTTATATACAGCCTTTAACATAGCAAAACATCCCAAACACAATTTATAACAGGAACAGAACAAAGCAAGAGTTAGGAGAGGGAGCTGAAAATGTAGTCGAGACACCTTTTTAAAGTTAGGTGACATGTAGCAAGCTGGAGGGGTTTGGGGGAAGATTTCCAGAGTGCTGATACGTGAAAACTGAAGGCTCTGCCACTGATGGTGGTGCAGGAGGAATGTGAACTGACAATAGACTAGAGTCAGAGGAGCAGAAATGGGACTGAAGGCTGGAGTGAATTACAGAGGTAGGGTGCAGCAAGGCCACAGAAGGATTTGTAAATAAGGTTAAGATTCTGAAATGAAAGCATTGGAGGACGGAGAGCCAGTGAAGGTCATAGGTGAGCAGGTCATAGGATGTGTGCAGCAGAGTTTGACAAATTGGAATTTGTGTGCGAGTTGGCTAAGTATTGAAGTGAAAAAAACTGACCAGAAACCACTAGAAACTTAAGAAAAATATTCCATCAGTATAGCTGACTGATCGGTAGTGCACTGCAGATGCTCAGACTCACAATCTAAACTCAGCTCAAAGCCTCATAGCTTAACAAGGCAACAAGCCCAAGCTTTTAGGAAAGGCAGAGGCCTGCAAGTAAAATTTGAATAGATATTAAAAAAAGACACAAAAGACAAATTAATGTATACATTTAATCATTACTGAATGACAAGTTACATAGATAGTTTCCACTGTAAATAAGGACATAAGAATTTATAAAGAAACAAAACAGATACAAATGAGGGGTCAGATTTTGTAGACAAGGTGTGTGAACACAAGGGTCCGGAGTTTCCGCTAGGTTGTGCTGGTTTCTTTGGCGCAATTCACCTGAAATCGGCAAGCCAATGCAAAAGATCGAGGAATTTGAATTTCAAGCCCAAATTATGTCAGTGCAAATAGGAGTTTCTGTGATTTTTTGCGCTAGTTTAAAAAACATCACGCACCCAACCACAAAACTGGCCACGCCCCCAGATCGCATTAATCATCACGCAAGTTTCCACTAATTGTGCCCGTTAGCAGGCCTTCGAGGAGGCTCTTAAAATTTTGCGCTTTTTTTTCAGGCACAAGGACACCAATAGGCACATTTTTAAAGCTTTTAAATATTTTTTAATTTACTAAGAAACTGACTACTGTACACCAATGTAACTAGTAAATGTTTCTGTATAGTTTTCTTTAAAGTCTGTCTTCACGGAAGAGGACACAAATAACTTCCCAGAAATGCTAGGGAACCAAGGGTCTAGTGAGAAGGAGGAATTAAAGGAAATTAGTATTAGTAAAAAAATATTGCTGGAGAAATTAATGGGACTGAAAGCCGATAAATCCCCAGGGCCAGATAATCTGCATCCCAGAGTATTAAAAGAGGTAGCCATGGAAATAGTGGATCCATAGTGGTTGTCATCTTCCAAAATTCTATAGATTATGGAACAGTTCCTGCAGATTGGAGGGTGGCAAATGTAACCCCACTATTTAAAAAAGGAGAGAAAACAGGGACTACAGATCGGTTAGCCTAACATCAGTAGTAGGGAAAATGCTAGAGTCTATTATAAAGGATGTGATAACAGGACACTTAGAAAATATCAACGGTATTAGACACAGTCAACATGGATTTATGAAAGGGAATTCGTGTTTGACAAACCGACTGCAGTTTTTGAGGATGTAACTGGTAGAATAGATAAGGGAGAACCAGTGGATGTGGGGTATTTGGATTTTCAGAAAGCCTTTGATAAAATCCCACATAAGAGGTTAGTGTGCAAAATTAAAGCACATGGGATTGGGGGTAATATACTGGCATGGATTGAAAATTGGTTAACAGACAGGAAACAGAGAGTAGGAATAAATGGGTCTTTTTCAGGGTGGCAGGCGGTGACTAGTTGAGTACTGCAGGGATCAGTGCTTGGACCCCAGCTATTCACAATATATATCAATGATTTGGATGAGGGAACCAAATGTAATATTTCCAAGTTTGCTGATGACACGAAACTAGGTGGGGCTGTGAGGAGGATGCAAAGAGGCTTCAAGGCGATTTAGACAAGTTGAGTGAGTGGGCAAATACCTGGCAGATGCAGTATAACGTGGATAAATGTGAAGTTATCTACTTCGGTAGGAAAAACAGAAAGGCAGAGTATTATTTAAATGGTGATAGATTGGGAAATGTTGATGTACAAAAGGACCTGGGTGTCCTTGTACACCAGTCACTGAAAGCAAACATGCAGGTGCAGCAAGCAGTTAGGAAGGCAAATGGTACGTTGGCCTTCATTGCAAGAGGGTTTGAGTACAGGAGCAAGGATGTCTTACTACAGTTATACAGGGCCTTGGTGAGACCACACCTGGAGTAGTGTGCGCAGTTTTGGTCTCCTTACCTAAGAAAGGATATACTTGCCATAGAGGGAGTGCAGCGAAGGTTCACCAGGCTGATTCCTGGGATGGCAGGACTGTCGTATGAGGAGAGATTGGGTCGACTAGGCCTGTATTCACTAGAGTTTAGAAGAGTGAGAGGGGATCTCATTGAAATGTATAAAATTCTGACAGGGCTAGACAGACTGGATGCAGGGAGGATGTTTCCCCTGGCTGGAGGTTCTAGAATGAGGGGTCACAGTCTCAGGATACGGGGTAGGACATTTAGGACTGAGATGAGGAGAAATTTCTTCACTCAGGAGGGTGGTGAACCTGTGGAATTCTATACCACAGAAGGCTGTGGAGGCCAAGTCACTGAATATATTTAAGAAGGAGATCGATAGATTTCTAGACGCAAAAGGCGTCAAGGGGTATGGGAAGAGAGCGGGAATATGGTATTGAGATAGAGGTTCAGCCATGATCATATTGAATGGCGGAGCAGGTTCGAAGGGCCGAATGGCCTATTCCTGCTCCTATTTTTCTCTGTTTGTATGTCATTTTCAGTTATTTAAAAATGGGTTACTCACAGGTGGTGGACTAGACAATCTGATAAAAATGCTTAATTTGTGATAAATCCATTTCAGCTGTATTAATAAAACTGCACCAGTTTACCACACTTCAATATATCCAAGAATATTTTTAATGTAGATTTTTAAAATTACGTTCCAAAACGCTGTCCGATTGCGGTAGTTCATGGAAGATTTTATGTTTGCTGATATGCAAATTAGTTTGAGCGGAAACTGCAGCAAAAAAAACTTCTTGGAACTAGCGCAATTTTGAGCGCAATTTGCACCCGGACCGTCAACTGCACCCAAAGTGGAAACTCTTAGCCAAGATTTTTAATTAAGGTACAAGTCGATCTACTGTGGAGTTTTATATGGTAAGCCAGAGAATATGATCTCTCTCTTAATGGTGTCTGATGTCTTTGTGTAGCTGTTTCTTTGTCTTTTCTGCTGCTGTCTCTCTTTCTCTTCTATTTCCCCAACTCTTCCTTTGTCTTCTTTTCTTTCAGGTGGGTGACATACATAGTGTGACAGGGAAAGAGGCCACCAACTGGTACAGGCTAAATTTGGGATGGGGAAAATATGGCCCTCAGAGTCTCCCTTCCGATTCCTCCAGAGTCATTCATCCTTCCCCACCTGCTTGCTACTGTGCCCCTTCACCTTCCCATTATCCCTTCCCACTACCCATTCAACCTTTTACTTTCCCCTTCATACTACCCATCTAATCAGTTTCCTCCCCTCTCCCTTGCTTTGCCGTCACTTACCACACCCATAACCTCTATCCGCTTCCTCCCATTTCCACTGCTTCTTCCAAGAGCAGGTGGCAAGAGTTCAGATGCCCCTTCAGTTCAACACATTTTCCTCCTCCACTTCCTTCCTATTTCCTCCAAAGAGGCTTCATTTAATTTCAAAATTTGACTTGCTTGATTTTTGCAATCAACTAAGAATGAGCAAAGACAGTCTCTCCCACACACATATGTGTCAGTAATTAGAATATGTCTTAGTCATAAGCAATTAGCATTTACCTTTTCTAATTATCAACCAAACACAGGTGAGATAATTTGTTTGTTTCAAAATTAGTTGAACTATTACTGTTAATGAAGACTCTCTCTCCCCCTCTCTTGCTGACTTTAGTCATTGAAACAGCATAATACACTTTCTGAAGTTTATAGAACAATAAACAAAAGCTACAACACATGACCAGTAAACTGTCATTTTTTCCCCCTCAGTTTCTCTCGCATACACACGATTGTACATTGCTATAAATGTTAGCCAAATAAAGCTTCTGCAATTTGCCATCTAGTTTTTCTTCCAGTAAGTTTGAAAAACAACCGAGCCAAAATTGTTGGAAGCTAAAGAAAAGTACAGCTGACGGAAGGATACTGAAGCATCCTGGGAAATTAGGCACACTGTACACCTCAGACTGCGCAATCCAAAGTCATCTCCCACCCCACAGCTCTGGGCAGAAATATAAAGTCCAAGCCCATGCATTTTGGATAAGCTGCTGCCTTCAAGTAAAAAGTTTAATGAAGCCATTAAAAGACAATTCAATTAATAAAATAGTGAAATATGCAAAACAAAATTCAAATTTTGTTTAAAACCTTATTTTGGACAATGGAAATTTCAGTTACTGAGAAAAAAAGTGGCAAATCAAAAATTTTCAGATGAACAATTTTCAGAAAGCAATTCTAATGATAATTGGGGAAAAGCCATCCAGAACCTTAATTAGAGGGTGCTTTGAGGGTTTGCAAAACCCATCATAAATGTGGATATAAGAAATTGCGATAAATAATTACAAATATTTCACTTGTGGGTCAAACTCATGACACTCAAGAAGCCTTCTGACACCAGTGACAAAATAAAACACATTTCTGTCGGTGTTGAATTTTAATATGTGGAACTTTCCAGTAGCCAGTGTGCAGAGTAAGGTATATTAGGCACGTTAAGACATGTTCTGGTTTGTAGGGAATGTAGGTCCACATATAGGAATGGTAGGTGATGCTGAACCTAAGAAAATACGCAGTGTAAAAACCAGAAAACATGACAACACCTAACAGA
The DNA here is from genome assembly GCF_052327205.1 of Somniosus microcephalus. Taxonomy (NCBI): domain Eukaryota; kingdom Metazoa; phylum Chordata; class Chondrichthyes; order Squaliformes; family Somniosidae; genus Somniosus; species Somniosus microcephalus. The sequence goes on from NC_140989.1 coordinate 311,574,817, forward strand.
TACGAACTACTGCCACTAATCTGCACGTGCACCTTTTCTGCCAGGAGTGCGAGACCACTGGATCATCTCTGTCACAATCACTGTTCTGTAATCAATGGACAAGAGTTCAGCTGTGGAGGTTGCGCCTATTCCAGGCGGCCCGAGATGGAGCATCTATTACCACAAAGTCTCTTTCTTTTATGGTCTAAACTGTGAAATAGATAGAAATTCTCCCAAATAGTGCCGATGGAGATTTGAACCCCTAGTCTTCTATTTACAGATCATTAAAACAGTATTATAGGCTACTTTCCAACTAGTCCCATTTACAAACATTATAGTCAAACTTTGGTGACCTCTGTTACCCAATAATTGTCGGCATCGAACCCTGGGATATACGGTCTCTTGTCCAGTCTTCAGGGATTGCTTTCCAATAACTGTTGTGTCAAGATTCAGTCCACTCATTAGCTATATGGGGTTGTTGTGTTTGTGTGTTTAGGCAGTGGTCAGGAGGATGGCGGCAACAGTCACATTTAAGTGATCACTTGCGCTACATATCATGTTACTTCTGCTGGCTGCAGTACACTTAGCGAGGGCTCAAACTAGTAATGTCTAACCAGCTAGCCTGGCTTAATAATAGGATCTAAAGGGTTAAATGTCACTGGGGGAAAAGATTCTTTTCACTTGGTTCCACATGAACCTGCAAGTTTACATCCAAAAGGTCATAGCTGGACAAGCAGCAAGCTTTAAGCTGGTTAAACTCCAACAGTATTCTTGCCTACATTTGAGGGTTCCCAAGTCTTGGCTTTGCCAACCTGTACCTAAGCTCTCTGAACTTGATCTCCTTGCAGACTCCATATCATTCAAACAGAAACTCTACTTGTATAAATTGTTCAGTAGCTTGGTTTGGAGACTCAAGCATGGTGATTCTTTTCTGCTTGTGTCAGACACCTAGGTGACCAAAATAATTAATCAATCACTCACTGGGCAAAACAGACATTTTCATACTCATACTTATTTTCATAAAAAACACACAAATCATTCTTGAAGAAACTCATTAATAAACTGTGTAGACATAGACCAGTTTTTATTACTTCATTACCACTAAATCATAATTTTTTACACCCATTCGATTTGTTCATTTATGCACACATTGGGCAGGATTTTCATTGGGCCGTGGAATCGGGATTGGAGGCATGTGGGGGTTTAAAATCCCGAAATCGGGGGTCCCCACCCCATCCCGCCTCCATGCCAGTTTCAAAGGAGGTGGGTACCCGCCCCGCACTGTGACCTGCCTCCCCGAGGCGGGAAGGGGATTAGTGCCAATTAACAGGCAGTTTTTAGCCTAATCCCTATTTTCATTGTTGAAATGTGGGATTCCTGACGGCTCCAAACCACTCCAAGTTAGCGAGGCGGGCCGTCAGGCTGAAGGGCTTGGAGGGGTCGAGATGTCCGGTGTTCAGGTGAGTGATGGGTGCATGAGTGCAGAGGTAAGTGTGTTTGGTCTGAATAAAGTGTTTAAAGACGTTCTACTAACCTTTACAGCCTTCCTTCCTTCAGGTCTTGGGAGTCCCTCATCTCACCAGCACAGAAAGCAGAATGGCCGCTGGCTGTCAAAATCTGCAGCCTCTGCTTTCTGTTCCGGGGAGATCTCTAAATCATCCCGAGAGGAAGGAATTAACTTAGAGTACAGATCGTCAGTGTTTGACAGCTTCAAATAGCTGTTAAACACTGAGATTTCATCTGTCAAAAGGTCTTGACAGATGAAATTTCAATCGGTGACGTCACCTGTTGCCGGGTAGCCCTTAATTGGCCTGCTGAGCCCGCTGGGCGGGCTCAACAAGGTCAATCAAGTCTAAATCGCGTGGGCCGGCTAGAACTCGATGGAGGCGAGACTACAACCCCAAAAGTTGTAGTCCCGCCTCCTACCCGCCTCCTCAATGAAAATCCAGCCCATTATTTCTGTTGCTGCATACGGATAAAAAAAAATTCCACAATGATAGCCTTGTTTTTCTCAAGTTAACACGGAGTCCAGAGAAGTGTGTCAATATTTGCAGGGGTGCCTTACATAGAAAAATTTGAATACCATTCATTAAATGAATTACCAATGCAGCTGGATTTGGTAAAGATATGCAAAATAGCTCAGGGATTATGTTTCAATGCAAATAAATTATGTACTTCATTAGTTATATTTATTTACTAACATTTTAACGAGTACAAGCTACTCATTATGCTTATTATCTTCGCACACATTGGGCGAAGATAATAAGCATAATAAGTAGCTTGTAGACATGTTAAAATGTTAGTTACAAGGCTCTCCTAATGGCTTTGCAAGCTTACCCAAAGTGTGGCTCAACCATTCAGACCAGGTTCCATCTCCAGTCTGTGTTGAGCTACAGATTCCAGCTGGGTGGTGATATAAGTGCTTAAAATTGGCTTGGCATAGCCTGAGTAAAGGAGATGCAGGACAAAACTCCCACTCCTGATCGTTATCCAGTGACCCCTGCGGGAAGTGTGAGAGTGTGTGTGAATTGAATGGCAAGTGAGGACTGGGTCAGGTTTGGCTGCAATGCCCACCTCCCCAGCGTCATACAACCTGCAGATCCTCACTACCCAGGGTCACACTTGATAATGGGCACTTGGCTGTGGAAATCTGGTCCCCATGGAAGGAATGGACAACTTTGGAGGGGCATGTGTGGAAATTCTTGAGGAAAAAAAGTCATGGGTGATCTTTAATGCTTTCTAAGGAGATGCATTTTGCAGGTGCCAGATTTAATTTTATTTCAATGTAGCAGCTATATGAAGACAAACAAGCGCCAGTATGACTAATATCTTTTTCGCAGGCGCACGCACAAAAATCTTGTCCAGAGAGACTCATTGGCCGGATTTTGCAGTGGGTATGATGGCATGCGCTAAATCCCAAACTTGCAGTCTGTCAACATACATGTTGACAGACCATTCACACCGCCACCGAAAACCTAATTGCTGGTGCAGAGTTGCCCACCAACTGCCCAGCAATTACATACGAAAATTTTACCACCTGGTGAAAAAAGGCACAGGCGTAAGGGGATACCCGAAATGAAAAAAATGCTTTTTAAAAAAAAAAAAAATCAAATGACATCCAGGAACATTAAAAGCTTAAATGAGAAGCAATCCTAGTGTATGTTAAAGCTGCAGTTTTTTTTTTTTTAAATTAACGTTTACATTTCATACCTTTCTGCACAGTGCACAGTATTTATTTAGAAGTAGGAATTATGAATAATGAATGGAATTCCCACAATAAAAGCTAAATCTGTATGTATTTTAAAGGCTGTAGTAATGAAGTAATGTAATAATTTAAATGAATGAAAGACAATCTGTTTCCTGATTGGAGGACCATGCCCACGTGATCCCAGGTATGCTTCCGCACAGGCTGCGTCCATGGGATCCGTGGGCCATTACTCTGCCCTCCGACTCGCAGCGTCAGAGAGCAAGTTTATGGCGGAGGGCCGCCATTGGGTAGGGCATATTCTTTTTGCAGGTCCGTGGTATACTCCAGAGCTAAGCCACGGACCACATTTTTTGGGCCACAATCAAGCAGAAGAATCCCTCTGCTGATGAATAATCAGTTGAACAAACCTCGTCTTCTATCTACTTGTTTTTAATTAGAGTTTTTCAAATTCTTTTGTGTCAGTCATTGCCTTTGACATCGCCAGTCTCTGAAAAGGTCTTGCTAGTGCATTTCTAAAAAGTCACCAGCATTCAGCCTCTCACCCAAGCTATATTTCTGGTTATTCAGTTATTCTTCACATCTCACTCTACCTGGGCTGTAATTGGTTAACTTCTGACTCATTTTCCATTAATTCAGGAGGTCCCTTGGGGATCTGTTTTACCTCCCACTCTGTTCCTTCTTCACATCAGTGACCTCTTCCACATCATTCATAACACAGGGATATGTTTCACTTGTTCCTGCCTCCCTTGTGCTTTCCAGGGCCCAGTCTGGTCAGGGACACTGCCCTTATGTGGATGGGCATGTGTCTCCATCATGTTTCATGCTATTTGTATTGTTTGAACGCTGGACACAGGGGCCGCCTGCTAGGCCTAGTGTCCAGCATTCAGAGGTGGGCAGAGGTCACCTGAAGGATGGGTCTGTGCAAGCACTGGAAACTTCCCATTGGCACAGTAGTTTCTGTATATTAATACGTTGAGCCATGGAGTGGAATGTAACCAGAGCACACATGCTGGCTTGATCCACATACAAGTGCACAGTAAATGAGATGGTGTACCTCCAGAGAGAGAGAGCAGTTAAAATTCACCCTACAGAAAATGCTAAAGATACCTGTAGCTGAAACATAAATAAAACTAAGAGAAATGTAACAAAAAATAGCCCAGTGTAATGAGTTGGGAACTAGTACATAAGCACAGCTGTTTCTGTCCGAAATAAATGGGAGCGATTAAAACACTTTGCTGGTAATTTTGAAATTGACGTTAATGCAACTGGCTAAAGGTAATCACTTTTTGGCAACTGCCTATTTTAAATGTGGACGTTTTAAGTGGTGGGGTCTGTACTATCGTGCACTATGGCTTTGGTCCTACACTTTAGTTTCTCAATTCTAAAAAGTGCATTAATCTTATCATTCGTGCTAAAGGGGCTGCAGGGGAAGGTTTGGGCTACTGTGACTTAAAATGCTTTTATAGATTTCATAAAGATGCCATAACACTAACTATGTTAAACAATCACAGCTGAAGCCATCCAGAGCAAGTAGCTATCAAAAAATGGGTCTAAGCACACTGAGAAACACGCCAATTTCTGAGAACAAAAAAAAGTTTACGGTATTTGAGGACTAATGAGACAGTGATGGACAAAGCTTGACAAGTGCCAACCAGATGTTATTGTGTCATTGTAGAGCACTCGATCAAGCTAAGCACCTGAGCCAGAACAGCACTCTATAAAAACCACTGTTGCTGCTAATGGAATTTCATGCTGTTAGATATCTATCCACTGCAGCAAAAACTGTTCATTATGTTTGAAAATGAATCTTCAAGTTGATTAAGATAATAAATTACAAATGACTGTAGTGTAAGACATGATTAACCAGGTGATACAACCAGCCTTTTACAAGACAGTTCACCTAGGCAACACCATCCCAAGTACTGCAGTGGTGATAAAATCCTACAGTTTCACGTTTGACAATCTGAGTCAGGCTGGCTCATTTACCTCTGGATTAAAAGGTTCTAGGTTCAAGCGCCATTCCAGAACTTCAGTACATAATCTAAGCACCTGTGTGAATGGCTGCATTTTCAGAGGTGCATACTTTCAGATGAGATGTTAAATTGAGACCCTATCTGCCATGTTCAAATGGATACAAAAGATCCCATAAAACTTTTTCGAAGAGCTGGATGTTCTCCCAGTGTTGCAGCCAACATTTATCCCTTAACCAACAGCATCAAAAAAGGTTGATTAGATATTTATCTTATTTCGGTTTGAAGGACCTTGCTGTGCACAAATTGGCTGCCATGTTTGCCTACATTACAACAGTGACTCCACTTCAAAAGTACCTCATTGGCTTTGAGACGTCCGGCAGTCGTGAAAGGCGCTATATAAATGCAAGTCTTCTCTTTCTTTACAAAACAATGACTATACTTCAAAAGTGAAGCACTTTGGGACATCCCATGGACATGAAAGGCTCTATAAAAATGTAAGTTCTTCCTTTCTTCTTTTAAAACCATAAGTACAGATTATCCAGCACATCCCCAGAAATGGTTTTAATACATTTTCATTTTCTATCTGCAAAACACAATCATTGACCAGATTGGATTTACAAACAAACTATATTCCAGCTGCCTGGAAAGATCTGAATAGTCCAAAATAATATATCTCTATGTTTATGCAAAAATGGAGAATTTAGCATTGTATGATTTCTTCTGTATACTGGTACTTTAACATAAAACAAATTAAATTTGCACCATAGGAACGCAGAAGATACTAAACACCTGCAGGGGCCAGGAAACACAATAGTCGGCCACTGGTCTATGTCTACAATCCCACGCACTCTTTTCCTAATCTCAGCTGAGCCATTGGGGAGGAAGTCGTCATCAGTGCCAAGTGGAAATGAGATGTTTCCCAACAAAAAGTGTGAATATATACTGGTAGCTAAAACAACTTGTACTGCTCTCATGTTCCCCTGGTGACTGATGAAAGAATCTTACTGTCACAGCCATATGAACAGATTGTTCATTTCCCTTTTCTCAGTTGTGGCAAGTTGGGACCTAGCAAGAAAGAAAATAACTACAAATAGGGACAGGGAAGGAGACAAGTTATAAAAAATGTATAATTACTTCAACAAGACTTTAAAAGAAAAATGTGCTTTACAATACAAGATTTATTCAGAAATTGTGTGCATAAAACCTGATTTTAAAAATGCTCCAGTGTCAAAAACTGTCAGACAACAGCTGCTTCATTAAAATGCTCTGACCTCCTCAATATGTCTTATATTTTTTGTAAAGAGTGGGGCAAGGAAGAAGGCAAAGAGTGAATGTGGTGTTTTGTAAGCCTATAAGGATGTCCTGCACTGATCCCGTCACCTCTTAGTGACATTTTGCTTCAGTCACACAATTACAACAAGGTATTTCTAAAAACACAATAATTGTAATTAACAATAATTGCAATATCAAGCCTAATTTATTCAATACAATAATTGCCATCTCTTTTAGAGTTATTTTATGGTAAGGCAAACAAGTACAATGTTAAGTTATCACATGGTTTGACATAGCTCTGCCCAGTTGGAGGTATTTTTGTACAGAGCACAGCACAGTGACAAACATTTGGTTTACCTGTGAAGATCAGCAATTTCATTGTGTATAGAATCAAGTTCTTTGATGGCTGAAAAGTCAGCTGTAGTGTTCAGGGTTGCTCCATTCTGTGGAAAGTATGTTTTATGTTATTTAAGCATCTAACAGTTACAATCATGTGAATTCAAAATCAGTTTAAAAGTTCACTGGCTTACTCTATTTCGTGACTTAAATATCATTTTGTAGTTTAAACAGAACACATGTGAACTCAACTTTCTGAAGCATAATTCTGGACCTGAACTCGCCCATCAAACATTCTGCTGCTCCAACATGTTATTGAAACACAACTAAACAAAACTGACTAATCCACACCAAACAGGTATCAACTGCAAAGGCATGAACGACCGAATGGCACATAAAAGTTTAATTCTGAGCACCAGATTAAGGTGCAGCACAACAACTGGATGTAAACGGAGACAATTGTAATAAGGTTAGATGTCCCACAAACTGACCCTAATACTAACTGCAAGCAGAGAAAAACTAGGCAAAATATACATATGAACAATAGTTGATTAATGCGGTCCTCTGCCAGTTCTTCCCCCTCCCTCCCCACCCCTCCACATTGCTTCAATCTTCTGTTAGTTCATTTGTGAACTCAAAAGAACAGATTATTTAGTTTAGTATTCAACTCCAATGGAAGATTGTGAAACTTGAATTCTTTTCTTGGTAGACTATATAACTTTTTTTCAAAATTGTGCTTTATAAAAATCCGAAGTGAATAAAAAAAGGCAATCTGAAAAAGAAACGTGTACTTATCATGCGCAAAAGAGGGTGAACAGAAGGAGATAGATTAAACAGTAAATAATAATGCTAACCTTGCGTTTTTAACGAAGAAGTGTTACGTTAGGCTTCCAACGTTATTCACATATTATGGACATCAAAGCAGTGCAGCCAGGATGGCTGGCACAGTGAGAAAGGCATAGGGCCTGTAGCAAAGCAGAGGCAAGTAGAATGCAAGAAAGAAAGGTTTAGCAAGAATTAGTAAAGCTACAAAACAGAATTGGATTAATTTTGGAAAATCAAACTTCTGAGAACCACATTCTTAGTGAATATTTGCTATGGGTCAAGCAGCATCTGAACAAAATAAAAATCAGTGTTTCCAGAACACAGAATACTCAAAAAACAGTTATTCAAAAGAACTAATATGGCACACTCAGAAAATGCATAATTTCCAGTCGCAATCATATTGTTTCAGTAAGATACATTAATATCCATACTGACCTGAAATTCAAGAAGGAAAAAAAAAAATCCAAGAGACAAAAGAAGCATTAGACTGTCAGCAACACACTTTTCTCCTTTAGAAGAATTTGTGGTGGAAGTTGTTATTTAATCGTAGAAAATTAAAATTATTCTTCCCCTCCCCTGACTATTTTCTTCCCTCACTTGGGTTCTACTCTAATAGCAAGGGGAAAGAGGATTAAACCTCTACCTCACCACACCAATGTGCAATGATTGGAGAAAAATGCTGTATCACCAGCCAAAATAACAGAATTACTATGCTGCAATGTTCCTAATTTATAGGCTATCATAATAGCAAAGTTATTTCCAAATAAATTCATTTTTTTTTAATGCAACTCTCAAATCTCAAACAAAAACAGAAAATTATGGAAACACAGCAGTTAACATCTGAAGGGAGAAAAAGACAGATTAATGTTCATGTTTTGGACAGTGTCCTTCTTCTGAAGATGGCGAGATGTACAAAACTTTAATAGTCAGAGGAAAAGGAGGGGAGAAAGGCAATGGGAGGAAAACACAAACAAATAACACCGCAATCACAAATGGAGAAGTTAATAAAAGCAGGAGATTGTTAGATAATACAAGGGATACTCCTAAATACACAACAGATAGATGTTAAAACACAACAGAAAGTAGTAACTAATTAAGGCAATGAGACACCCAACCCTGGAAAACGCGAGAAATGGAAACTTGAAAAAAAACAACCTTCAAATGCAGGTCTGGAATTAAAAGTGAATGACCAGAACAGCATACAAGGCCAAAGAAAAGTCAGAGCAGGAATGAGAAGTCAAAGTGAAGAGCAACCCGTTTGTTGTGAAAGGAAGTGGCAAGAGTCGAGCACAGGAAATGTACACTCTTCTGGCCAAGTTTAACACAAGCTTCAGGAACAGGATAAGAACATAAGAAATAGGAGCAGGAGTAGGCCATTTGGCCCTTCGAGCCTGCTCCGTCATTCATGGCTGATCTTCTACTTCATCTCCACTTTCCTGCACTATCCCCATATCCCTCGATTCCCTTAATATTCAAAAATCTAATCGATCTCGGTGTAGAATTAAAAGGAGGATCTGATATTTCTGCTGGGCATTCTGATACTTAACACTGACTTTAGTAACTTCAGACCTCAGCTGTATCCTCTGAATCCCAGCATTTCCATTATAATTTCAGACTTGTCTTTATGGGTTTTCCTTTTTTTTTTTAAATCCACCATTTCTTGCCTTTTTGAACAGTGGCGCACTCACTACATTAGCTTGTTTCATTGTATCTGTTAACATCTATTTCTTGTCTGAAAGTGTCTCCTGCTTTTGTTAACTTCTCCTTTCGAGTCCGCAGCGTCATTTTCTTGTGTTTTTCTCCCTTCACCTATCTCCTCTTGTTCTCTCTACAGATGCTGGCTTGCTTGTGTGTCCCCAGCATTTTCTGTTTCTTTTTCGTGTCATAATACTCATCTTTTCTATCATTTGTACCAAACAAAAATCTATATTGTATGATTCACAAGAGTACTAAAAGAATCAAGAGCAGTTAGCTTTCTTTAATAACCACCAAATCAAAACACGTACAGAAAATTAGAAACGGGAACAAAACATCTTGAGCTGCTTATAGTCAGAATCTAAAAAATATGCAACAGCTCATAACACAGCTTTGAAATTCTTATTCGTTGAGAATTTTGCCATTTATTTTATTGCTGAAATCAGTTTTACAGCACATATCATGCTACAATTTCATATTCCCACTGATGTATTTTTGAATGAAGCTTGTATCTTCCATTTCAACAGAAATGCCCATTTTCTATTATGGCTGCTGAGTTTCCATCTTTAGCCTTGCAGCAGATGGCAGGAAGGAAATGATAAGGGCAGAGGATTTACAAGAAGAATGTGCGAAACCATCATATGACAGGAAGGGACAATTTTAGTGAAAGTAACAGATGTTGTTCACTAATACATTCACTAACTCTTATACCCGTCATGCTATCGCACACTTTCCTAAATCAACAGAAATACCAAAAGCTTTAATGATTATAATGATAAGGATTCAGTAATAATTTTATTTCAATTGTTATAGACATACCCAAGTCTGAATCATTACTCAAATCAGCGCAAATAGTTTTATTTCTCCTGAAAATGAAGCTAAGGACCACTGTTGGGACAGGTGGGTTAGCCCACATGTCGTCCTCCTAAGAACTGTTCAAAGCTGGTCACATCACTGCAGTGCTAAAGCCATGCTAACAAAAAATTGTTACCTTTTGTGCACTGTCAGAAGGAGGCATCATCTCTGCTGTGAGAACCTGAGGTGGATCAATGCCTTTAGTTAACTTCTGGTTTATTAAATGTAGCGCCACGGCAAACTGCTCCTTTGAAAGCTTTCCACAATCATTTGTATCACAGAGTGCCCTGTAAAGGCAGAAAATTAAGGCAGCTCAACAGCTACACTTAGTATAGAGCAGGTAGAATTAACCCAACTTAGATTTGAGTCAGTTTCCCAAGATTGAAATTACAATAATATTTTGTCATGTTATTGTGCACATTTAAACTAAGCTTGCAGCAACAAAAAATTGTAGTTTAACTGCAGAGTTTTCAAAATATGAATTATTTTATATATTTCTTCCCATTTTTAACCCCCTCTGTGCCACATACTATTCAGTGCCGTCACTAATCATGGACCTGTGAAAATTTTAGACTAAATCCACTTGAACTGTGGAGAAATACCCAGCAGTACAATTACTGATTCGGTCCTTCCAAACTGGCTCACCATGATTGAGACTCTCCAAACCAAACTACTGAGAAATCTTGTAACTAGAGTTCCTCATTGGTAAGCTTCCCACTGCCCATCCAGCTAGGACCACCTTATCAGTTAAGATACTGGCTTGCAGGGCTGAGTAGGAAGAATGCCAGACATCAGTAACGGGTCTATTCTCCAGGTCCTCTCAATGAGCTAGACTCATCAACACCACCATTCAGACCTGCATGGCTAAAATATCAGATGGCCAAGTCTTCCAGAGATGACTTATTCTGTTGCAATTTCCTGTCAGGAGTATAATACTAGAGGCAATTCTACCCCAACGGGACATCACTTACTTTATCTTTGCTCCTTCCCTCTCCATGCAAGGGTATTCATTAATTAGTCACCAGAAAACTGACAAGTTTGGTTTTGAGCTCTCGTTAGGCAGACAGGAAGCACCCTGACTCTAAGAGAGACACACACCATATCCCATCAAAAACTGGTTCACAAGTTGGTGTAGAGCTTCAGCAGAAACTACCTAACTTGCTGCAAACATTTCCCTTTTTTGCTGCAAAAACCCCTCGCACCATAGTTTTGCACCTCATACATGAGCCAAAAGAAGTTCTTCCATTGAAAGTGTAGGACTCTGGCCCATAAAGAAAAACTGTTCGGACAGAATTATTATCCATTTCAGCGTCATTGTGATTTTACTGTTGTTGTTTTCATAGGAGACTGATTCCTGGGATTGGGGGGGGGGGGGGGGGGGGGGAAATGTCCTATGATGAGAGATTGAGGAGACTAGGCCTATATTCTCTAGAGTTGAGAAGAATGAGAGGTGATCTCATTGAAACATACAAAATTCATACAGGGCTTGACAGGGTAGATGCAGGGAGGATGTTTCCCCTGGCTGGGGAGTCCAGAACTAGGGGGCACAGTCTCAGAATAAAGGGTCGGCCATTTAGGACTGAGACGAGGAGAAATTTCTTCACTCAAAGGGTTGTGAATCTTTGTAATTCTGTACCCCAGAGGGCTGTGGAGGCTCAGTCATTGAGTATATTCAAGACAGAGATCTATAGATTTTTGAATATTAAGGGAATCAAGGGATATAGGGATAGTGCAAGAAAGTGGAGATGAGATAGAAGATCAGTCATGATCTTATTGAATGGCAGAGCAGGCTCAAAGACCTACACCTACTCCTGTTTCTTATGATCTTATATCTTCACACTCTTCTCTTGGAGAACAGTGTGAAGCAGTGGAAGGATTCGCAGGCTGATTAACAGTCTGACAGGCTGTGAAGTAAACACTGTTTCCATGGCCAGAACCATCTTTATACCAGCCAATAGGGTGGTTAGTTCTATATGGCTGGAAGGTTTTATGGACTCCCAAAACCCATACGATGAAGGGAGGGCCACCATCACCCACGGAATGCGGGTATCCCGCTGGATGTCAACCCAGACTTCAAAGCCGGTCTCTACTCGCCAGGACTTTCTGGAGCGGGATTCCTACTCAGAAATGGAAATGCTAACACAAAGCCAAAAGCTCGTTTCGCTGTCGTTGGAGGCTTGACCAGAGTGCCTTTTACCCCCACCATGGATGTATTGTCTGATGACAGATTAAACAGAGGCTGTCTGCCACCTCAGGTGAACATAAAGATCCCATGGCATTATTTGAGAAAGAGCAGGGAGTTCTCCAACATTCCTCCCTCTACTAGCACCAGCAGCAAAACTGATTATCTGGTAAATCATTTGCTGTTCAAGCCTACATAACAATACTGACTGCACTACAAAATTTATCCATAAGTTGTGAAGCACTTTGGGACATCTTATGGACATGAAAGGTACTATATAAATGCAAGTTCTTTCTATTCCCGGCAGAATTCTGAAGAATTGCATCCAAGCTAAAATTGGTATCCATTAAAATCAGGTAAGTCTGTAACATCATCTACAAAAATGAACACCACAATTCTGGAACAGACGTTTCCGAGAGCATTCCTTATGATGTCATCTACCACTTCATTGTTAAAGACATCAAAGATATAGGCAGTAACAGGCAACCTTGCTGCACTCTTTTTTCCTGCTGAGTGAGATACACTCAATGAATCTCCCATTTATCTTCACATAGATCTTGAAGTTGTTTTCACTGTTCATGTATGAGCCAGATAGAGCGCGCTGGCAAACTATTCCACTGTAGGGGCCAAATATTGTCTTCACCTAATGTTGATGACAATAAGCTCATTTAAGAAACACCTGGAGTTGAATATATCTTATGATGTGCAACTTTGCTGAATAGCAATCAGGAACAGAAGATTTTTTGCCCTCCTTAGCTCAAGAATGACCAGGCTAATTACAACACTAAAAATAATTGACTAAAATACCTACTTAAAAATAAATTGAAACTGTAGCAACTCAAATGGACATTTAGGACAAGTTCTAATTAGTGGATGAAAGTGGTATCATGATTACTACTAAACAAATACTGAATAGTTACCAGATATGAGCCAGTGTCGCTGGAGGCAAACCCGTGGTGAGAAAGATATCTTTGACCTCTACTCCAGAGACAAAACCATCCAGGTCTTTGTCAGTTTTCGCGAAGATTTCATCATATTTCGTTTTGTCAGCTGGTGTGACAACCCATTTAACAGGCTGGAAAATAACAGAAAACATTACTAAAATTAACAACTGCACAAACATTTCTGAAGTTCAGAAATCACAAGATATACTTTTTACAAGTTTGGTATGTCTCCACCATACAAGAACTCATTTGCAGAGAAGTTGATTATATATTTTTTTAATAATGTAGACTGGAACAATTTGTCCTCCAGTAATCCATCACAGATGATTATTATCTGGTTGTGATCACAAAAGGCAATTGTTTAGCAAGATGCCATGATTGGTCAACTGAATGAGCTATTTTAGTTCTCAATATTGGCCATGACAACTGCAAACATATTAATCTTATTTTGAATTATTAAAACTCAAATGATAGGAACATGATAAAAATGACATTTGAGTGGAGATGATTACAATGAAAATAATCTCACCTCCAGACTCAGACGACAAATCACTCCACATATTGCACTAACCCCGACAGTGGACCACCAGCAACACATGGGTTGGGATTGCGTTTCTTACAAAAAGATAGCAAATTAAATTGGGTAGAAAACCAGACCAAGTCAAACTGACTCAGGAATCCACAACATATGCAGAGGGGAGAAACCCTTGCATTTTACAATTTGAGACAAAAATGAGAATTTAAAACAAAAACAACACATCGTTCTTTAACTGCACTGATCGCTTGATAAATAAGATAAGGTGAATCAACCACTAACACCAAGTTCACTGATTTCAGCTTCCCCAGAGACTAGAATCATAGAAAGTTGCAGCACGGAAGGAGGCCATTTCAGCCCATCGTGTCCGCGCCAGCCAACAAAGAGCTATCCAGCCTAATCTCACTTCCCAGCTCTTGGTCCGTAGCCCTGCAGGTTAGAGCATCCCAAGTGCACATCCAAGTGCTTTTTAAATGTGGTTAGAGTTCCTGCCTCTACCACCCTTTCAGACAGTGAGTTCCAGACCCCCACAACCCTCTGGCTGAAGAAATTTCCCCTCAAATCCCCTCTAAACCTTCCCCCAATTACTTTAAATCTGTGCCTCCTGGTTTTTGACCACTCTGCTAAGGGGAATAGGTCCTTTCTATCCACTTTATCTATGCCCCTCATAATTTTACACACCTCAATAAGATCTCCCTTTAGCCTCCTCTGTTCCACGGAAAACAGACCCAGCCTATCCAGTCGTTCCTCATAGTTAAGATTCTCTACTCCCGGCAACACCCTTGTAAATCTCCTCTGTACCCTCTCTAGTGCAATCACATCTTTCCTGTAATGTGGTGACCAGAACTGCATGCAGTACTCTAGCTGAGGCCTAACTAGTGTTTTATACAGTTGAAGCATAACCCCCCTGCTCTTGTATTCTATGCCACGGCTAATAAAGGCAAGCATTCCGTATGCTTTCTTAACCACCTTATCTACCTGGCCTGCTACCTTCAGGGATCTGTGGACATGCACTCCAAGGTCCCTTTGTTCCTCTACACTACTCAGTGTCCTACCATTTAATGTGTATTCCCTTTCCTTGTTAGCCCTCCCCAAATGCATTACCTCACACTTCACCGGATTGAATTCTATTTACCACTGTTCTGCCCACCTGACCAATTTATTGATATCTTCATGCAGTCTACAGCTTCCTTCTTCAGTATCAACCACACAGCCAATTTTAGTATCATCTGCAAACTTCTTAATCATTCCCCCTATATTCAAGTCTAGATCATTGATATATACCACAAAAAGCAAGGGGCCTAGTACTGAGCCCTGCAGAACCCCACTGGAAACAGCTTTCCAGTCACAAAAACATCCATCAACCATTACCCTCTGCTTCCTGTCTCCGAGCCAGTTTTGAATCCAACTTGACACTTTGCCCTGGATCGCATGGGCTTTTAACTTCGTGACCAGTCTGCCACGTGGAACCTTATCAAAAGCCTTGCTAAAGTCCATATACACTACATCAAATGCACTACCCTCATCTACCCTCCTTGTTACCTCCTCAAAAAATTCAATCAAGTTTGTCAGACACGACCTTCCCTTAAAAGATCTGTGCTGACTATCCTTGATTAATCCGTGTCTTTCTAAATAAAGATTTATCCTGTCCTTCAGAATTCTTTCCAATAATTTTCCCACCACCGAGGTTAGGCTGACTGGCCTGTAATTACTCGGTCTATCCTTTTCTAACAAGGGTACCACATTAGCAGTCCTCCAGTCCTCGGGCACCACACCTGAAGCCAGAGAGGATTGAAAAATGATGGTCAGGACCTCTGCTATTTCCTCTTTTGCTTTGCTTAACAGCCTGGGATGCATTTTATCCGGGCCTGGGGATTTATCCACTTTTAAAGCTGCTAAACCCCTTAATACCTCAATATGTTTATTTCATCTAACATTTCACACTAAGTCATCAAAGGCACCAGCCAATGCAGTACCAAGCCATACATGCCAGGTCTCAGGATGATTTTGCAGTCTATGCTGAGTTAGCTGATCCCAGTCATGGCAGCAATGAGGGCATTATGCTTGGCCTCAACAGGATATTTGATATGCTTCACATTTGAATAGCCTGTTGACACTAACTGCCGAGGGCCACTCAGGAAGAATGAATGCTTGTGCAAGGTACTAGAGGACTAGAGACCTGTGGAACCACACTCCAGCACAAATTTGTGACTTTAGCAGAGAATGCGAGAGAAGTTCATTAATCTTATATGCTAAAACCAATTCCTCTTAAATGCCAAGAATTTAAGATCACACATAGCCAGTGTCTTACGAACATTGTCAAAGTTCAGCCTGATTTCTCAATTGTTTTTTTTAAACTCGCACCATCCTCAACTGTGGTTTTTTTTAAGCAAACAGTGGGTGATGAGGATAGTACAGGAAACTTTGTTATATCCGGCACCGACGGGACCGAGCTGTTGCCGTCCCATCAAAACTGCCGGACATACCAGCGTTAATGTTGAAGCATACAGAGGTTTTCATCTCCGTATCTGACAACAAACACTGTTGCTTAGCAACAGCTTCTAAACAGTCGGCCCGTACCTTGGAAGCGTCTCTGTAGCTTAGCAACAGCTTCAGGAGAGACTTTCCAGAGCCTGACTGTTGAAAAAAAAAAGCCACGAGAAGAAAAACCTAACAAAACGGCTCCTGATTTCTGCCGGTAGATCGAGGTTTCCGGACATACAACCTCCGGATAAACCAAAGTCTCCTGTAAATCAGGTGTCAATAGTCCAAATAAAAGTAAGGCGTTAACACGGGTTAGACTAACAAACCACCAGAAGTTCGTCAATGAAGCAAAACAGAAGTGATACTGCCGCTAATTTCGAAGTCTCGCATTAGCAGTCACTGGACATCAAAGTCTGTCAGAATGGATTTGCATCCCGGAACATCTCTATATCAGCTCCTTTAAAGCATGGTGTGAATATATGAGCACCCTCAAAATATGCCCGACAACAATTTTAACCTGGTTTAGGCGAGACGCGTCAGAATCTCTGGTGAACTGCACAATCAACAATGTATTGGCCCGGAATTTGCGGTCAGCAGCAAAGCAAAGGTGTTCACTGCTGGTCACGAAGTAAGCTTTGCACAAATATCTCGCTATCTCTGCGTCGAAAATTCTGGGTTTTTTAAACACGTAATTCAAATCAACAGAAGTTAATGGGGAATCCCAGTGAACAGCTGCTGTGATGTCAACAGTTGTTTAAGCAGCCAATCAAAACGCAGGATTCTCACAGACAGCGAACTAGGAAGTAGGAAAGCGCCTAAAATTCTAACTTTTAAAAAATGTTAGAGAGGAAAACAAAGTTTGGGGCTCTCACATGGAAAAAGGCAAACCTGAAATAAAGATGAACAAACTTTTTTTTTTTTTTTAATTAATAACATTTTAAAAAAACTTTTAAAAACATTTAATTTTTTTTATTAAAATGGATACATTTGACAACACAAAATTGAAATTACTTTTCAGGGCTTTGCTTACCAGTCAATCATCTGCTAAAACCCCAGTTACACCCAAACCAAAAGGGTCTAACTTTTAATGGGGTATTTAACAGCAGTATTACCGCGGAAGAGTTGAAGTTTTGTCAGATTCCATGATTTGACAGATTACACCGATTGCCAGCTGTGTGTGTGGAAGAGCAGTGAATGACAGACCGCAACTTCAGGATTTCCACATTAGGTTGCACATAACATAAGAAATAAAGAACATAAGAAATAGGAGCAGGAATAGGCCACTTGGCCCCTCGAGCCTGCTCTGCCATTCAATAAGATCATGGCTGATCTTGGGCTCAAAGCCACTTCCCCGCCCGCTCCCCATAACCCTTCACTCCCTTATCTTGCAAAAATTTGTTTATCTCCACCTTAAATGTATTTAATGACCCAGCCTCCACAGCTCTCTGGGGCAGAGAATTCCACAGATTTACAACCCTCTGAACAAATTCCTCCTCATCTCAGTTCTAAAAGGGTGACCCTTTATTCTAAAACTGTGACCCGGTTCTAGATTTCCACGAGGGGAAACATCCGCTTTGCATCTACCTTGTCGTGCCCCCTCAGTATCTTATATGTTTCAATAAGATCACCTCTCATTCTTCCAAATTCCAATGAGTATAGGCCCAGCCTGCTCAACCTTTTCTCATAAGTCAACCCCCTCATCTCTGGAATTAACCTAGTGAATCGTCTCTGAACCGCCTCCAATGCAAGTATATCCTTCCTTAAATAAGGAGACCAAAACTGTACGCAGTACTCAAGGTGTGGTCTCACCAATACCCTGTACAGTTGTAGCAGGACTTCTCTGCGTTTATACTCCAACCCCTTTGAAATAAAGGCCAACATTCCATTTGCCTTTGTGATTACTTGCTGTACCTGCATGCTAACTTTTTGTGTTTCATGCACAAGGACTCCCAGGTCCCTCTGAACTGTAGCATTTTGTAATCTCTCTCCATTTAAATAATAATTTGCTTTTTTATTTTTCCTGCCAAAGTGTATAACCTCGCACTTTCCCACATTTGTACTCCATCTGCCAAATGTTTGCCCACTCACTTAGCCTGTCTATATCCCTTTGCAGAGTCTTCGAGTCCTCTGCACGACTTCCTTTCCCACGTATCTTTGTATCATCCGCAAACTTGGCTACATTACACTCGGTCCCTTCATCCAAGTCATTAATGTAGATTGTAAATAGTTGAGGCCCCAGCACCGATCCCTGTGGCACCCCACTAGTTACCATTTGCCAACTGGAAAATGACCCATTTATCCCGACTCTCTGCTTTCTGTTAGTTAGCCAATTCTCTATCCATGCTAATATATTACCCCCAATTCCGTGAGTTCTTATCTTATGCGGTAACCTTTTATGTGGCACCTTATCGAATGCCTTCTGGAAATCCAAATACACCACATCCACTGGTTCACCTTTGTCCACCCTGCTCGTTACCTCCTCAAAGAACTCAGCAAATTTGTTAAACATGATTTCCCTTTCATAAAACCATACTGACTCTGCTTGACTGCATTATGATTTTCCAAATGCCCTGCTACTGCTTCCTTAATGAAGGACTCCAGCATTTTCCCAACGACAGATATTAGGCTAACTGGTCTATAGTTTCCTGCTTTCTGTCTCCCTCCTTTCTTAAATAGGGGTGTTACATTTGCGGTTTTCCAATCCACTGGGACCTCTCCAGAGTCCAGAGAATTTTGGTATATTGCAACCAATGCATCCACTATCTCTGCAGCCACTTCTTTTAAGACCCTGGGATGCAGGCCATCTGGTCCAGGGGACTTGTCGTCTTTTAGTCCCATTATTTTACCAAGTACTATTTCCTTAGTGATAGTCTTTAGTTCCCCCCTCCCTGTGGCCCCTTGATTATCTATTATTGGGATGTTGTTGGTGACTTCTACTGTGAAGACAGATGCAAAATATTTGTTCAGAGTCTCTGCCATTTCCCTGTTCCCCATTATTAATTCCCCAGTCTCATCCTCTAAGGGACCAACGTTTACTTTACCCTCTTCCTTTTTATATACCTGTAGAAGTGCTAAATTGTGAAGCTGCAGTCAGTTTCAAAGGCGAAATGACGGCAAATGCTGCCAGTTCGCCATCATCAGGATGGAAAATTGTTTAAATCAATAAAAGGAAAGATTGTGTTAGAGAAAATACCATTATTAAATGTGCTACCTGGACTGCTGGTGTTTTAGTCGGTAGAATTCCCACAGGAGGTAAGGACTGTCGACTTTCCTTAGCAGAAGGTGGAGATGGAATGAGTGGCACCGAAGCTGGAACACGAGCTTTTTTCCTCTTTGAAGGTGGTACTAAGGCAGGTGGCAAGGAAAATGGCACAGGCTCCTTCTCAAGAGCACGGTAAACCAAGTACATGGCCTTATGAGAGAAAAATTATATTGAGTCATTATATTAAAATAATTATATTACATTTCACAAAAATCCTAAATGAAACAGACTAATGAAGCAACCTTGTTATGGGTATAATCAGGAGACAAGTGTACCAACAGCCCATATTTATACAATGATGTCTAACCAGTATATCAGGGACAGAAATGGCAAAAAATGTTGCAATGGTAGCCATGAACTACACCCCTTATTAAATCAACCCCAGAGAAATTGTTGCACTTTCATCAGACACATTCATTATAAAATAGTAATTAGACGCCATACATTTTGCAGATTACAGCAGGGCTGCTCGACAATCATGGCCCACACTTATCTCACAGTTCTTTGTAGAAAGTGTAATTGTGGCCATCAAGTAATGTGGTTTATGTCAGGGGTTCTCAATCTGGGGTCCGCAAGAAGGTTTCAAGGGGTCCACCAAAAATAAGATTCTAGCTGACACTGCACTCTGCCCAGCACCACCTCTCGTCACTGACTGGCAGCGATGCCCTTTGCGCCCTTATTTATAGCGGGAGGGCGGAGCTGTGCGATAACAACTTAGTGCAACCAATGAGGATTGAGGGCGAAGAGCGCAGTGCCTATCAGAAGTCGGGAGTATCTCAACCTGCTGCATTGTAGCTCATGCGTCAGCCTGAGCCCAGGTTGTACGCAATGCAGCCGCAACATGCCCGTAGACTTGCAGGAGTGGTTGGGACCGCTCACCTTGACTGAGGTGGAGGAGAAGCCGGCACAGACCCGCCACGTCAAATATGGCCACAGATGTGCTGGGTAAAGTGCTGACCCCGACCCTGACTCAGGAATCGTTAGAGCCAGGAGAATGCAACAAGAGGTAAAAAAAATAAAAAAATAAAATGAATTAATCTGCGTGTAAAGTGTGGGCATCAATCCAGCTGCTGGAAATTAATAATACTGATGGGGGTGGGCCGGAGGGAGCACTGTCAGGGTGACCTTAATATTGGGCTACATGTTGTGTGCCCTTGTATCACTTTCAGCTTGCTATTATTGAAACTGGATTTCAATTTAATAACTATTGGAAAGCAAACTGAATAAATACTGAAATATTTCTTTAAAAGTGACTGCAGTAGAAGCTGTGTTTATTTTGCTGCTGCAAAGCAGCCTGATATCATCTTGTACCGCATCTGGGCCACCTGCACGATCCCGTTCGACTGTTGGTCGCAAACTTTCCAGCAATTAAAACTTAACAAACCCCTTTGGAAATTTTGATACTTTTCCCTAATTATTAAAAAAATTATGTTGAGTATTTATTCATATTTTTATCTCCACTTATGCCAAGTTCTGGGTAGGTTTAGAAACATGCAGCGCTTTGTGGGATACGTTATTTATAATTTTATGATGAAAGCTGCGACAAATTCCTCGGGACATATTCCCGCCCTGCCGTAAGTCAGAAATTTCCCGGTCATAGTGCACCATAATTGCTCTGGAGCCCGTCAATTGAATAACATGGGACCACCACTTACAAGTCTATCTAAACTGAGTTAGTGCAAACAAAATGTGGCCCAAGGAACTTGCCACGAGATCATGATAATTACAGATGAGGTAGGCCATTCAGCCCACCTTAATTCAACCATCCAAGTTTCACATTAAGTAAGTAAAACAAAAATAATAAATATATACATATAACTGTATAACTAATTTTTATACAGATAAAATGCTTGTTTTGTGTTACGGGGGTCCATGAATTTTTAGAACATGGGAGGGGGACCTCAGAAGCAAAGAACCCCTGGTTTATATAACGTGAATCTTGCCTGCTTTCACACATCTGCACAAGGGAATATATATATATGGGAATTGCACACTGGCATTAACCAGATCAACAAAATTTTAGGAAAAGCCAATTCTATTCCCAACATTAAATTAAAGATTTCAATGTGTTTAACAGCAATAGTATGAGAGTTCGAGTCTCTCTTGCACCTTCTTACTGTTAACACTGTAAACTTGATTGCATCAAATGAAGGAAATATATTTGGCTTTTTCCCGTCACATGTCTCGATACACCTGAAATATATTCTTATAAGATTTATATATAGGTACACAAAGATAATTGAATAAGTGGCAGCTACAATACAATAACCTGAGGGAGAACGACATAAAGGGCCTTACATATCATCAAACAGAGAAAAAAATCCAAAGCTTAGAGCTTTACAATTATCCCATATAACAACTTTTATAATCAATCAATGTATACTGTGGAGATTTTAGGAGCTGATTATACTGCATTCTATCTTGAGGCAGTTTTCGCAACCATCATCATGGTGGACAACAATGACCAGTGAGTTTTATGTATTTGATGCAGAAAATATCTACAACAATGGTACAAGATTCATGATGTAATCACCATAAGCTTACATAAAATGGAAGAGTCGGTTACTAGACAGTGTAAATACATATAATAAATGCATAGTACTTAACATTATTCCTCAGCCTCCAGGCCACTGCCAGTGCTGATTTTGAGCAGAGCATTAGGTGCGCAGTGTTAGTCTGGAAATGGTAAGGTTAATTCTGAGCTTCCAGCAGGGAAATGGAACACTTCCACGCTGAGAGTACAGGAATCTCAGAAATCGCCCTGGTGTCTTACCCTCTGATTTTTTGTCCGTCTCTGCGGGGAAGCACCAAGCTTCCACATAGCACAGCTTGGGACCAGAATTCATCATATAGTGAACCGCACACAAATTTTCAACCTGCCATGCAATTCAATTTATTTTTAGTTGTAGTATCGGCAGTCATGGCCTCCGTGATAAAGCAGGACCTGCCAATTCAGGAATTATCTCTAGGTGTGTTGCTCAGATTGTTTATTGTCCTATTCGACACGCATCACAATGGTAGTAGGCCATTTTCTCTGTACAATAAAATGTTCAAGCTCAACAGTCGCAAAGCATAAATCAATTGAGAGGCATCAGACTTGGCTCAGTGGCTGCCGCGTTTCCTACATTACAACAGCGACTACACTTCACAAGTACTTCATCGGTTGTAAAGTGCTTTGAGATGGTCCAAGGTTGTGAAAGGCGCTATATAAATACAAGTCTTTCTTTTTCAGTCATCTATACTCAGCTACAATGTTAGGAACTGTCTTTATGATTAAAGTATTTTAATACAGTAATCAGGTCTTTCGCACAATTCCATGTTTGAATTCCTCCAATCAGATTTCCGCCCTTGCCACAGTACCGAAACGGCTCTCAAAGTCACAAATGACATCCTTTGTGACTGTAGCAAAGGTACATTATTCCTCCTCGTCCTTCTTGACTTGTCTGCAGCCTTTGACACGGTTGACCACTCCATCCTTCTCCAACGCCTCTCCACCGTTGTCCAGCTGGGTGGGACTGCACTCGCCTGGTTCCATTCTTATCTATCTAATCGTAGCCAGAGAATCACCTGCAATGGCTTCTCTTCCTGCTCCCGCATCATTAGCTCTGGTGTCCCCCAAGGATCCATCCTTGGCCCCCTCCTATTTCTCATCTACATGTTGCCCCTTGGCGACATCATCCGAAAACACAGCCTCAGTTTTAACATGTACGTTGACGACACCCAGCTCTATCTCACTACCTCTTCTCTCGACCCCTCCACGGTCTCTCGACCCCTCCACGGTCTCTAAATTATCAGACTGCTTGTCCAACATGCAATTCTGGATGAGCAAAAATATTCTCCAATTAAATATTGGCAAGGCCGAAGCCATTGTTTTTGGTCCCCACCACAAACTCCGTTCCCTAGCCACTGACACCATCCCTCTCCCAAACATCTGTCTGAGGCTGAACCACACTGTTCACAATACAAGTGAGAATCAGGTTGAATATAGAAAGTTCAGAGGGGAAGTGAAAAAGAAAATAAGAGGGGCAAAGAGAGAGTATGAGAGTAGATTGGCAGCTAACATAAAAGAGAATTCAAAAGTCTTCTATGGGCATATATAGTAAACGTGTAGTAAGAGGAGGTGTGGGGCCGATTAGGGACCCAAAAGGAGACTTATGCATGGAGGCAGAGGGCATGGCTGAGGTACTAAATGAGTACTTTGCATCTGTCTTCACCAAGGAAGAAGATGCTGCCAAAGTCATGGTGAAAGAGGAGTTAGTGGAGATACTGGATAGGATAAAAATTGATAAGGAGGTACTAGAAAGGTTGGCTGTATTTAAAGTAGATAAGTCACCAGGACCAGATGGGATGCATCCTAAGATGCTGAGGGAAGTTACGGTGGACATTTCAGAGGTGCTGGCCATAATCTTCCAATCCTCCTTAGATAGGGGGGTGGTGCCAGAGGACTGGAGAATTGCAAATGTTACACCCTTGTTCAAAAAAGGATGTAAGGATAAACCTAGCAACAACAGGCCAGTCAGTCGGTAGTGGGAAAGCTTTTAGAAAAGATAATCAGATACAAAGTTAACAGTCACTTGGACAAGTGTGGATTAATTAAAGAAAGCCAGCACGGATTTGTTAAAGGCAAATCGTGTTTAACTAACTTGATCGAGTTTTTTGATGAAGTAACAGAGAGGGTTGATGAGGGCAATGCGGTTGATGTGTATCAATCGCCTTTTGGAAGTCCATGTAAAGTGCCACATAATAGGCTTGCCAGCAAAGTTGAAGCCCATGGAATAAAAGGGAGAGTGGCAGCATGGATACGAAATTGGCCAAGTGACAGGAAACAGAAAGTAGTGGTGAGTGGCTGTTTATCGGACCGGAGGAAGGTACACAGTGGTGCTCCCCAGGGGTCGGTACTGGACCACTGCTTTTCTTGATATATATTAATGACTTGGACTTGGATGTACAAAGCACAATTTAAAAATTTGCAGATGACACAAAACTTGGAAGTATAAAGAACAGTGAGGAGGATAGTGATAGACTTCAAGAGGCCATAGACAGGCTGGTGGAATGGGCAGATGAAATTTAACACAGAAAAGTGCAAAGTGATGCATTTTGGTAGGAAGATCGAGGAGAGTCAATATAAACTAAAGGGTACAATCGTAAAGGGGGTGCATGACCAGAGAGACCTGGGGGTATATGTGCACAAATTGTTGAAGGTGGCAGGGCAGGTTGAGAAAACGGTTAAAAAAGCATACTGGATCCTGGGCTTCATTAATAGAGGCATAGAGTACAAAAGCAAGGAAGTTATAATGCACCTTTATAAAACACTAGTTCGGCCCCAACTGGAGTATTGTGTCCAATTCTGGGCACTGCACTTTAGGAAGAATGTGAAGGCCTTAGAGAGGGTGCAGAAAAGATTTACGAGAATGGTTCCAGGGATGAGGGACTTCAGCTACGTGGATAGACTGGAGAAGCTGGGGTTGTTATCACAGAATCACAGAAACCCCACAGTGCAGATAGAGGCCATTTCGGCCCATCGAGCCTGCACCGACACATATCCCACCCGATCCCCGTAACCCCTACACCAACACATATCCCACCCTATCCCCGTAACCCCACATATTTAATCCCCCTAACACGAAGGGTCAATTTATCAGAGCCAATCAACCTAACCCGCACATCTTTGGACTGTGGGAGGAAACCGGAGCACCCGGAGAAAACCCACGCAAACACGGGGAGAATGTGCAAACTCCACACAGACAGTCGCCCAAGGCCGGATTCGAACCCGGGTCCCTGGTGCTGTGAGGCAACAGTGCTAGTGGTTAGCACTGTTGCATCACAGCACCAGGGGCCCGGGTTCGAATCCGGCCTCGGGCGACTGTCTGTGTGGAGTTTGCACTCCTTGGAGCAGAGAAGGTTGAGAGGAGATTTGATAGATGTGTTCAAAATCATGATGGGTGTAGATAGAGAGAAATGCCCATTGGCGGAAGGTTCGAGAACCAGAGGACACAGATTTAAGGTGATTGGCAAAAGAACCAAAGGCGACATGAGGAAAAACTTTTTTACAGAGCGAGTGGTTAGGATCTGGAATGCACTGCCTCTGGTGGCAGAGGCAGACTCAATCGTGGTTTTCAAAAGGGAATTGGATAAGTACCTGAAGGAAAGAAATTTGCAGGGCTATGGGGAAAGGGCAGGGGGGTGGGACTAGCTGAAGTGCTCTTGCAGAGTGCCAGCACGGGCTCGACAGGCCAAATGGCCTCTTTTGTGCTGTAACCATTCTATGATTACTACCTACCGCCCTATCTCAGCTGATGAATCCTCAGCACGTTGAACACCACTTGGAAGAAGCATTGAGGGTAGCAAGGGCACAGAACCTACTCTGGGTTGGGGTCTTCAATGTCCATCACCAAGAGTGCCTCGGTAGCACCACTACAGGCCGAGCAGGCCGAGTGCTGAAGGACATAGCTGGAAGACTGGGCCGGCGGCAGGTGGTGAGAGAATCAACACGAGGGAAAAATCTACTTGATTTTGTCCTCACCAATCTATCTGTCGCAGAGCCATCTGTCCATGACAGTATTGGTAGGAGTGACCATGAACATCCCCGTCCTTAATGATGGCAAAGCCCAGCACACTAGTGCAAAAAAGGCTGAACCATTTGCAACCATCTTCAGCCAGAAGTGCCAAGTG
Source organism: Somniosus microcephalus (assembly GCF_052327205.1). Classification (NCBI taxonomy): domain Eukaryota; kingdom Metazoa; phylum Chordata; class Chondrichthyes; order Squaliformes; family Somniosidae; genus Somniosus; species Somniosus microcephalus. Next base: position 311,601,039 of record NC_140989.1, read on the forward strand.
GATGATCCCTCTCGGCCTCCTCCCGAGGTCCCCACCATCACAGAAGCCAGTATTCAGCTAATTCAATTCACTCTACATGGTATCAGGAAACGGCTGACCGCACGGGATACAGTAAAGGCTATGGACCCGACAACATCCCAGCTGCAAGATCAGCAGACAAAAAGCACTTGAGAAACTTAATGCGACTAAAAGCCAACAAATCCCCTGGACCTGACGTCCTACATCCTATGGTTCTAAAAGAGGTGGCTGCAAAGTTTGTGGATGCATTGGTTGCGATCTTCCAAAATTCCCTAGATTCTAGAACAGTCCCAGCAGATTGGAAGGTAGCAAATGTAACCCCACTATTCCAGAAAGTAGGGAGAGAGAAAACAGGGAATTACAGGCCAGTTAGCCTGACATCAGTCTTCAGGAAAATGCTGGAATCCATTATTAAGGAAGTGGTAACAGGACACTTAAAAAATCATAATAAAATTCAGCAGAGTCAACATGGTTTTATGAAAGGGAAATCGTGTTTAACAAATTTATTAGAGTTTTTTGAGGATGTAACTAGCAGGGTAGATAAAGTGGAATCAGTGGATGTAGTACATTTGGATTTCCAAAAGGCATTCAATAAGGTGCCACATAAAAAGGTTGTTACGCAAAATAAGGGGATGGGGGGGAATATATTAGCATGGATAGAGGATTATTTAACCGACAGAAAACAGAGAGTAGGGATAAATGGGTCATTTTCAAGTTAGCAGGCTGTAACTAGTGGGGTGCTGCAAGAATCAGTGCTGGGGCCTCAGCTATTTACAATCTATATTAATGACTTAGATGAAGGGATCAAATGAAATTTATCCAAGTTTGCTGATGATACAAAGTTAGGTGGGACAGTAAGCTGTGAGGAGGACACAGAGTCTGCAAAGGGATATAGACTGGTTAAGTGAGTAGGCAATAAGGTGGCAGATGGAGTATAATGTGGGGAAATGTGAGGTTATTCACTTTGGTAGGAAGAATAGGAAAACAGAATATTTTTTAAATGTTGAGAATCTATGAAATGTTGGTGGTCAGAGAGATTTAGGTGTCCTCGTACAGGGAACACAGTTAGCATGCAGGTACAGCAAGCAATTAGGAAGGCATATGCCATGTTGGCCTTTGTTGCAAGGGAGTTGGGAATACAAGAATAAGGAAGTCTTACTACAATTGTACAGGGCTTTGGTGAGACCACACCTGGAGTACTGTGCACAGTTTCGGTCTCCTTATCTGAGGAAGGATATACTTGCCTTAGAGGCAATGCAATTAGATTGATTCCTGGGATGAGAGGGCTGTCCTATGATGAGAGATTGTGTAGAATGGGCATATACTCTCTGTAGTTTAGAAGAATGAGAGGTGATCTCATTGAAACATATACGATTCTGAGGGGGATTGACAGGGTAGATGCTGAGAAATTGTTTCCCCTAGCTGGAGAGTCTAGAACTAGAGGGCATAGTCTCAGGATAAGGGGTCGGCCATTTAAGACTGAGATGAAGTGGAATTTCTTCACTCGGGGGGTTGTGAATCTTTGGAATTCTGTACCCCAAAGGGCTGTGAATGCTGAGTCGTTGAGTACATTCAAGACTGAGAGAGATAGATTTTTGGACTCTAGGCGAATCAAGGGATATAGCAATCGGGCAGGAAAGTGGAGTTGAGTTCAAAGATCAGCCATGATCTTATGGCGGAGCAGGCTCGAGGGGCCACATGGCCTACTCCTGCTCCTAATTCTTATGTTCATTTTGTTAAAATGGTAAGCAATGGGAATGCATTATTTTCTCTAGAATGCTTAGCGCAAATTAATGCTGGCCCTGATTTTACAGTAGAAATAAGGGTGAGGCTATCAGCGGTCATTAATATTAAGCAGCATATTGGACAGCAACATCCGGCAACCACACATGCGCAGTTAAACACAGAAATCAGGAAGTTGCTGTACAAGTTGCCCTGCTCCTCTAGAAGGTTCCTGAAAACACCATCTCGCCAAGATAGTCAGCATTCACATATGTGAAGGGTGTGACGTTGCAGTACTTACCCACTAGATACCAACTAAACATGCCAGAAAAAGTTAGAGCTTGTCCATTCAAGTGTAAGTGAACTTTTAACAGCGTGATAAGTCTTAATTACTGCCAAACAACCTCTCTGGCACTGGAAATTAACTTTTACAAGTGTGGAGTCTCATTCCTTTCGATTTAAATCATTGTTGGAGATTTTCTTTTACTTTTTCTTTCTGTCCCTTTTAACTCTCTCTCTTAATCCCATCTTTCTATCCCTCTCTTTATTCTGCTTTCTGTACATGATTTGACACCGCATTAAATATTTTAATTTTCTGGTTTACACTACATGTCTCAGTAAGGATTCTTCAACCTAACTGATTAAGGAGACACACCATTGCTTGCCCTGTTTACACGGGTCCCAGATCCCCTGTAGAGGACGCCGAACTGTATTTGTTTCTAATAACATCAAGTTCCAGTACAAAAGCTAATAGAAAGTCTCTGGGCAAGTCTAAGTTTAATGAACTACGAGCATCATTCACTCGCCGCTGACTGCAAAAATCGGGGCAGCTGAGTTTTCAGGCAAAAAACATCTTGTGGTTCTCAGGTGATACTGATGTACTGTTCAAGTTTCAATCTCATAATTTCAGGCATCTGAACCCTTAAGACATGCTTCTGCATTTAATGTATTCCAACCTAGGAGTAATGTGATTAATATAATGTATGTAGGTGTCTTTAAACCTCATTCTAAAACTATAATCAAGTTATCCTATTCCCCTGTAACATTCATGAAACTAAAACCTGATAAAACAGCATTTCAAATTATGTGGTTCACTCATGAGGAGCTGTCACCTCCTGTGCACAATAACCTGACACCAGAAAGAACATTTAAAATACAACAGAACCAGACTATAAATTTTAGCTATAAAACACAGACGCTAGAATAAACTTCAAGGATATAATACATCTCAGGATCAAGGGGCGCTATAAATTGGCAAGAGTCACTCTCGCTGTTTGATATTAGAATTCCTAACATCCCACATGATTTAGTGATTCAAAACAACATATAACTGGACCACCGGGGTCCAGGGTCGATTCCGCTTTATGCTGCATTAGCTACTCTCAGTTGAGGTAGAGTTATGGGCGGTACAATTAGCCGCACTACCCCAGATCGGCCAGAGTTCCCATTCCCGTCGCTAATCAGTGACCCATGCTGAAAAGGCTTTAAACTAGTAAGACGGGGGGAGAGATCTACAAGAAATATAACCTGCCTAAATATAAACAAAACAGGAAAAGAGAGCATAAAAAAAAAATAAAGGGAGGACATTGATGGCAAGGGAATAAATAGTTACAGAACGGGAGTCTAAAAAGATGGTTAAACATAAAGTGAGAGGAAATCGTATTAAAAATGAGTTAAACTGTCTGTACAGCAATGCATACAGTGTCCGTAATAAAACAGGGGAGCTGGAGGCAATCATGCATTGCGAGGAGCCAGACCTAGTAGGGATTACTGAGACATGGCTACAGAAAAATCAGGACAGGGAATTAAACATTGCAGGGATTTTTTTTATTTGTTCATAGGATGTGGTCGTCGTTGGTGAAGCCAGCATTTATTGCCCATCCCGAGTTGCCCTTGAGAAGGTGCTGGTGAGCCATCTTCTTGAACCGCTGCAGTCCGTGTGGTGAAAGTACTCCACAGCGCTGTTAAGAGGCAGTTCCAGGATTTAGGAACAGCGATATACTTCCAAGTGAGGATGGTGTGTGACTTGGAGGAGAACTTGGAGGTGGTGGTGTGCCCATGTGCCTGCTGTTCTTGTCCTTCTAGGTGGTAGAGGTCGCGTGTTTGGGAAGTGCTGCCGAAGAAGCCTTGGCAAGTTGCTGCAGTGCATCTTGTAGATGGTACACACTGCAGCCATGGTATACCGGTGGTAGAGGGAGCGAGTGTTTAAGGTGGTGGATGGGGTGCCAATCAAGCGGGCTGCTATGTCCTGGATGGTGTCGAGCTTCTTGAGTGTTGGAGCTGCACTCATCCAGGCAAGTGGAGAGCATTCCATCACACTCCTGACTTGTGCCTTGTAGATGGTGGAAAGGCTTTAGGAGTCAGGAAGTGAGACAGTCACCTCAGAATACCCAGCCTCTGACCTGCTCTTGTTGCCACAGTATTTATGTGGCTGGTCCAGTTAAGTTTCTGGTCAATGGTGACCCGCAGGATATTGATGGTGGGGAATTCGGTTATGGTAATGCCATTGAATGTCAAGGTGCGGTGGTTGGACGCTCGCTTGTTGGAGATAGTCATTGTCTGGCACTTGTGTGGCAAGAATGTTATCTGCCACTTAACCCAAGCCTGAATGTCGTCCAGGTCTTGCTGCATGCGGGCATGGACTGCTTCATTATCTGAGGAGTTGCGAATGGCACTGAACACTGTGCAGTCATCAGCAAACATCCCCATTTCTGACCTTATGTTGGAGGGAAGGGCATTGATGAAGCAGCTGAAGATGGTTGGGCCTAGGACACTGCCCGGAGGAACACCTGCAGCGATGTCCTGGGGGCTGTGATGATTGACCTTCAACCACCACAACCATCTTCCTTTGTGCTAGGTATGACTCCAGCCAGTGGAGACTTTCCCCCCTGATTCCCATTGACTTTAGTTTTACTAGGGCTCCTTGATGCCTCACTCGGTCAAATGCTGCCTTGATGTCAAGAGCAGTCACTCTCCCCTCACCTCTGGAATTCAGCTCCTTTGTCCATGTTTGGACCAAGGCTGTAATAAGTTCTGGAGCTGAGTGGTCCTGGCGGAACCCAAACTAGGCATCAATGAGCAGGTTATTGGTGATTAAGTGCTGCTTGATAGCACTGTCGACGACACCTTCCATCACTTTACTGATGATTGAGAGTAGACTGATGGGACAGTAATTGGCCGGATTGGATTTGTCCTGTTTTTTATGGACAGGGCGTACCTGGGCTGTTTTCCACATTGTCGGATAGATGCCAGTGTTGTAGCTGTACTGGAACAGCTTGGCTAGAGGCGCGGCTAGTTCTGGAGCACAAGTCTTCAGCACGACAGCCGGGATGTTGTCGGGGCCCACAGCCTTTGCTGTATCCTGTGCACTCAGCCGTTTCTTGATATCACATGGAGTGAATCGAATTGGCTGAAGACTGGTTTCTGTGGTGATGGAGACCTCAGGAGGAAGCCGCAATGCATCATCCACTCGGCACTTCTGGCTGAAGATGGTTGCAAATGCTTCAGCTATGTCTTTTGCACACATGTGTTGGGCTCCACCATCATTGAGGATGGGGATATTCATGGTATAAACATGTTTAGAAAAGACAGAGGGGGGAAAAAGGGGAGGTGGAGTAGCAATATTTATTCGGGATAACATAATGGCAGTAGAAAAAAGGGACGCAGCTATGAGCAAGACAAAAATAGAATCCATATGGATAGAGATAAAAGAATCAATGACATTAATAGGCATAGTCTACAGACCACCGAATAGTGAAAGGGAGGTGGAGGAAGAAATATACAGCCAAATTAGGGAAATGAGTAAAAATCATAGAATAATTATCATGGGGGATTTCAACTACTCCAATATTAATTAGGGCAGAAGAGGTAGGTAAAGGAGATAAGGGAATGGAGTTCCTACAATGTGTACAGGACTCCTTTCTAACCCAATATGTAAAAAGCCCAACAAGGGAGGATTCACCATTAGATCTAGTAATGGGGAATAAACCAGAGCAGATAAGATAAATAAAAGTAGGGGAACATCTACGCAATAGTAACCATAATATAATATGCTTTAAGACGATAACTGAGAAGGACATAAGTATGACTAAAACAAAAAGAAAATACTGCAGATGCTGGAAATCTGAAATAAATAACAGAAAATGCTGACTAAATCCAGGTTAATAGATTGAAGAAAAGCTGATTTTGAGGGGGTGGGAATAGAACATGGGAAAATAAAATGGGCAACAATATTGGCAAACAACGATGTAGAACAGCAATGGGAAACATTTAAAACGGTGTTCAGAGTGCAGGAACAATATATTCCGCTAAAAGGAAAGAACAAACTAAACACTAATGAGACTCCATGGATGAATAAAGCCATAAGGGAACAATTGAGGGTAAGGAAAGAGGCATACATTAAGTACACAGACAGCAGGGGCGTGCATGATGAGGGAGAATATGAAGAGATTAGGAGAGAAGTCAAAAAAAATTAGGAAGGCAAAGAGGAACTATGAAATTAAATTATCAAGGAACATGAAACAAGAGAGTTAAATATTTTACAGGCACATCAATTAAAAAAAGGCTGGAATGGGAATAGGGCCATTAAGAGATAGACACGATAATACCACAGGAAATGATCGAGAAATGGCAGAAATATTAAATCATTATTTCGCTTCAGTATTTACCAAGGAGATAGAACAGGTGGACATGACATGGGATGATGTGATTAGTAATGAGATAAGTGCATTTAAAATTTTTAAAAAGGGGGTATATTGAATAAACAAATCAAACTCGGAGGATAAAACCCCTGGTCCGGATGAATTGCATCCACGCATTTTAAATGAATCAAGGGAAGAGATAGCAGAGGCATTACAACACATTTAATAATTAGTTAGAAAAAGGTGTAGTGCCAGAGGACTGGCGGATAGCTAACATAATACCTATATTCAAGAAGGGGTATAGAACATGTCCAGGGAATTATAGACCAGTCAGCTTATCATCAGTGGTAGGAAAAATAATGGAATCCCTAGTAAAGGAGAAAACAGAAGAACATCTAGAAACCAAATATATAATAAAGGAATAGTCAGCATGGATTTCAAAAAGGGAAAATCTTGCTTGACCAACCTCATTGAATTTTTTGAAGAGGTAACAAAGAGAGTAGACAATGGTAATGCAATAGATGTAATTTATTTAGATTTTCAAAAGGCCTTTGATAAGGTACCCCGTAATCGACTGATGAACAAGGTCAGAGAATGCGGAGTCAGAGGACAAGTAGCAGAATACAAATTGAGAGCAGGGTACAAGTTGAGAACTTGCTCTCACATTGAACAACTTCTCCTTTGACACCACTCACTTCCTCCAAATCAAAGGTGTTGCTATGGGAACCCGCATGGGTCCTAGCTATGCCTGCCTTTTCATGGAATATGTGGAACACTCTTTGTTCCAGTCCTACTCAGGTCCCCTCCCTCACCTCTTTTTCTGGTACATTGATGACTGCCGTTTCCTGCTCTCGCCCTGAACTAGATAATTACATTCACTTTGCTTCCAATTTCCACCCTTCCCTCACCTTCATGTGGCCCATCTCCGATTCTTCCCTTCCTCGACTTCTCCATCTCCATTTCTGGGGGTAGGTTATTGACAAACATTCACTACAAGCCCACTGACTCCCACAGCTACCTGGACTACACTTTCTCCTACCCCGCTTCCTGTAAGGACTCTATTCCATTCTCCCAGTTCTCCGTCTCCGCCGCATCTGCTCTGACAATGCCACCTTCCATACCAGTGCTTCCGACATGTCTGCCTTTTTCCTCAACCGAGGATTCCCCTCTACTGTGGTTGACACGGCCCTTGACCGTGTCCGTTCTATCTCCCGCACTTCTGCCCTCACCCCTGCCCCTCCCTCCCGGAACCACGATAGAGTTCCCCTTGTCGTCACCTTTCACTCCACCAGCCTCCACATTCAACAGATCGTCCTCCGCCATTTCCGCCACCTCCAGCGTGATCCCACCACCTCCCCTTTCAGCATTCTGAAGGGACTGCTCCCTCCGCGACAGCCTGGTCCACTCCTCTATCACTCCTTCCCCTGGCACCTTCCTGTGCAAACGTAGGAGATGCAACACATGCCCTTATATCTCCCCCCCTTCCCACTGTCCAGGGCCCCAAACACCCCTTCCAGGTAAAACAGCGATTTACTTGTATTTCCTGCAATTTAGTATACTGTATTCGCTGCTTACGGTGTGGTCTCCTCTGCACTGGGGAGACCAAACGCAGATTGGGTGACCGCTTTGCGGAACATCTCCGTTCAGTCCGTTAGGGGGACCCCGAGCTTACGGTCGCCTGTCACTTTAATTCTCCGCTCCACTCCCACTCAGACCTCACCGTCCTCAGCCTCTTGCATTGTTCCATGGAAGCTCAGCGTAAGCTCGAGGGACAGCACCTCATCTTTCGATTAGGCACTCTACAGCCCTCTGGACTCAACATAGAGTTCAACAATTTCAGATCATAACCTCGGCCCCTATCATATATATATTTTTTATCCATCCTTTTTGTTTGTGTCTTCTTTTCTTCTCTCCCACAATGCAGCTGTCTTTCATTCTGCCAGCACAATTTACACTTCATCTAGAGCCATCCTTTGTTTCTTAACCTGTCCCATTACCATCTCCTTTTACCATGAATATCTCAATGTCTCTTAACCTCTCCTGCCTTCTATCCTATCACAGACCTTCCCTTTTGTTCTTTCATGCCCTCCCCCCTTTCCCAGCCTCTTCACTTGCTTAAAAATCTGTTCCATTTCCTGCTTTTTCCCAGTTCTGACGAAAAGGTCATCGACCGGAAACGTTAACTCTGTTTCTCTCTTCACAGATGCTGCCTGACCTGCCGAGTATCTCCAGCATTTTCTGTTTTTATTTCAGACTTCCAGCATCTGCAGTATTTTCTTTTTGTAGCAGAATGGATAGCTAGCTGGCTTCAAGACAGAAAGCAGAGAGCTGGGGTAAAGGGGAGCTATCCACAGTGGCAGAAGGTGGGTAGTGGCGTTCCACAAGCATCAGTGCTGGGACCACTGTTGTTCACAATTTACATTCATGATTTAGACTTTGGGATCAAAAATACAATTTCTAAATTTGCGGTCGACACCAAATTGGGGGAGATAGTCAATACTGAGGAGGACTGCAACAAATTACAGGAGGACATTAATAAACTTGCAGAATGGGCATGTAATTGGCAAATGAAGTTCAACACAGACAAATGTGAGGTATTACATTTTGGTAGGAAGAAAAGGGAGGTCACTTATTACTTGGAGGGTACAGGTCTAGGCAGGGTAGAGGAACAAAGGGATCTCGGAGTACAAATACACAAATCACTAAAAGTTGCGACACAGGCTAGCAAGGCCATAAAAAAAAGCAAACCGAGCACTAGGGTTTATTTCTAGAGGGACAGAATTGAAAAATAGGGAAGTTATGCTAAACCTTTATCGAACCTTGGTTAGACCACACTTGGAGTACTGTGTACAGTTCTGGTCGCCATAATATAAAAAGGATATAGAGGCACTGGAGAGGGTGCAGAGAAGATTTACAAGGATGATACCAGAAATGTGAGGGTATACATATCAGGAAAGGATGAACAGGCTGGGTCTCTTTTCTCTTGAAAAAACTGAGGGGTGACCTAATAGAGGTCTTTAAAATTATGACAGGTTTTGATCGAGTGGATAGAGAGAGAATGTTTCCACTTGTGGGGAAGAGCATAACTAGAGGCCATCAATATAAGATAGTCACCAAGAAATCCAATAGGGAATGATGTAAGAAAACTACTAGGCACTTGGTCTAAGCGTTAAACAAAGCTTTAATCAACTGTTTTACAACATGGAGGTCTAGTTGTGTCCTTCACTAGCTCCGGTTAAGAATGTCCCAGCGCAAGCTGGGCCCATGTCCTAGTATTTATACTCTCCCTGGACAGCAACACCCGCAGGCCGCTCAGCATCACTTCACAAGTCTTTCTTTCCATGAATGACCGATTCATGTCAGGGAATTCAAAAGAAACTTCTTTACCCAAAGAGTGGCGAGAATGTGGAACTCGCTACCACAGGGAGTGGTTGAAGCGAATAGTATAGATGCATTTAAGGGGAGGCTAGACAAGCATATCAGGGAGATGAGAATAGAGAGTTATGCTGATAGATTTAGATGAGGAAAGACGGGAGGAGGCTCTCGTGGAGCATAAACGCCAGCATGGACTGGTTGGACCGAATGGCCTGTTTCTGTTCCGTATATCCTATGTAATCCAATGAAGTGCAACACATGTGGACAGGATTGGCCTTGGCTTTGATGCTCCTTGCAGTAAAATATCCTTCACCGCACTCCATGTGAAAGCTGACCCAAGAATATAGAATCAAAGGCCGCGATTTTGACGGCACTCAGAGTGCTGGTTTGGAGGCGGGTCCACTGTCAAAATCAAAATGATTGACAGCAGGTTGGGAACCCGCCTCCAAGTAACTTTCCAAACTGTCGGATCTGTGATTTCAGAACAGACCGGACATCAAGCAGCGGGGGTGGCATTTAAGATAGTTAAATGCTTGTTAACTACTATTTTGCCAGCCTATTTCTATTACCACATTTTTAACGTGGTTCACATCATTCAGAGATCACATCAGCTAAGTATGTCGGGTTCTCCAACTCTCCCCATTGCTGTGAATAGGTAACAGCTGGAAAAGTGGTATGAGAGCTACCATTTGACAGCTGTTCACTTTCCAATGTCAGAAGCTTGAGCCTTCAGGACTTGGAAGACACTTTTGAGCTTTATGCAGTTTGGAAGTGTTTGGAGTAAACTCTCTATCCACTGTCACCTCCTTGGAGCAAGCTCTCTCACCACTGACAGATCGCTTCGGTCATCTCAACTTCAGCTGCCATCTATTCCAGCAACATTGGTGCCCTTCAAAAAAATCTCACCTTGGTCCTCTGAATCCCTCCACGATCAGCCCCAACACCAACAGCAACCTTCTCCGCAATCACCTGATGCTGCACAAGACATCAGCACCCGACAACATTGCTGCCCGGGAGGCCAGCAATGACATCACCATGGCCAGATTTACTTCACTTGACACTGTACACCCTAGCTGCCACATGATGCGCCAGGTTGACACCACCCCACACCAGCACCATAAAGCATCCCTATAACATCCAAGCCATTCCTTTCACACTCATCACAATTGGGGTGGGGGGGGCGAAGTTATGTCTCAACATTCACTGGAACTCACTAAGACACTTCTAAAGGTGAGCACAGGCCTGTCCAATAAGGTAAAGTGTTGAAAATATAGATTTCAATGTTTGACAAGACATTAACAGAAACTTCACATGAACATTGGCTAAACCACCCAAATGCCTACCCTTGTGTGTTGTTAGTTGGTATGCTTGCAGTAGGGTGAGGGTGAGTGTGAGGGGTGGCTAGTGAGATGGGGAACTGATAATGTAGATAGAGATGGTTGGGTGGAGGTGCAAGGTAAGTTGGTGCGAGTAAAAATGTGCAGGAGTTCGGTAGTGAAGGCAGAGTGATGGGGATGTGATGAGTGGCACAGCAGGATGAGGTCGAGTGTGGCTTTGCAGTAACGTTTCGTGATCTACTGAGATCATTGAAACGTTTGTGCCACTGCACCCAGGTCCTCCTGACGACATCCCTGCTTGTGTCCTCCTGTGCAATGTGCAACCAGGCTGCGTTGGTGTCCTGGGGAGGTCTCTTCCACCCATGGGAAGGGAAGAGAACCTTCCTGCGTGCTGCGACACCCTCCATAAGCATATGTAGGGAATCATGCGAGAGCCTTGGTGCAGCTGTCTACCTTAGTGCAGTGCATTGAGGTGCTGCAAACACTGACAGCACAACTGTCAAAATGAATGTGGGCATGGTCCCTTTAAGGAAACCGGCGGATGGCGCGTAATCAAATGACGTCACAAGACCCGCTTCCGTTTAATTAGCCGGGAAACGCGCAGGACGGGCTTAACAAACCCAATCTACGTAAAATCACTTGGAGAGCGCGGGCTGGAGCCAGGAGCGGGACTCGCCAACCACCTCGCCCGCCGCAATCCCACCTCCACTGGCGAAATCGCAGCCATAGAATCATAGAATGGTTACAGCGCAGAAGGAGGCCATTCGGCCCGTCAAGCCCATGCCGGCTCTCTGCAAGAGCACCTCAGCTAGTCTCACTCCCCCGCCCTTTCCCTACAGGCCTACACATTTTTTTCCCTCAGGTACTTGTCCAATTCCCTTTTGAAAGCCACGATTGAGTCTGCCTCCGCCACCCTTTCAGGCAGTACATTCCAGATCCTAACCACTTGCTGCATAAAAAGGTTTTTCCTCATGTCGCCTTTGGTTCTTTTGCCAATCACCTTAAACCTGTGTCCTCTGGTTCTCGACACCTGCCAATGGGAACATCTTCACTCTATCTACTCTGTCTAGACCCATCATGATTTTGAACACCTCTATCAAATCTCCTCTCAACCTTCTCTGCTGTAAGGAGAGCAACCCCAGCTTCTCTAGTCTACCCGCATAACTGGAGCCCCTCATCCCTGGAAATCATTCTCGTAACTGCGCCCCCTCCAAGGCCTTCACATACTTCCTAAAGTGCGGGGCACAGAATTGGATACAATACTCCAGTTGAGGCCGAACCAGTGTTTTATAAAGGTTCATCATAACTTCCTTGCTTTTGTACTCTATACCTCTGTTTAAGAAGCCCAGTATCCCGTAAGTCAACCTTCTCAACCTGCCCTGCCACCTTCCAACGATTTGTGCACATATACCCCCAGGTCTCTCTGTTCATGCGCCCCCTTTAGGATATTGGTTATTTGAACGAGATATCAGAGGGCATTTTAAAACTCACTACTGCCTTGTTGTACAATCCAGTTTGCTCATCATTACATATTATACATATTAGGAAATGTAAATAAAATCATCAGGCAGCCTGTAGCATAAAAAGTTATCTGTACAACTCATTTGCAACTTACAACAGCAAATTCATCGCGATCTAATAATCCATCACGATCAGTATCACTCAGGTCCCAGACCTAAAAGGTAATTAAAGTAGAAAGTTAAGGATTGAACCCATTCAATACTGAACATTCTTTCTAACTCAAATCATCTAGGGCCGGAATTTGCCGTTTGCGGCGAACAAATGGTGCCAGCCGTTTATTACATTTGTCCAGACTTTCTATGGGATTTTACACTGGAACGTACTGTAATTAGAAAGCCATTTTGGCACAGTGCCCTCTACAGGGGATCTGGGACCTGTGTGAACAGGGCAAGCAACTGTGTATCTCCTTAACTAATCAGATTGAAGAATTGTTACTAAGCAGTGCAGAGTCTGAACCAGGAAGTGTCAGTTAGAATAGTTAATTCAGTGTCTAATTCTGCCCCAATATCTTATGTGGCTATCTCCTTATGTGGTGTTAAATGTTGTTTTATAACACTCCCGTGAAGCACCGTGTGACATTTTACTATGTTAAAGGTGCTATATAAATAAAAGTTGTTGTTGTTGTCAAATCAGGTACAAAAAGCAAAATAGAGAGGTAAAGAAAGATGGGGTTAAGAGGGATTTAAAAAATGAAAAAGTAAAAAAGTTATTTAATATAAAAAAAATGTTTTTTTAAACTCTCAATAATTAAAATCTGAAGGGTTATAACTTATAAAAGTTAATTTTCAGTGCCAGAGAAGTTGTTTGGCAGTAATTAAAATGTATCTCGCCATTAAAAATTTACTTTCACTAGAATGGACAAGCCCTAACTATTTCTCGCACGTTTAGTGGGTATATATCATGCAAGTACAGCCGTTCCATGTATTTCAATGCCGAATCTCTCGGTATGATATTTTTATAGCGCAGCTTCTGGAGGAGCAGGGCAAATCAGACAACAACTTCCCGATTTCCGCACTTACTGCGCATGTGCAGTCGGCGGAAGTTGCTGTCCAATTTACTCTTTAATAGTGGTGAGTGCTTTTAGCCTCACCTTTACTTGTACAGCAAAACATGGCCCGTAATGTTTGCAAGCATTAGTGAACGTGGATCTCAAATGTTAAATATTGTAAAGCAAGAAAAATACTCAATATAGTCTCAGAATAAACTATACATTCTATACAACTATACAATACTGTGGAGGAGGAATTACTGGAGTGTATACGAGATGGTTTCCTGGACCAATATGTCGAGGAACCAACTAGAGATCAGGCCATCTTAGACTGGGTATTATGTAATGAGAAAGGATTCATTAGCAATCTTGTTGTGCGAGGCCCCTTGGGTCGGAGCGATCATAATATGATAGAATTCTTCATTAAGATGGAGAGTGAAGTAGTTGACTCAGAGACTAGGGTCCTGAATTTAAATAAAGGAAACTACGATGGTATGAGGCGCGAGTTGGGTAGGATTGATTGGGGAATGTTACTCAAAGGGTTGACGGTGGATAGGCAATGGCAAACATTCAAAGATCGCATGGATGAACTACAGAATTTGTTCATCCCTGTATGGCATAAAAATAAAACAAAAAAGGTGACTCAACCGTGGCTAACAAGGGAAATTAGGCACAGCATAAGATCCAAGGAGAAGACATATAAATTGGCCAGAAAAAGCAGTAAACCCAAGGACTGGGAGCAGTTTAGGATTCAGCAAAGGAGGACAAAGGGATTAATTCAGAGGAGGAAAATAGAGTATGAGAGTAAGCTTGCAGGGAATATAAAAACTGACTGTAAAAGCTTCTATAGATATGTGAAGAGAAAAAGATTGGTGAAGTCAAGCGTAGGTCCCTTGCAGTCAGAATCAGGGGAATTTATAATGGGGAACAAAGAAATGGCAGACCAATTAAATACATACTTTGGTTCTGTCTTCACAAAGGAGGACACAAATAACCTCCCAGAGATGTCGGGGAACATAGGGTCTAATGAGAGGGAGGAACTGAAAGAAATCAGTATTTGTAGGGAAATGGTGTTAGGGAAATTGACGGGATTGAAGGCCGGTAAATCCCCAGGGCCTGATAATCTACATCCTAGGGTACTTAAGGAAATGGCCCTAGAAATAGTAGATGCATTGCTGGTCATCTTCCAAAATTCTATAGACTCTGGAACAGTTCCCATGGATTGGAGGGTAGCTAATGTTACCCCACTATTCAAAAAAGGTGGTAGAGAGAAAACAGGGGAATTATAGATCGGTAAGCCTGACATCGGTAGTGGGGAAAATGCTAGAGTCCATTATAAAAGATGGAATAGCAGAGCACTTGAAAAACAGTGACAGGATCGGACAAAGTCAACATGGATTTACAAAAGGTAAATCGTGCTGGACTAATCTACTGGAATTTTTTGAGGATGTAACTGGCAGAATAGATAAGGGAGAACCAGTGGCTGTGGTGTATTTGGACTTTCAGAAGGCTTTCGATAAGGTCCCACATAAGAGATTAGCGTGTAAAGTTAAGGCACATGGGATTGGGGGCAAGGTACTGACTTGGATAAAGAACTGGTTGGCAGACAGGAAGCAAAGAGTTGGAATAAATGGCTCTTTTTCCGAGTGGCAGGCAGTGACTAGTGGGGTACCTCAGGGATCGGTCCTAGGAACCCAGCTATTCACTCTAGACGAGGGAACTAGATGTAATATCTCCAAGTTTGCAGACGACACAAAGCTGGGTGGGCGTGTGTGCTGTGAGGAGGATGCCGAGAAACTCCAGTATGATTTGGACAGGTTGGGTGCAGTATAATGTGGATAAATGCGAGGTTATCCACTTTGGTGGCAAAAACAGGAAGGCAGATTATTATCTGAACGGCAATAGATTGGGAGAAGGGGAAGTGCAACGAGACCTGAGTGTCCTTGTGCACCAGTCGCTGAAGGTAAGCATGCAGGTGCAGCAGGCAGTTAAGAAGGCAAATGGTATGTTGGCCTTCATAGCGAGAGGGTTTGAGTACAAGAACAAGGATGTCTTTCTGCAGTTGTACAGGGCCTTGGTGAGACCACACCTTGAGTATTGTGTGCAGTTTTGATCGCCTTATCTGAGGAAGGATGTTCTTGCCATGGAGGGAGTGCAGCGAAGATTCACCAGACTGATACCTGGGATGGCAGGAATGACGTATGAGGAGAGATTGGGTCGATTGGGCTTATACTCGCTGGAGTTTAGATGAGAGGGGATCTCATTGAAACTTATAAAATTCTAACAGGACTAGACAGACTGGATGCAGGAAGGATGTTCCCGATGGCGGGAGAGTCCAGAACCAGGGGTCGCAGTCTAAGGATAAGGAGTAAGCCATTTAGGACAGAGATGAGGAGGAATTTCTTCACCCAGAGAGTGGTGAACCTGTGGAATTCTCTGCCACAGAGGGCGGTGGAGGCCAGTTCATTAAATATATTCAAGAAAGAGTTGGATATATTTCTTAAGGCTAAAGGGATCAAGGGATATGGGGAGAAGGCAGGGACAGGGTACTGAAATTGGATGATCAGCCATGATCTCATTGAATGGCGGAGCAGGCTCGAGGGGCCGAATGGCCTACTCCTGCTCCTATCTTCTATGTTTCTATGTTTCTAGCATCATTACACATCTTAATTTTGGGACAAAACCATTCCCAAGGTCCTTTAAAGAAATCATTACACATTATTGCAGACTCACAGAAAGATTAAAGCCAAGTCCAAATTCCAGACTGTGTAACTAATACACAGCAGCAAGGTCCAAGTTATTTTTAAATGCATATAAATATAGTAAAATGCCAATACAAAACACACATTGTAACATGGTTTAAGGAATCGACTTAAGACGTTTTTAATTAGATAACCATACCTCTTGGTCATTATGTTGGTTTTCTCAATCTGTTTCTAAGGCTGCAGTTATACTGCAGCTACTAGACTCAGATCACTATGTGCTGTGAGATACACAACAATTTTAAAGGGGGTGCAAGAGAGGCCTGGGGGAGTTTGTGCACAAATCTTTGAAGGTGCAGGACAGGTTAACAAAGCATTTAGGATCCTGGGCTTTATAAATAGAGGCATAGAGTACAAAAGCCAGGGAGTTATGCTAAACCTATATAAAACACTATTTCGGCCACAGCTGGAGTATTTTTTCCAACCCTGGGCACCACACTTTAGGAAGGACGTGAAAGCTTTGGAGAGGGCACAGAAGAGATTTACTAAAATGGTTCCAGGGATGAGGGATTACAGTTACGTGGATAGATTGGAGAGGCTGGGGTTGTTCTCCTCAGAGCAGAGAAGGCTAAGAGGAGATTTGATAGAGGTGTTCAAAAGGGTTTAAGATAGAGTAAATAAAGAGAAACTGTTTCCAATGGCTGAAGGGTCGATAACCAGAGGGCACAGATTTGAGGTGATTGGCAAAGGAAACAGAGGCGACATGAGTAAAAACTTTTTTACCCAACGAGTGTTCAGGATTTGGAATACACTGCCTGATTGGGTGGTGGATACAGATTCAATAGTAGCCTTCAAAAAGGAATTGGATAAATACTTGGAGAAAAAATTACAGGGATACGGGGAAAAAGCAAGGGAGTGGGACTAACTGGATTGCTCTTCGAAAGAGCCAGCGCAGACTCAATAGGCCGAATGGCCTCCTTCTGTGCTGTACTATTCTATGATTCTACAGTAACAAATAGCATACATCCTGCATTCCCTTGAGTATTACATAGTGTACATTTTTCCAAGTATAATTTTATTCTTACCCTTCCCAGGACATCCACAGGTAACTTAGAGTTGAGAAGCACAGGTTTCACTTTATCACCGGACAGAAAACCATTCACAGGAATAAGGCTGTCAAAAATTATATCATACTTCGCCTTTTCTTCCAACTGCAATTCATATATTAATACAGATGTACGTTAATGACCTTAAACCAGGAATTCTTGCAAATTGCTTTACAAATGTTAATTTACACATTCATATTCTCAACTAAAATTATTTCCAATCTTATGATTGAAGTCCTTTAAAAGAAAACAATTTAATTGGAAAATGTTCAAGAGTTTACTGGCTGGTTTACAAGTTTCTAGCGATTAAGAATGGAATATTGATGGACTTCCCAGGAAAAAAAGTTTATAAACCTAATCAATGAGTTGTCATTTAAGTAATATATACATTAATGCATGCAGTATTTACATTTTTTTAAATTGTTTTTTTAAAAGATCATTTGTCAAACCAAATCCCACTTTCAGTCACAGATCTTTTATTGGATAGTTAAAAATCTCAAAAGGAGCCCAAGTTAAAACTCAACATTTAAAATGTTGTACCTTCACAGCCCAGGGAACATCAACAGGTGCAGATCCACTAGCCGGCAATGGACTGTTTCTATCATTCTAAGAAAAGTGACAACAATATTCATAAATAAGAATTGCAGTGATCTTAGTAGAACAAAAGTCAAGTGAATGATTTCCTAATTTGGTTCTTCAAAAATAAACTAATCACATGACTCTCTAGCTTTAGTTCCTTAATGCATAATTAGTTTAGAAGTTTGAAGAGAGAGCAAAAATCATGGTGATTTGGAAAAAAAATGCATGTATTTCAAATGTTCTACAAAAAAAGTTGTAATTCAAACAAAATTAATAAACAAGAGTCTTTTCACATGCCTGCCATTCACCCTCAGCGACTAGTACCAGATTAAAAAGAATAAGCCATCTAATAAATATATTGGAATCGTCTAGAGGGGTGCTACAAAGAAACCTGATAATACAGTAGCCAGAGATGCACATCAGTATTTGGTATATCATCAATAAATCAACTGGGATTTTGCTTTGTAAAAAAATTAAATTGCATATATAGTGTGTTCCTCTTAAAGGTTAAGTAGTAGTTATACAGGTTAAGTCCCATGGTGAAAATGCTTAACCACAGAGCACCGCCCAGGTCTAAATATTTTTTGACAGCATTCATCATCATCATTTACATGCCTCTTCCATGAACTCTCAACATTAATTTTGACGATTCTGTGCTGGGATGGAGGCAGCCACTGTACAGACTGGGATCTCCTTTGTCGCATTGCAGAGACTGGTCACGGCAGTTTCAGCTCCACTGCTGAAACTATCTGCTGTGAATTAAGCAATACTTGGCACATACTTGAAAGGGTGAGGGGGAAGAGAAAATTAAATCTCCCTAGTAAATGGCCTTGAGGGATTTCCTACAATTTTCCATATCATTCTCATTTGTACATTTTTTTTATTGGTAAATTGGATTACAGAATGAAACAGTTCTTCCCTCTTGGAACCAAATGTTAACATTCAGCAATCACAGGGTAAATGCAGATTTAAGTTCTTGCTACACTGCCAAAAGTGTGTTTGGACATTAATATATAAAATGTGCCAGAGAGACACTTCCACCCCAGTCATCCAGAAGGTCTCATTGATTCTGAAAAAATTTGTAACAATAGTGGCCAATTTTTTTTGCTGTGGAACTTATCCCCACTGGGAACAGGATTGACACTTTCAAACCTAATTTTATGTAGGAAAGGAAAGAGAGACAAAGAAAAAGAAGGGAGACAGAGGGAGTGCAGGAAGATGGAAATAAATATATCGCAGGAGGAGAGAGAGAGAACCCAACAACAGTGGGGGCGAAAGACATCACACACACACACACACACACACACACACACACACACACACTTTTTGGGGGGAGGGAAAAGGAGAGCCATTGGGGGGAGGGGGGGGGAAAAGAGAGCCGTGGGGGGGGAGAGAAAGAGAGCCATGGCGGGGGGGCAGGGGAGAGAGAGTGACGAGGGGGGAGACAAAGGGGAAGAGAGAGTAATGAGGAAGGAGGATTAGAGACGACAAGGGGTTGGGGAGGGGAGAGAGACAATGGCGGGGCGAAGACAAAAAGGGGGAGAGTACGTCCGAGGGGGAGAATGAGGTTTGGAGAAAGAGAAGAGAGAGAGAGAAAAAGACAAAGAAAAAAAATGAAATGTTCATTACATCAGTCTGGGCCAAGTTTAAATGCAGGACCCAGATATCAGAAGAAATCTACTGTATTACACTCCCCCATTCATAGGGTTTACTGAAAACATGCAAATTCCAGACTGAGTTCCCAAACAGCAGCCAAAAGGTCAAAATTCTGCTGCCATTTCACTTACAAAGAATAATAAATTAATTTACTTACAAATTTTGGTGCTGGGACTGCAAGGTTTAAACTGTTCAGAGAGACCTCAAGTCCATTTTGTGCACATCCTACAAGCCTTAAGGCAACAAAAAATTCCTAAAGGAAGTAAAATGAACAATGAACAGCAGTTAATTTGCAACAGTTCTAAAAATACAAAATACTGTACAGTACTAAGTAAATTCAGCAGCTGTCGCAATTTTTCTGAATTTAACATTTAAAAAAATTACCTGTTTGTTTAAAAAGCCCTTTGCATCCGCATCAGCTAAATCCCATATCTGAAATAAATGCATTTGACAGATTAAAAACATTGTGCATCTTACTAGGATCTTTTAAATGTTACTACATACTACTGATTAGTAGTCACAAGTACTATAACAGCATTCGGCAACCTTTGGAAAACTACAGCCAAGTTCAGAAAAATAAGGTTCAGTCACTGAATTTTACCAAGACATGTTATCAGAGGTGTCCTAAAACTAAACAAACTCTGGGCCATGCTATTCTTATTGCCTTTATCTTTAAGATCTACATTAGTCATCTGTATAAATCTACAACCAGAATAATACAGCAAAAGGGTGGGGTACCTTCAGGAGGATTATGAAAGGACAGTTACATTGACAGTTTAAAAAAGTATAATGGGTCGCTATTGCAATTTGAGGGGAAAATTCACGTGAATGTCCATGGTTCCATACAATATTTATGCAGTCCTCTTAACCCATATTTTTATTCTTTTGAAAAGTACAGCATCAAAATGTAAAACTGGAGAGAGAATACAGGAAGATCTGAGGCAATAATTATCCTTTGAATGGGGTAAAGCTCAGTGATGTGAAAGAGCAGTGGGGGTTGGTGTTCAGGTTCACAACATATTAAAAGCAACAAGTCAAGTGGAAGACAACAAGAAAAGCAGATTGTCAACTTTAAAGCAATTACAATCGGTTGAATGGAGGTAGAGCAGGTAGAAGAGTATTAAATAAGTCTGAATAAAAATAGGGCAGTGACAAACAGGGAACGAGAGAGATTTGGAGGGAAAAAGGGCAAACAGCATTTTTTTTTTTTTATAAAAAGGGTTATTACATTAATACAATTATGTACTACTGGCTGGAGTACCCGGCGTTGCCGAGGGAACTGAAGAACCCTCTGCCATGTTTATAAAACTGTTTATAAACCTGTTGGGATTGAAGAACTCTTCCTAAGCACCCAGGAGGTGGTTCTTTAACTTCGTTTTTTGTTAATGGGGATCGCCAGTAGCCATATACTCCAGGTTTTACAGATTTGGAGGGAAAAAGGGCAAACAGCATTTTTTTAAAGGGTTATTACATTAATACAATTATGTACTATAATGAATACTTTACTTGTTGCAGTACTATAGGACATACAGACTGTGAAATTCATGCATCAATGATTTAAGTTCAGCACAGGAAGCAGAAAGTACACATGATTACGAAAAGAAAGCAGTACCTTTCCAAGCACCAGGTCAGATAGGCCAGACCTTTTTAAAAATGAGGCAGCTTCAGCTGCTCCAACTCTCCCACCATTGGCTGCATCAATCTGTAGAAATGAAAGACAAGATATTATTGGAAGTCTTAAGCATGAAATTGATCTGATCTATTCCACAAGCATTTTAAAAACAAAATTTCCTGTGGAGACCATCTGGTGGCAGGGCACATTGGTGTACTAACTAATCACCTTGTGATTCTCCATATGGAGAGCTCCTGAACTTGGCCAGGGCTTTGGGAAGAAGCACCAAAATGAGGCTGGGCACTCGTCTCCAGTCAATAAACTGAAAGAAAACTGAAAAATAAAATTCATAAAGGTGAGCCACCCCAGCCCACTCTCATCCACTGCCAGTAGAGTTGCAGAATAGCTACAGCCTTGGAGTAAGTCACCTATCGACCCTTTCAATCATATAATGAGGCTAGGAAGGGAAGGAGAAAACAAAAACTGGCAGGGAAAGGAAAGAAAAAGGTCCTTTTGATCATAACAAAATACACATGGTTTCATTTATCTGCAAATGTTAGCGAAGGAGACTGCACCATCGTAGGAAGCCAACAGTTTACTAATACCCAACGCTACTATTGGCCAGCTGCTCCTGTAAAATAAATGCCAACTGAAACACATCATTCAAAAGTAATTTAAAGGAAAAACTTAGAAATCATAAACAAAAAGGGCTTTCTTGTTTCTTACATGAGACTACCCAAACTACACGGTGTACAGATAAATGTCAACTTCTTACCCAGAAGTCATCCATTATTAGGAAGATTGGTGAGGATTTATGACAAAATCTTTGTCTGTCTGTGCAGTTTCAAATCCATAATGGAGACCCCCAACTAATCTCTCACCAAAATGAATGGAATTCAAATGAGACATTCGAACAGAAACAAAAGAAAAGCTCAATACGAAGTACAGGTAGACTATCCTTTATCCGAAAACCTCGGGACCAGCCGTGTTTCGGTTTTCGGAGAATTTCAGATTTCGGAAGGTGGGTCGGCGGGGGTCCGCGGGGGGAGGTCAGCGGGGGGTCGTGCACACGACTTACACTGACGCTCAGCGTAAGTCGGCGGGGGTCCGCGGGGGGGGGGGTCGGGGCCGGCGGGGGGGGGGGGGGTCGGGGCCGGCGGGGGGGGGGGGGGGGGTCGGCGGGGGTCGGGGCCGGCGGGGGGTCGTGCGCACGACTTACGCTGACGCGCAGCGTAAGTCGGTGGGGGTCGTGCGCACGACTTACCCTTTATCCGAACTTCCGAAACCGAAACCCTCTAAAAACCGAAGGTTTTTTCGTTCAGCGTAAGCCGTGCGCACGACTTACGCTGAACGAAAAAACCTTCGGTTTTTAGAGGGTTTCGGTTTTCGGAAGTTCAGATAAAGGGTAGTCTACCTGTAGTAACTAGAAACGGGGCAGAAAATAGAGAAAGTATTGCGGAGATCATCCAATAAGCAATCAAAATAGTGTAAAGAATTACACAGAAGTCATTGTAAACTAAAAACAAATATTTTCAAATTATGACTCCATCATAAATATGCTTTAAGCATTTTTCTTGGGGAAAAGGGGTGCAGAAATTAGTTTACATCATTTTTAGTGCTTGCAAATACTATTTTAAATTATTTTTGTGCCAGATAAATGGTACAGTTCAATGCATCAGCACTCCAATATTGCACCCAAGCAGCCATCCTTTATTTGCAAACCTAGAGAGTGTATATTCCAAGGATATTTGACTGGGGGAGGCCTCACACCCAAGCCGAATCCTCTGTACTCACCCAATGTCTACATGTACACACACTTTCCAAGAGAAGTCACTGACAATGATTAAGATTGGGAACCTTAACTGAATTTGTTTGCTCCCCCTCACTCGGGCTATTCTAAGGCATCGAGGCCCATTGTGGTGTGCATCCAGGTGTTCTGACTGACATCCAGTAACTTAGAAAAGACCAAGAAGTAAACCTGGATTTTCTTGGTCTGTATGACTCAGTAACCATACCAGGTTGGGTGAGCCAACGAGGAGCCGTTATTAGCCAAATAAATGAACCAGAGACAAGAGGTTGCTGTCCATATACAGAAGATTTACAAGCGCACAGTTGAATGTACCATCCATTTCAAAGTAGCTAACTTTAGAATGAAATTCAAAGAAAATCATTTAAATTTGGTGGCAATCCCAAAAATATTTATGTACAAGAAACAATTCTTTCCTTACAGGTTGACAAATGGTTACTGGGTGATTACAAGCATGGCCTTTTTCTCTCCAAAAGGAACCATGGATTTGAGAAGGAAAAACATGTGATCTAGTTAAAATCAAGAAGTTAGTGCTTAGTGTGACAAGTAGTTCCAAAAGATGAATTATTTTCTTTGTAATAATTGGAGGATTACAGTACAGGTAAAATAAAAAAATAAACTGTTGACCTGGTTTAACCTGCTATGAATACTAAGGAAAATACATTTTGTGTGTTAGCTATAGAACAGTTGAATAGATCTCTGCAAGAGAACTGATGGGGTCAGTGAATATCTGGATGGTTTCTGGCTTTTGATTTTTACTTTTAATAATTTTTCATTTGCACTAAATTTGGGACTTTCATTCTTCACCCCCCCCCCCCCCCCCCCCACTGCCCGCCAAGTGAAAACCTCAGCAAAATCAGTCAAAAACAGCAAACCCTGTGTGTCAACTTCAAACGTACAGCCTGGGGACCAAGCATTTAAATAAGGAGCCGAGAGTTAGGGATGGGTGAGCTCAAATTCGATTGGAGTTCAGTGCTCTAATTTTTTCCTGCTGATCCTTCACAACAAAATTAAAAGTTTATGATAAGAATATAATAATCAAACCTTGCACGCAGAAATTTAGTTGCCGATTTCAATTTTTCTCAAATGATTTAAAATCGGGTGTAATCAGGTTAACCTAAAAAAAACGCAAACCCTAAATATCTGATCATTTGTGTACCCAATATAAACAAAGCCCTAAGAATGCATAGGAATCCTGGCGAGATGGGATGTAACCCCAAACGTTACCGCACAAATGAGAAGTGAAACCTAACTGGTAAAGCTGTACAAACAGAACAGAGGAGTTTTACTCCATATACTTTCGTATTTTAACTAGATTTAAAACTTATAACTCCGTGAGTTTATCTACCAAGAAACTGGGCCATATCTCAGCTCTGTGCTCAGGTATTTAACATCAGCCAAGGCAACAGTAAGGTTGTTACAATTAGCCTCAGTGCCCCTAGGATAAGGAGTAGAAAATTGTCCAGTATTCTGGTTGCTGATTGCTGCTGAATTGTGCATGGGAGCTGTGCATGACAACTGTGCATGACAACAAGATCAAGCATCCTGCAGTCAAATAGCCTGTTGATACTCAAGCATCATGGCTCACAAGAATAATGGGCAATTGGGTTTGTACTGGATAATGCCCGGTACCCATGGAAACATATCCAGGCAAAGAATCAACACATTCTAGAGAGGAGCTGGTAAATTGATAAAACTAAATTTAAAACAGTGTAAAGTCCCTACACACTCCAATTTCTTTAGATACAATCCAAGTATTCAATTGCAGAAAGAAAAATCAATGGTGACATTACCATTAGTTCTACAATAATAGTGGAAATGGCAGAAAGTGTAGTGCTATACAAGGGAAATCTGTTCTAACAATTCATAAAAGAACAGTATCTAACTGCTCCCTCCATGCTGCCCCCCCCTTCAAAATCTGGAAGATAACCGCCACATGCAAATTAATAGGTTGAGTAAGCATGTGAGAACTCAAGTGTACAATTTCATTATGATTAAAATTAGATGTGATGAGCATCAAGCTTGGGTATTAAGGGACATCAACAGTCAAAATAACAGAAGGTAAGGGTAAAGCAAACAAATGTGACTGGGTTTTCCTTCAATGTATCTATGCATACAGAAGGAAGTGCAGCAGATAATCAAATACTTACTACAAGTTCAGAGGTGGTTATTTGATTAAGACGACAATGGCAAATTCACAGCCAGCAGTAGGCAGGTCACCAGAATAATGAGTATCAAAGATCTCAAATACATCACCAACATATAATAAAAAAATTCCAGATTTTTAATAAGGGCTTCACACTGAAGTTGCTTACCTGATTACTTTTTGTCTCTTGTTTACCCTCTCAATTATTACAGGCATTTAATAGAGAAAGATTAATCATATCTAAAATCAATATAACCTTCTTGTGGGGAGTTTCCATTGTGAAGAACACATAGGACAAAGTTGTTGTGGCATTTAAGCTGAGAGAGATAGATCATTCATCAAAAATGGATAGCATAGAAACATAGAAGATAGGAGCAGGAGTAGGCCATTCGGCCCCTCGAGCCTGCTCCGCCATTTAATGATCATGGCTGATCATCCAAATTCAGTACCCTGTCCCTGCTTTCTCCCCATATCCCTTGATCCCTTTAGCCTTAAGAAATATATCCAACTCCTTCTTGAATATATTTAATGAATTGGCCTCGACTGCCTTTTGTGGTAGAGAATTCCACAGGTTCACCACTCTCTGGGTGAAGAAATTCCTCCTCATCTCTGTCCTAAATGGCTTACCCCTTATCTTTAGACTGTGACCCCTGATTCTGGACTCCCCTGCCATCGGGAACATCCTTCCTGCATCTAGTCCTGTTAGGATTTTATAAGTTTCAATGAGATCCCCTCTCATTCTTCTAAACTCCAGCGAGTACAAGCCCAATCGACCCAATCTCTCCTCATACGTCATTCCTGCCATCCCAGCTATCAGCCTGGTGAATCTTCGCTGAACTCCTTCCATGGCAAGAACATCCTTCCTCAGATAAGGTGACCAAAACTGCAACCGAATAGCAGAGTTATCCCAAGGGCTATTTGATAAAAGGAGCACCTGATATATGAATTAGCTATCTCAGCTGGGGCAGACGTACCATAGCAGTTTACAGACCAGAAGGGGGCCATTTGACCCAGTGTGTCTGTGCCAGCTCTTCACTAGAGCAATCTAAAACTAATCCCACTGCTCGGTCTCTCCCCATAACTCTGTTGGTCTCTGCCTCAACTACTCTCAAAGTATTTCATGTTCCAACAACTGTCTCCATAAAGAAAGATCACAGTCTAAGGATAAGGGGTAAGCCATTTAGGACAGGGATGAGGAGGAATTTCTTCACCCAGAGAGTGGTGAACCTGTGGAATTCTCTACCACAGAAGGCAGTAGAGGCCAATTCATTAAATATATTCAAGAAGGAGTTGGATATATTTCTTAAGGCTAAAGGGATCAAGGGATATGGGGAGAAAGCAGGGACAGGGTACTGAATTTGGATAATCAGCCATGATCTCATTGAATGGCGGAGCAGGCTCGAGGGACCGAATGGCCTACTCCTGCTCTTATCTTCTATGTTTCTATGTTTCTGTAAATCTCTCCTAAACTTGCTCCTCACTCTCCTAGTGACTGTTTTAAATTGATGGCCCCTCCTTTCAACTCCCCAACCAGACAAAATAGTCTTTCCTTTTTCACTCGATCACAATACTTCATAATTTTAAAAATCATTCTTAAATCTCCTCTTAGCCTTCTCTGCTCCAACGAAAATGTTCCCAGTATCTCATAGCTCTCCTCATAACAAGTTTCCAACCGCTGGCATCACCTGGTGAATCTATGCTGTGCAGTAGAGACACTTCAATTGACCTTAGCACTCCTTAGGAGGTAAAAAGTAGTCAGCCAGATTTTCCATTCATTACTGCTATCCATTGACCCCTGCTAGAAAGTGCATGTGTGTGGCTATGTAGCGAGGACAGGGCTGGACCCCGCTGTGATGTTTTCCATGGTTGAATAGTCTGCTGCTATTCACAGTCTAGACTCGTGTATGATATAGTCATTTGGGCAAGGTACCAAAAGAAACAGCAACTGTGAAAATGTACCACAGCTTGAATTAGCACCTACAGACGAGAGAAAATTGAGAGAAAAACAAACATAAAAAGGGAAGGACTGTGTAGATCTCTGAACCAATCTAACTGTATGAAGAATGTGGTTTTTAAGCAATCAATGCTACAATAAGTTTGAAACCCATTACTAAAATTATGGTTCAATGTACACATTAGAGTAAAAAGATTTTTTTTTAAAGTTTTCAAATGTTTATTGTAACATCATTTGTTAAAAAAGGCTACGCAATTGAATTTGTTCTAAGATTTGCAAGGGTTATTGTCACATGCACAGAGCACGAAGTAAAGCTCAATTTACCTGACGATAATACTTTTCATATACAGGATTTCCACTTGAAAGCTGTAAAGGAAAAAAATGCAGTAAGTATTCTGATCTTGTTACAAAAGATAAACACACAGCATATGATAATCAACACTAACATTTTCAGAAATACTGGAGGCAGGTTCTGAAAGAGCTGATACAATCAGTTGTTACTGCCAAAAGTTAGCATTCTTGATTCCTGAAAGATCTGATCTTCCATAAATCGAGACATGCCTACTCAGTAGGGGGAAACCACTGAACTTTCCAAACATTACATACATCAACAGTACAATAGTACAAATTTAATACCAAAAGACAAAGAATTCAACAGGTTCGTCTTTTCTTGCAAACTTCCAGTCCAATTTTCCCTGCCTCGTCCCTCCCATCCTGAAAGTGACAACTTATACTGGATTAGTGCCATTTGCACAAGTGCCCATTTTTCACTAGTGCTGGCAGGCTTTTTAACCTACAGAGATCCATCACAGCTATGCTCAAATCTCTTATAAATGAACAACTGTGGATGCATGCACAAACTTCAAGCAAAGGCCAATGAATACTCACCAGAACCAGTAACTCTGATGTAGGGATACCAAGGCCAAATGTATGCCAAAACCATCTGTCCAGCCAAGATTCCCCAACTCAATGCAGGCCAGAAATGGAACCCTCCAGTCAGAAATGGTTCCGACTAAAGGTCGCAAGAACTGAAGCGTTAATCCTACTTCCCTCTCTCTGCAGTTGCTGTCTGACCTGCTGACGGTTCCCAGCATTTTATGCTTCTATTTCAGATTTCCAGCATCTGCAGTATTTTGCATCACTGACCTTAGTTAGCCACTCTGTCATTAACACTCTGCTGACTCAAAACTACTCTCAATCATAGAATCATACAGCACAAAAGGTGGTCATTTGGTCGATCACGCCTGTGCCAACTCTTTAAGAGAGCAATCCAATTCGTCTCACTCCCCCCGCTGTTTCCCCATGGACCTGATTAGGAGTTCTGCATGCAATCAATAAACATTTCAATTTGAAATTTTTGCGGTCTTCCACTATAATTACAGAATTTCAAGCATTTTTGAAACTGGTATTATCATGGGAATGCCCTCCCCTTTGGAACTGGAGTCACTTACACAGGATGCAGCTTTGATTGCCTCGGTGGATTTCTTTTCCTTTTCAGTTTTGGAAAACACCAGGAGGATTATATAACTGTTCAATTTATACATCATTTAATGACTTTAATGTGTCATACACGGTAACCTAGAAAACTAGCAAAAGCGGAGACACAGCTTCAAAATAGCTGGCACGAGACCCAAACAGCTGACATCAAAAAAGGCCCCAACATGTGAAAACAAGTAGTTAGAGGTTTTGTAGCTTAATTGGTAGATACACAGAATATTCCATGCTTATACTGGAGGAATACTAAACATAAGAGCATGAAAGCCTGAAGGGGAAAGCTGAAGGTACAAAATTGGTGTACTTTTAGGAAGTCTAATGGCATGCTGTCCTGGAAAAAAAATACGCTCTGGTTAATTTTAAACACCAATATGCTTTGCAATTAATAGGTTTTAAATTCAAAAAATGCAAAACACTGACATTTAGCTTTTCAACAAGCCAACCAGACTGTCACTCACCAAAAGTTACCTCAATAGTCACTCTCCCATATCCAACCCCCACCCCACTGTCCCAGTTCACAAAGGCATTACAACCCTTTTAGACGCAGTTCAAGAAACAATGCGCCCCACCCAACTCTTTCACAGAGACACTCACCTCACCAAACCTCCCCGTTCACATTGGCATTCCTTTCCCTCATCAATTCATCCGTGCACTTTTCCCCATTTCAGGTGTCAGCCTTGGCTCAGAGATAGCACTCTCATCTTTGAGTCAGATGGCAGTGTGGTCAAGCCCCAATCCAGAGATTTTAGCGCATAATCTAGGCTAGCACTTCAGAGGAGTACTGGGGAAGTGCTGCACTGTTGGCAGTGCTGTCTTTCAGATGAGACATTTTACTCTCAGGTGGACATAAAAGATCCATGGCACTATTCGAAGAGGAGCAGGGGAGTTCTCCTGGTGTCCTGGCCAACATTTATCCCTCAACCAACATCTAAAACAAGTATTGGCCTCCTCTCCCTCACCCACCATGTATTATGCCCCCTCCCCTCTCACTACCATGCACTTTGTCCCATCCCCTCATATTCTCTTCTTTCCCTTTCCTTGCCTCAGCCTTATTTCCCGCCCAGTTAACCCCCAAACAGCCCTCCCACCCCTGCCCATTCTCACTCATGTTCAGTGGCTAATGCACAGGAAAGTCCCCACTCCCCATCTTTGGACATTCCCAGCGCAAATGGCCCTGATTAACAACTGTTCTCATGAGAGTTCACAACTCCAATATACAGAGGCAGCAATCCAGGCCATTCGCGTTGGGCGCCTGCTGAGTGGAACCTATCTAGTGCATTAACCACAGGGCTCATGAGGTGCTTGACAAGAGTGCAAAGGGAGCATGCTTGCACGGATTTGGGTTAGCAAATGCAGATATGCTAACCAGATTCCCAAAACCTTGTCATGCACTAATCGCTGATGGAAGACAAGTATGTGGGTACAGCGATGGGAATTTTGGCCTGAGTTAGAAGAGTACGGGAAGGTTTTGCATTACAATGGACACATGATATACTGCAAAAACTAGCTTTCGCAGCATGCTCTTTCTTTACATATTAAATGAAACTCATGGCAGTTTTATTGTAACAATTATACAGTAATGTAAACTTTCATTTAAACTGTTTTCAGAACCTCATCTTCTAAATTCAATGGATGTTTTCCCTTGCATTGTATATCACATGTCCTGTATATAAATGGGAAGTGCCAGCTCAATTCTAAATTATATGACCCAATTCCACATCTACGGAGTGGTTGAGATAATGACCCGGAATTTGCAGTCAGCAGCGAAGGCGTTTGCTGCTGGCCACAAAGTACACTTTGCACAAGGGTCTCGCAATCCCTGTGTTGAGAACTTCGGGTTTTCCAACCTTCAATTCAAATCAACGAACTGTAGTGGGGATCCCCTTGTGCGAACTGCTGTGATGGCAACGGGCTGTCTAAGCAACCAATCAAAAAGGCAGAATTCTCACAGACAGTGAACAAGGAAGTGAGTAAGCTCTTAAAATTCTAACTTTTAAAAAATGTTAGAGAGCGCAAAAAACAAAGATTGGGGCTCTCACATGGGGAAAAGGAAAACCTAAAATAAAAATGGACAAACATTAAAAAAAACAAATTTTTAATTTGAAAAGTTGCTTAAAAATTTAATTTTTATTAAAATGGACAAACTTCACACTGCACAAAATTAAACTTCATTTTCCAGGCCCTTAACATTTGTTTAGCAGTCAATACGCTGTTAAAACTCCAGTTACACCCAATCCCTTTGGGTCTAACTTTTAGTGGGGAATTTACCAGCGTAATTACTGCGGAAGAGCCAATGTTTTCGTCAGCTGATTACACAGATTGCCGGCTCTGTGGGGGTGTGGGGCACAGCGCAGCCGGTTTTAGAGCAGTCATTGACAGACCGCAACTTCAGGGTTTCTGCAGGCGCCTGCACATGTGCCAAATCCCAAAGTTGCGGTCAGTTTCAAAGGCGGATTGATGGCAAAGAGATGTGGACAAAGTCATCAAAATTAATTGTTTAATTGAGAGATTGACAAAATGGTGACTATAGTGGATGAAGTCAAAACTAATATTTTGTACGGATTTTTTGGAGGGATTGTTGCTAATAGTGG
Organism: Somniosus microcephalus; assembly: GCF_052327205.1. Classification (NCBI taxonomy): domain Eukaryota; kingdom Metazoa; phylum Chordata; class Chondrichthyes; order Squaliformes; family Somniosidae; genus Somniosus; species Somniosus microcephalus. The sequence continues at coordinate 311,632,287 of NC_140989.1, forward strand.
AATTAGGTTGACTAGCAATGAGGGTGTAAAAGGATAATAAAAACAATCTTGGCCCAGGCAGGGTAACCTTCACATTCAATCTAATGCGCCGACTGTCTTCAAAGGTTTCAATAGTATCAGTAGGAGAAACGGACCAAGAGAGACCCAGTGGATGTGGTGTATTTGGACTTTCAAAAGGCTTTAGATAAGGTCCCACATAAGAGATTAGCGTGTAAAGTTAAGGCACATGGGATTGGGGGCAAGGTATGGACTTGGATAGAGAACTGGTTGGCAGACAGAAAGCAGAGAGTTGGAATAAACGGCTCTTTTCCCGAATGGCAAGCAGTGGACTAGTGGGGTACCGCAGGGATCGGTCCTTGGACCCCAGCTATTCACAATATATATTAATGATCTGGACGAGGGAACTAGATGTAATATCTCCAAGTTTGCAGACGACACAAAGCTGGGTGGGCGTGTGTGCTGTGAGGAGGATGCCGAGAAACTCCAGTATGATTTGGACAGGTTGGGTGATTGGGCAACAGAACGTGGATAAATGCGAGGTTATCCACTTTGGTGTCAAAAACAAGGCGGCAGATTATCTGAATGGCAATAGATTGGGAGAAGGGGACGTGCAACGAGACCTGGGCGTCCTTGTGCACCAGTCGCTGAAGGTAAGCATGCAGGTGCAGCAGGCGGTTAAGAAGGCAAATGGTATGTTGGCCTTCGTAGCGAGAGGGTTTGAGTACAGGAACAAGGATGTCTTGCTGCAGTTGTACAGGGCCTTGGTGAGACCAAGTCTTGAGTATTGTGTGCAGTTTTGGTCGCCTTATCTGAGGAAGGATGTTCTTGCCACGGAAGGAGTGCAGCGAAGATTCACCAGGCTGATACCTGGGATGGCAGGAATGACGTATGAGGAGAGATTGGGTCGATTGGGCTTGTACTCGCTGGAGTTTAGAAGAATGAGAGGGGATCTCATTGAAACTTATAAAATTCTGACAGGACTAGACAGACTAGATGCAGGAAGGATGTTCCTGATGGTCGGGGAGTCCAGAACCAGGGGTCACAGTCTAAGGATAAGGGGTAAGCCATTTAGGACAGAGATGAGGAGGAATTTCTTCACCCAGAGAGTGGTGAACCTGTGGAATTCTCTACCACAGAAGGCAGTCGAGGCCAATTCATTAAATATATTCAAGAAGGAGTTGGATATATTTCTTAAGGCTAATGGGATCAAGGGATATGGGGAGAAAGCAGGGACAGGGCACTGAATTTGGACGATCAGCCATGATCGCATTGAATGGCGGAGCAGGCTCGAGGGGCTGAATGGCCTACTCCTGCTCCTATCTTCTATGTTTCTATGATTCGCAAATCACATATCTACAATAACAGTCCATGAAGTTGCCTTATATAAGCTAAGAAGGTTTACCCCTTCTGTGCATGCATACTGTTTCAGCATGTGCGTAGAAGAGGTCAGCCATGGTGGCTTAAGGAAAGACTTCAGAGCCCAAAAATCAGCTGTTTACCAGCACAAACAGTGACTGGAAAAGCCAAAATGTCCGCATGAAAAGCAGACAATAACGAGAATGAAAAAACTGGTAGTGAATTCCAGGAAACTGACCAAACATCAATGATGAGACGGTGCTATATGTCCAAGTCAGGATGGTGTGTCACCTGGAGGAGAACTTGGAGATGAACTTGAACCATATTGCTGCTCTGACGATAGCAAAATACTGCAGATGTTGGAAATCCGAATATTGCTGCTCTTGTTGATATAGGTCGCAGGGGAGGATGGTGTTGTTCAAGCTACCTTCATGAGTAAGTGCAGTGCCTCCAGCAGCATGTACATAGTGCAGCCACAGTATGGAGGGCATGGATATGGAATCCAGTGGAGGCGCTGATCAAGTGAACTGCTCGGACCTGGATGGCGTTGGGCTTCAAGTACTACTGTGACTTCACCCATCCAGATGAGTGATGAAGTCGCAACACTCCGGAAGTTCGAAACCTCTGCCCTATTCTTGTAATTATGTTGCTGATATGGCTGGTCCAGTTAAGTTTCTCAATGGTACCAGCAAACCGATGGTTGTGGGGGATTCGGCCATCATGATGCCGTTAAGGGTCAGGGAAGATGGCTGGGTTTTCTCTTGCATGAAATGTTAATTACGTGAAACTTATGCAGCTCAAATATTACCTGCAGCTCGTCAGCCCAAGTTTGGATGTTATTCATGTCCTGCTATAGGCTGCCATGGGATGCTTCATTATCAGAGGAGTGGTGAAAAGAGCTTAACACTATGGAATCAACAACAAACAGCCCCACTCCTGACATGGCAGAGGGAATGCCATCGATGAAATAGGTGAAGATGGCTAGGGTGAAGACAGTTCCCTGAAGAACTCCTGAGGCAATGTCCTGAGTATGTGATAATCGGTCTCATTCTGAATTACCTACACCCAAAGGCAGTATAATTACAGCATTAAGCACATCTCAACAGAACTTCAGTCCAGTTACATGCATTTTCTTTATTATATGCAGTCCCATACTCATAGTCACATCTATAGGCATGATCTACAAGGGCGGAAGGGAATCACAATGCAATAACAGAAGTCATTACAACAACAACTTGCATTTATATAGCGCTTTTAACACAGTAAAACATCCCAGGGCAATTCACAGGAGCATTATCAAACAAAATTTGTCACCGAGCCACAATAGCACAAGTGACCAAAAGTTGTCAATGATGTATGAGTTCATAAAAACTTGGGAGTTGAACTTGGATCATCCCGAGTTGAAATAAAAAGCCAAGCTGAACAAAGAGTGGGGTTAATTCAAAATATTGCATGGAGCCTTATCCATCTTGATTTCTCGTTACAAAAGCAAAATACTGCAGATGCTGGAAATCTGAAATAAAAACAGAAAATGCTGGAAATACTCATAGGTCAGGCAGCATCTGTGGAGAGAGAAACAGAGTTAACGTTTCAAGTCGGTGACTTTTCGTCAGAAATGAAAAAAGTTAGAGATATAACAGGTTTTAAGCAAGTGTAGAGGCAGGGAGAGGGGGAGGGGGAGAAAAGAACATGGTGTGTGATAGGGTGGAAGGCAGGAGTGGTTCAAAGTCAAAAGGGATGATGGAGCGAGACAAACGGAGATGGTAATGGGACAAGTAAAGGGATAAAAGATAGGTCGAGAAGAGGTGTAAATGGGAATAGCAGAATCATCATCAGCTGCCACCCGAAAAAATTGGGGCAGAGGTTATGATCCGAAATGGCGGACTCTTTCCTTCCCTTCCTCGACTTCTCCGTCTTCATTTCTGGGGCTAGGCTATCAACAAACATCCACTATAAGTAATTACAGGCCAGTCAGCCTAACCTCGGTGGTGGGCAACTTGTTGGAAAAAATTCTGAGGGACAGTATTAATCGTCATTTAGAAATTAAACAAGGACAGTCAGCATGGATTAGTTAAGGAAGGTCGTGTCTGACTAACTTGATTGAATTTTGAGAGGCGGTAACAAGGAGGGTTGATGAGGGTAGTGCATTTGATCAGTTCAGTTCAGCTTTATTTGCCATATGTAACCAGTACAATGGAATGCTTGTTCCCCGTAGGGACGTGTCAGCTATACATACAGCGCCGCGTTCAGAGTCAATACAATGGCTTCCCGTGGCAGTGGGAGCACGATGTCCCTCAGCCGCTCCGTCCTCCTCTTCACCACGGCCTCCTCCTCACTGTTGCCAGCTCCACGTGTGGTGGCCTGCTTCTCCCGCTCTGGCCGCCATGACCGGCTCCCCTCCTCCCAGCCGGACTGCGAGTTACCCGCCATGGAGCTGCCGGCCGACGTGCTGCATGTAGTCTACAAGGATTTTAGCAAGGCTTTTGACAAGGTCCCACATGGCAGACTGGTCAGAAAAGTAAAAGCCCATGGGATCCATGGGAAAGTGGCAAGTTGGATCCAAAATTGGCTCAGTGACAGGAAGCAAAGGGTCGACAGATGTTTTTGTGACTGGAAAGTTACTTCCAGTGGGATACCGCAGGGCTCAATACTAGGTTTCTTGCTTTTTGTGATTTAGACTTCAATGTAGGGGGCATGATTAAGAAGTTTGCAGATGATACAAAAATTGGCCGCGTGGTTGATAGTGAGGAAGAAAGCTGTAGACTGCAGGAAGATATCAATGGACTGGTCAGGTGGGCAGAAAAGTGGCAAATGGCATTCAATCTGGAGAAGTGCAAGATAATGCATTTGGGCAGGGCTAACAAGCCAAGGAAATAAACAAAAAATGGTAGGATACTGAGAAGTGTAGAGGAAGAGAGAGACCTTGGAATCCATGTCCACAGATCCCTGAAGGTAGACGGACAGGTAGACTGTCTGTGTGGAGTTTGCACATTCTCCCCGTGTTTGCGTGGGTTTCCTCCGGGTGCTCCGGTTTCCTCCCACAGTCTAAAGATGTGCAGGTTAGGTTGATTGGCTATGATAAATTGACCCTTAGTGTTAGGGGGATTAAATACGTGGGGTTACAGGGATAGGGTGGGATATGTGTTGTGTAGGGGTTATGGGGATCGGGTGGGATATGTGTCGGTGCAGGCTCGATGGGCCGAAATGGCCTCTATCTGCACTGTGGGGTTTCTGTGATTCTGTGATAAGGTGGTTAAGAAGGCATACGGGATACTTTCCTTTATTAGCTGAGGCATAGAATACAAGAGCAGGAAGGTTATGCTTGAACTGTATAAAACACTAGTTAGGTCACAGCTAGAGTACGGTGTATAGTTCTGGTCACCACATTCATTTCAATTCAATTTTATTTGCCATATGTAACCAGTACTAGTACAAGTACAATGGAATGCTTACTCCCCGTAGGGACACGTCAGCTATTCTTAGTGCCGTGACATTACAGGAAAGATGTGATTGCACTGGAGAGGGTACAGAGATTTACAAGGATGTTGCCAGGACTGGAGAATATTAGCTATGAGGAAAGATTGGATTTCCTGGGGTTGTTTTCTTTGGAACAGAGGAGGCCAAGGGGAGACTTGATTGAGGTATATCAAATTTTGAAGGGCCTATAGTGGATAGGAAGGACCTATTTCCCCTAGCAGAGAGGTCAATAATCAGGGGGCATCGATTTAAAGTAATTGGTAGAAGGATATGAGGGGAGTTGAGGAAAACTTTTTTCAGCCAGAGGGTGATGGGGGTCTGGAACTCACTGCCTGACAGGGTGGTAGAGGCAGAAACCCTCATCGCATTTAAAAAGTACTTGGATATGCACTTGAAGTGCCGCAACCTGCAGGGCTACGGACCAAGAGCTGGACAGTGGGGTTAGGCTGGTTAGATCTTTTTGTGCCATAAATTTCTATGATTCTAAGATAAGCCCACCGACTCCCACAGCTACTTGGACTACACTTCCTCCCATCTTGCTTCCTGCAAGGACTCTTAATTCCATTCTCCCAGTTTCTCCGTCTCATCTGTTCTGACAATACCACCTTCCACACCAGTGCTTCCTATATGTCTTCCTTTTTCCTCAACCAAGGATTCCCTTTTACCGTGGTTCACAGGGCCCTCGACCGTGTCTGCTCCATTTCCAGCACTTCTATTCTCACCCCTTCCCCTCCCTCCCAGAATCACGATAGGGTGCCCCTTGTCCTCAGTTTCATCCCACCAGCCTCCACATTCAACAGATTATCCTCTGTGATTCCCACCACCTCCAGCGTGATCCCACCACCAAACACATCTTCCCCACCCCTCCCATTTCAGCATTCCGAAGGGACCGTTCCCTCCGCGACACAGTGGTCCACTCCTCAATCACCCCTCCCCTTCCTATGCAAGTGCAGGAGATGCAACACCTGCCCTTTTACTTCCTCCCTTCTCATTGTCCAGGGCCCCAAACATTCCTTCCAAGTGAAACAGTGATTCACTTGTACTTCTTTCAATTTAGTATACTGTATTCGCTGCTCACGATGCAGTAATAATTTGTTAGAAAAAAGGTGTAGTGCCAGAGGACTGGCAGATAGCTAATGTATAATACCTATACAGGAAACTCTCTGGTGTCCGGCACCGACGGGACCAGGATGGTGCCGGTTGACGGAGAGGGTTATCTACCGAGGCTATTTTTAACAAACAAAAATTAAAAAATATCAGTAAATGTGCAGTATACAGCAATTGGGTACTCACCTACAGAATGTGTTAAATGGATGGTGGAAAATGCTTGATTAAGTACAGTACTGCCAGTTGAGGGTAATCCATAACTCTTTAATGACTTCTGACAACGCCAAGAAGCCGAGTAGTGGCAGTTTGGAGAACTACCCCCACTGACTAACTCGGTCACCGTGGGAGACTCAGACTCGGCAACATTTCCGGTTATTGAGGTGTTGTTTTCGGAGTATGAAATTTGCCGGTTAATAGAGAATTCCGGATATTTAGGTGCCGTTTAAACGAGAGTTTCCTGTATTTAAGAAGGGGGATAGAACATGTCCAGGGAATTATAGACCCGTCAGCTTAACAACGGTGGTAGGAAATCTAATGAAATCCCTACTAAAGGAGAGAATAGAACATCTAGAAATGAAAAGTATAATGATGAACAGTCAGCAGGGATTTCAAAAGAGAAAATCTTGCTTGACCAACCTTATTGAATTTTTTGAAGAGGTAACAGAGAGAGAAGGCAAATGGTAATGCAGTAATTTAATTTATCTAGATTTTCAAAAGGCCTTCAATAAGGTACCCCATAATAAACCAATGAATAAGGTCAGAAAATGCGGAGTCAGGGGACAAGTAGCAGAATGGATTGCTGGCTGGCTTCAAGACAGAAAGCAGAGAGTGGGAGTAAAGGCTAGCTATTCACAGTGGCAGAAGGTGGGTAGTGGCCACAAGGATCAGTGCTGGAACCACTGCTGTTCACAATTTACATTAACGATTTAGAATTTGGAATCAAAAACACAATTTCTAAATTTGCAGATGATACCAAATTGGAGGAGGGGGCGGGGGGGGTGGGGAGTCAATACTGAGGAGGACTGCAAAAAATTACAGGAGAACATTAATAAACTTGCAGAATGGGCAAATGAAGCTCAACACAGACAAATGTGAGATATTACATTTTGGAAGGAATAATAGAGGTCACTTATCACTTGGAGGGTGGGAGTCTAGGTGGGGTAGAGGAACAAAGGGATCTCGGAGTACAAATACACAAAACACTAAAAGTTGCGCCCAAGGTTAGCAAGGCCATTATAAATGCAAACCAAGCACTAGGGTTTATTTCTAGAGGGACAAAATTGAAAAGTAGGGAAGTTATGCTAAACCTGTATCGAACCTTGGTTAGGCCACACTTAAGAGTACTGCATACAGTTCTGGTCGCCATAATATTAAAAGGATGTAGAGGCACTGGAGAAGGTGCAGAGAAGATTTACAAGGATGATAAATACTGTGGCAACAAGAGGTCAGAGGCTAGGTATTCTGTGGTGAGTCTCTCACCTCCGGAGTCCCCAAAACCTTTCTACCATCTACAAGGCACAAGTAAGGAGTGTGATGGAATACTCTCCCCTTGCCTGGATAAGTGCAGCTCCAACACTCAAGAAGCTCGACACCATCCAGGATAAAGCAGCCCGCTCGATTGGCACCCCATCTACCACCTTAAACATTCACTCCCTCCACCACTGGCATACCGTGGTTGCAGCGTGTACCATCTACAAGATGCATGGCAGCAACTCGCCAAGGCTTCTTTGGCAGCACCTCCCAAACCCGCGACCTCTTCCACCTAGAAGGACAAGGGCAGCAGGCACATTGGAACACCACCACCTCCAAGTTAAATACCATTCCAACTTAGAAGTATATCGCCGATCCTTCATAGTCACTGGGTCAAAATCCTGGAACTCCCTACCCAATAGCACTGTGGGAGTACCTTCACCACACGGACTGCAGCGGTTCAAGAAGGTGGCTCACCACCACCTTCGAGGGCAATTAGGGATGGGCAATAAATGCTGGCCTTGCCAGTGATGCCCACATCCCATAAACGAATAAAAAAAAATACCAGGAATGTGAGGGTATACATATCAGGAAAGGATGAACAGGCCGAGTCTCTTTTCTCTTGAAAAAAGACTGAGGAGTGACCTAATAGAGGTCTATAAAATTATGAAAAGGATTTGATCGAGTGGATAGAGAGAATATTTTCACTTGTGGGGAAGAGCAGAACTAGAGGCCAACAATATAAGATCGTCACCAAGAAATCCAATAGGGAATTCAGAAGAAACTTCTTTACCCGAAGAGTTGTGAGAATGTGGAACTCACTACCACAGAGAGTGGTTGAAGCGAATAGTATCGATGCATTTAAGGAGCGGTTAGATAAGCATATGAGGGAGAAGGAAATACAGGAAACTTTTTTTTATCCGGCACCGACGTGGTGCTGGCTGATCAAAAAGTCCGGATTACAGAGAGGTATACTTACCACAGTACGAGAGCCCCGTACACGGCCACAGCTGCAGGGGCCCTGGTTACACGGCACTTGTGCAGGAGTCCCGGTTACACGGCCACAGAGCCAGGAGTCCCCGTTGCATGGCAACAGGTGCAGGAACCCCGGTTACACGGCCACAGATCCAGGAGTCCCCGTTGCACAGCCGCAGGTGCAGGAACCCCAGTTACACGGCCACAGAGCCAGGAGTCCCTGTTGCACGGCCACAAGTGCAGGAACCCCGGTTACACGGCCACAGATCCAGGAACCCCGGTTACATGGCCACTAATATATAGTAAAAAACTTACCTGAACCTACTCCTGAATTTTGCCAGTTAAGAGAGGTTTCCGGATATTTAGGTGCCGGTTAAAAGAGAGTTTCCTGTAGAGGGTTATTCTGATAGGGTTAGATGAGGAAAGACGGGAGGAGGCTCGAGTGGCGCACAGACTGCTTGGGCCGAATGGCCTGTTTCTGTGCCGTATATCCTATGTAATCCGGTACATTGGGGAGACCAAACACAGATTAGGTGACCGCTTTGCGGAACACCTCCATTCAGTCCGCAAGCGTGACCCCCCAGCTTCTGGTCGCCTGTCACTTCAATTCTCCGCTCCACTCCCACTATGACATCTGTCCTCGGCCTCTGACACCGTTCCAACGAAGCTCAACCCAAGCTCGAGGAACAGCACCTCATCCTTCAATTAGGCACTTGACAGCCTTCCAGACTCAACATCGAGTTCAACAATTTCAGATCATAACCTCTGCCCCCATTTTTTTTCCAGATGGCAGCTGATGATGATTCTACCATTCCCAGCTCTTCTAGGCCCATCTTTTGTTCCTTTACTTGTCCCATTACCATCTCCTTTGGGCTCGCACCATCATCCCTTTTGTCTTTTAATCTCTCCTGCCTTCCACCCTATCTCAGACATTCCCTTTGTTCTTTCCTCCTCGCCCCCCTTTCCCAGCCTCTGCACTAGCTTAAAACCTGTTAAACCTGTAACTTTTTTCAGTTCTGACGATAGGTCACCAACTCAAAACATTAACTCTGTTTCTCTCTCCCCAGATGCTGCCTGACTTGCTGAGTATTGCCAGCATTTTTGATTTCTTGTTATTTTAGTACCAGTGTCTGCTGGTACTGTTAATACAGTACATAATTTAGCAATAGTGTATTCAGATGCTCATTTTAACAAGTACAGCAACTTCGAGGATAAAAAGGGATACATCCATTTACACCGTTTTTAAAATGTGAATTGTTCTGAACAACGTGCATTGTACTTGGGAGTTGTTAGAATTGTTGCAGTGAATTATCCAAATTTTTTCCATTAATCATTTGCCAGTATAATTGATTTCAGATATAGACTCCATCAAGCTGCCCCAGAGATATCTGCGCTCCTCTAATTCTGTCCTCTTGAGCATCCCTGATTATAAATCACTCAACCTTTGGTGGTTGTGCCTTCTGTTGCCTAGCCCCTAAGCTCTGGAATCCCCTCCCTAACCCGCTCCACCTCTCTTTCCTCCTTTAAAGACACTCCTTAAAACCTATCACTTTGACCAAGCTTTTGGTCACCTGCCCTAATTTATCCTTATGTGGATTGGTGTCAAATTTGTTGTCTTAAAATACTCCTGTGCAGCGCCTTGGGACGGTTTACTATGTTAAAAGGCACTATATAAATACAAGTTGTTGTTTATCTCCGTCAATTTATCACGGGGACCAGCAACTAGGAGCAAAAGGACAAGAGAAGATGTCAAATGAAAACAACGAGCTTCTCTGTAGGAAACGATTAAACATAAATAAGAATGAAATGGGCTCGACCTGCCCCAGGGCAACTTGTCAGCTGTGGCTCAGTGGTAGCACTCTCACTTCAAGTCAGAAGGTTCTGGGTTCAAGCCCCACTCCAGAGACTTGAGCCAAAATCCAGTGCAGTATTGAGGGAGTGCTGCACTGTTGGAGATGCTGGCTTTCGATGAGAAGTTACACCGAGGCCCCATCTGCCCTCTCAGGTAGGTGGATGTAAAAGATCCCATGGCACCATTCAAAGAAGAGCAAAAGGAGTTCTCCCAGTGTCCTGGCCAACATTTATCCCTCAACCAACACCTAAAAACAGATAAAACAGATTTTTGAAGAAGGGTTTCAACCCAAAACGTCAACTCAAATTTCTCTCCACGGATGTTGCCTGACCTGCTGAGTTTTTCCAGCATTCTCTTTTGTTATTACCTAAAGCAGATGATCTGGTTATTTATCACACTACTGTTTGTGGGAACTTGCTGTGTACAAACTGGCTGCTGCATTTCCTACAACAGTAACTACAATTCAAAAGTACCCCTTTGGCTGTAAAGCACTTTGAGATTCTGAAGTTGTGAAAGGTGCTATATAAAACGCAAGTCTTCTTTATTTCAGACTATAACCTTGGAGTGGGGTATGGGGGGTGGGGGGGGGGGGGGGGGGGGGGGGGGAGAAAACAAGACAGAACCTAAAAGATCAGAAGAGAAATTTCCCAAATATTTTAAAGTTACAGTAGTTAATACAGTTTCTAATTTCAAAGCACTTCATTCTCACTACATTTAGTCCTGATCCACTAAGTTGCAAATTCCATTCCAGTCTGCCAGGTTTTCTGATCAATAGAGCCTCAACTTTACAAATAAAAACCTGAGAGCAAAGCTTCCAAAAATCTCCCCCACACATAGAAGAGATTGCAGAAATAACTACAAAGAAATTCAAAACACCCTGAAAAGTGCATGCCCTGTACAAATTTGGCTAAATGGGGAAGATTTATTGGCCTGGAAATTACAGTGGGTAATAACATCGAAAAAAAGCGTTCGCTGTCATTACCCTTTTGAAACTGACCGCAACTTCAGGATGTAGCGCATGCGCATCCTAACGCGGAAATCCTGAAGTTGTAGTCTGTCATTCACTGCTCTGACACTGGCTATGCTGTGCACGTTCCCCCCCCCCCCCCCGCCCCCGGCATAGCTGGCAATCAGTGTAATCTGTCAAATCATGGAAACTAACAAAAACTTTGGCTCGCCCCGCGGTAATATTGCTGTTAAATTCTCCATTAAAAGTTAGACCCTTTTCGATTAGGTGTAACTGGGGTTTTAAACAGCATATGGTTTGCTAAACCATTTATCCATTTAATAAAAATTAATTTTTTGGGGGAAGTTTGTTCACCTTTATTTCAGGTTTGCCTTTGCTCCATACGTGAGCCCCAATTTTTGTTTTGCTCTCTAACATTTTTTAAAAGTTAGAATCAAAGAAGCTTACTCACTCCCTCACCTCTTTTTCCGGTACATTGATGACTGTATCAGTGCAGTCTCCTGCTCTCGCCCTGAACTAGAAAATTTCATTCACTTTGCTTCCAATTTCCACCCTTCCCTCACCTTCACATGGTCCATCTCCGACTCTTCCCTTCCTCGACTTCTCCGTCTCCACCTCTGAAACATTCAATACAAGCGCACTGACTCCCACAGCTACCTGGACTACACGTCCTCCCACCCTGCCTCCTGTAAGGACTCTATTCCATTCTCCCAGATTCTCCCTCTCCACCGCATCTGCTCTGACGATACCACCTTCCATACCAGTGCTTCCGACATATCTTCCTTCTTGCTCAACCGAGGATTCCCCTCTACTGTGGTTGACACGGCCCTCGACCGTGTCCTTTCAGCATTCCGTAGGGACCGCACCCTCCGAGACACCCTAGTCCACTCCTCTACCACCCCCAGCACCCCTTCCCCCGGCACCTTCCCGTGCAGCAAGCGCAGGAGAAGCAACACATGTCCTTATACCTCCCGCCTTCTCGCTGTCCAGGGCCCCAAACACCCCTTCCAGGTGAAACAGTGATTTCCTTGTACTTCGTCCAATTTAGTATACTGTATTTGCTGCTCACGATGCGGTCTCCTCTACATTGGGGAGGCCAAACGCAGATTGGGTGCCCGCTTTGCGGAACACCTCCATTCAGTCCTTAAGGGGGACCCCGAGCTCCCGGTGGCCTGTCACTTTAATTCACCACTCCATTTCCATTCAGACCTCACTGTCCTCGGCCTCTTGCATTGTTCCACGGAAGCTCAGCGTAAGCTCGAGGAACAGCACCTCATCTTTCAATTAGGCACTCTACAGCCCTCTGGACTCAACAGAGTTCAACAATTTCACACATTTTTAATTTTTTTATCCACGCTTTTGTTTGGCCTTTTTTTCCCCCTCCCACATGTCAGCTGTCCTTCATTCTGCCAGCGCAATTCACACTTCCTTAACCTGTTCCATTACCACCTCCTCTTGCCTTGAATATCTCTTAATGTCTCTCAATCTCTCCTGCTCTCTATCCTATCACTGACCTTCCCTTTTGTTCTTTCATCCCCTCCCCCCTTTTCCCCACCCCTAACTTGCTTTAAAATCTATTCCTTTTCCTGCTTCTTTCCAGTTCTGACAAAAGGTCATCGACCTGAAACGTTCTCTCTCCACGAATGCTGCCCCGGCCTGCTGAGTTTTGCCAGCGTTTTCTGTTGTTATTAAGCTTACTCACTTCCTGGTTCTCGGTCTGTGACAATTCTGCGTTGTGATTGGCTGCTCAGACAGCGTGTTGATGTCACAGCAGCTCGCGTTAGGGATTCCCCATTAACTTGCGTTGATTTCAATCACGCATCAGAAAAGCCAAACTTCTTGCCACAGAGATTACAAGATCTTTGTGGGAAGCTTATTTGGGGCCAGCGGCAAACACCTTTGCTTCGCCACTGACCGCAAATTACGGGCCATTATTTTAGTCGGTTTAAATTTCTCCTCTTCTCTAATAGCATCGCCCGTTTTCACTCACTGTCCCTACAGAAAAGGGGTGAGTCAGAGATCTAACCAGGCCTGCATTTGACATGACTCTTAACAAGGAGCAAATGACAACTGCATTCTACAAATGGCAGTCAAAAACAATGTTCCCTTTCCTTGATATGTTACCTCTCACCAACTCTGGTGGAGTTGAGAGAGATGTAAAGTTATTTGAAAAGCATTTTTTCCAAGAATATTCTTGTAGAAATATGAAGGTTGCATTAAATAGGACAGGCAGAAAACAGGAAACAATGGTTTATAGAGCAATGATGCATCACTGAGCCCCAAAGACATAACAACTCTGCTGTCTCTCACAAAAAGTTCCTTCATACCTATTCAACCTATCTACTTCTTTCTTGATGATTTCAATCTACAATCAACTTCAGACTATTTCTCTTTCAACCTTGTTGGTGACCTGCACTATGAATCTGGCTGTCCAATCATAAACAGGACCTCAAGAGTCCTGCAGACTTGTCTGATTCAGTTATCAGATTACTCAGACTACCAAGGCGGATTGATTAATTATCAATCTTCCACTGCCAGGCATGTCATCTTGGAGCTAACTCAACTGCAAAGAGATCTAACTACCCACCCCAACCCACAAACACACACACATAAATATAGTCACGGGTTGATGATTAAAACAACTGACCAAGCTGCTTACAGGACAGTTAAAGGGAATAATTTCAGGAGCTGGAACCAGACAGACATTCAGGCCATTTGAGGGGCAGAACTGGAAATATTCCCATAATAAACTAGCACCAAAATTCAGGCAGCATAAGTGGCAATTTAGCAAAAGAATGCTTTCAGGAGTTGGAACCTGACAATCAGGCTGCTCAGGGGTGGGGATAGGAAAAAGGAATACCTGGCTTCTGTACATAATTACCATACTCAATTCTTCCACTAATTATATACTAAAGATTACAAGCTTTAAAATATAATGGCCCTGAATTCACGGTCGGTATGACAGCGTACTTCCTGACTTCACATCGCTTTGGCTACACTTTTCACCTACCCATTCAAATCAACGTGCTGGCGAAAGGTTGGGCTAATTGCCCACCTACTGCACATTAATAACCATGATAACTTATACAGCTGGTGCAAACAGGCGCAGGAGCCTGTTGCACAGCGTAAGGTGGGGGGAAATGAAAAAAATTGTATTAATTTTGAGCTAGGTTTATGCTACAGCTCATAAGAAGCATCCTAATCGAGTTTCATGGTTTTAAGGACACCGTCAGCAAAGGGTATCTCAAGACTTTTCAGTGTTTGATCAAATTAGATTAGCGTTGAAATCTTGGCTTGTGCATTAAATATTACAATCGTAATTTATTAATAAATAGCATTTCTGGCTGCTAAATTATTTAAAATGAGTTGTGGGCAAATCAGCAATCTCCTCTGTTTCCTGACTGGCGAAGAGTCAGGCAGTGAAAGGAGCACCGCCCCATATGATCCCAGGTGTGCCTATGCACAACGGTGTGGCCCTGGGATCCGTGGGCCACTACGCTGCGCACAACTCCGCAGCTTTTGGAAAGCAAGTTCTCACTTGGGGCTTCGCATGAGCCAAGTGCGGATCTTGTGCGGATGTTGGTGACGTACTCTTTAGCTACGCTGGCGACCGTAATTTCAGGGCCATTGTTCTACATACCAATTTTAAAGAAATGTTATTACAGAACTCATTTTAATACCCTCTTGTATTTAGCTTAAATTTACTGTGTACTAGATTGACTGCTCTGAAACGCTATCACTACATTCTGGCTGATTTGTTTTGAAGCAAAAGCGGAGTTTGAATATGCTTTATATCCACTGGAATTATCAAGCACACGCTCAAAAGACACAAGGTAGTCATTTGGAGTTGCTCACAAGCCACATCATTATAAAATAAAGAATGGCTGACAAAAGCAAGAGGCACATTGCAGGAGAGCACTTTCTTTACTCTCCCTTTACTTGCCAGTCTTCTCCCCCTTTTGGGATAAGATTCTGCAGGGATCAGGCACCCTCCCATACATGTTTTTTTTTTAATTCGCTTATGGGATCTGGGCGTCGCTGGCAAGGCCAGCATTTATTGCCCATCCCTAGTTGCCCTCGAGAAGGTGGTGGTGAGCCACCTTCTTGAACTGCTGCAATCAGTGTGGTGAAGGTACTCCCACAATGCTGTTAGGTCGGGAGCTCCAGGACTTTGACCCAGCGACAATGAAGGTTCGGCGATATACTTCTAAGTCAGGATGGTGTGTGACTTGGAGGGGAACTTGGAGGTGGTGGTGTTCCCATGCGCCCACTGCCCTTGTCCTTGTCCTTCTAGGTGGAAGAGGTCACGGGTTTGGGAGGTGCTGCCAAAGAAGCCTTGGCAAGTTGCTGCAGTGCATCTTGTACATGGTACACACTGCAGCCACAGTACGCCGGTGGTGGAAGAAGTGAATATTTAAGGTGGTGGATGGGGTGCCAATCAAACGGGCTGCTTTGTCCTGGATGGTGTCAAGCTTCTTGTTGTGTTGTTGCAGCTGCACTCATCCAGGCAAGTGGAGAGTATTCCATCACACTCCTTACTTGAGCCTTGTAGATGGTGGAAAGGCTTTGGGGAGTCAGGAGATGAGACACTCGCCGCGGAATAGCTAGCCTCTGACCTGCTCTTGCTGCCACAGTATTTATGTGGCTGGTCCAGTTAAGTTTCTGGCCAATGGTGACCCCCAGGATGTTGATGGTGGGTGTTTCAGTGGTGGTAATGCCGTTGAGTGTCATGGGGAGGTGGTTAGATTCTCGCTTGTTGGAGATAGTCATTGCCTGGCAACTTCTGTGGCACGAATGTTACCTGCCCCTCATCAGCCCAAGCCTGAACGTCGTTCAGGTCTTGTTGCATGCGAGCATGGACTGCTTCATTATCAGAGGAGTTGTGATTATTCATATGCAAGTCTTGACAGGGAGTGCCTGCAAACACAACTCAAGAGACCATCAGTGAAGTCCAATCCTATCCTTACCCAACCTCCACACAGTTTCAACTTGGGATCATTACTGATCAGCAGCAGGACCCCCTAGCCAATTTTCCCCTTCCCTAATGCAGAAGTATTGAAGCGAATTGTATTTCATCTACCAACACCCTGGCTGAGAGCAGCTAACTGAGCCCACAACAGGACGTGAACCTGGCCACCTTGTTCTATGGCTTAGGCACTCACTGGATAAACATATTGTGACACCAGTCTGAGCTGTGACACCCATTATGATTGAATGCAGGTACAGCAGGTGATCAGGAAGGCCAATGGAATCTTGGCTTTTATTGCAAGGGGGATGGAGTATAAAAGCAGGGAAGTCTTGCTTCAGTTATACAGAGTACTGGTGAGGCCACACCTGGAATACTGCGTACAGTTTTGGTTTCCATATTTAAGAAAAGATATACTTGCTCTCGAGGCAGTTCAGAGAAGGTTCACTCAGTTGATTCCGGAGATGAGGGGGTTGACTTATGAGGAAAGGTTGAGTAAGTTGGGCCTCTACTCATTGGAATTCAGAAGAATGAGATGCGATCTTATCGAAACATATAAGATTGTGAGGGGGCTTGATCGGGTGGATGCGGTGAGGATGTTTCCACTGATGGGTGAGACTAGAACTAGGGGGCATAATCTTAGAATAAGGGGCTGCCCTTTCAAAACTGAGATGAGGAGAAACTTCTTCACTCAGAGGGTAGTAAATCTATGGAATTTGCTACCTCAGAGCTGTGGAAGCTGCGACATTAAATAAATTTAAAACTGAGATAGACAGTTTCCTAGCAGATAAGGGAATTAGGGGTTACGGGGAGCAGGCAGGGAAGTGGACGTGAGTCTAGGTTCGGATCAGCTATGATCCTATTGAATGGCGGAGCAGGCCCGAGGGGCCGTATGGCCTACTCTTGCTCCTACTTCTTATGTTCTTATGAATAGCCTAACACCACTTGGTTGTCGGAGCGCTCATAAGAAGAACAGCTGCTGGGACAAGGTGCTGGGGTAGCCCATGGAACTGTATCCAGGACGTCATCATCAATAAAGGATTAAAGTGGAGAGAAGTTTACCCTTCCATGCGAGCAAATAGTCCCGAATTACATTTACCTACCCCATTCCCATATCCCTTCAACTCCTTTTCCTTCATCCACCTATTCAATCTAATCTTGAATGTTGACAATTTCTGCCTCAACCACTACTCTGTCCCACCTCTTCATAATTTTAAACACTTCTATCTTGTCATCATTTGCGTCATTTTAACAAAATGCCTCAATTGTTCACGTCCTTCTTCATGTTTATATTTTCCTCATACCAGGCAGTATCCTAATAAAAAAGCAAAATACTGGAAATCTGAACTAGTAACAGAAAATGTTGGAAATACACAGCAGGTCAGGCAGCATCTGTGGAGAGAGAAACAGAGTTAACATTTCAGGTCGACGACCCTTCGTCAGAACTATTGTAACGAAAGGTCATCAACCTGAAACGTTAACTCTGTTTCTCTCTCTCCACAGATGCTGCCTGAACTGCTGAGTATTTCCAGTATTTTCTGTTTTTATTTCATTATCCTAATAAATCTTTGTTGTACCCCCCTCTCCAGCCTCAATAACCGTCCTGTAATGTGGAGCCCAAAACTGCAGTTTTTGGAGATCCAATTAAGATTTTACACAAGCTCATCATTAACTCTTGGCTTTTATATTCATCTCCCCACCCCACCCCTCGCTCCCTGTCTGTGCCCCTCTCTGTCCCACTTCATCTCCTTCACTCCTCTGTCTCACAAGAGAGAGGCAGGCCAATCAATAGCAGAAACATAGCAGCATAGAAAATTATGGTTTTAATGCAAGCACAAATCCAGCCAAGATAAATTCAATTTCTAATTCAAGGATCTTAGCCTCCTTCAGATAGTGTTAGGTGTGCATTTGCTTCACTGAACTCCATCCGACACTTCATTTGAATAGCTCACAAACAGCGCAGCACCAGATATATTAACAGAAAAGTCTCCCAATCATAGCTAAACTGTAGTCAATTCTTTTTTAATATTTAAATAAAACCAGCAAATCTCTGACCTCTAAATATTTAATGTTGGGAAATTCCTGAACACTATTCAGGAAACACTGCAGTGCTTGAAAGTTCAATGCACTGAAAGCACACTGGATCAATTCCGTACCGGATAACACATGCTGACAGTCCACTTCTCAATAGTTTGAACAGTTTAAATAATAGCGCAATCACCAGAAATGAATTTCTCCTGAAGGTTCACAACCAGTTACAGTCTACTCCTGATAATTCAAAGATGTTTCTTGTGCTAAAAAATTATCCAGCAATTTGAATTAAACAGCATAAATAGCACAGGAAAGCAAAAATTTTGTACTAACCAAAGTGAATCATCAGGTTTTTGAATTAAGCGACTTTGAACTAAGAGAAGGATTAGACTGCATTTGCTATGTTATACAACTTTATTTCTTATAAAGACAAATGAAAGGTGCAGTCGAGGCACTGTGACAGATGAAATGGTAAAATGAATAGGTATGTACAGCTGAAAGGTTTATGACTGTTAACTGTACCACTTACAACAGTGTTGTCCAATAGAAAAATTGCTGACTAGCCAAAGGCATGGCTGCAGCGACACTGTTTTACCCATATAAATTAATTTTAGTGGAAAATGCTTTAGATACAATACAGGTAAATGTACTTCACGCGCACATTTACTGAAACAACTGCCATCATTCAGTGCGAAACTTTGCAGTCTTTCTCTTTCACCAATGTTTGGAATTTTGGCATGAATTTATCAGACGCAGCACATCTTAGGCAGTTACTGGGTTTTCGTCCAGCAGTTGCAAGTGATACTTTGACTTCACACAGATTGCTGAGAATACTGATTCACACGATGAGACGTGCCAGACCTGTCCCTGCTCTCCACTGCTTGCCCGTCGCTCTGTTGGAACTGCTTCTTGTTGACTCTTAACCTATGCTAGTCGCCTCAACTACATGTAGTAGTGAGTTTCACATTCTAACCACTCTCTGCGTAAAAGAAGTTTCTCCTGAATTCCCTATTGGATTTATTCATAGAAGTTTATGGCACAAAAGAAGGCCATTTGGCCTATCAGGTCCATGCCTAAAAGGGTGGTAGAGGCAGAACGCTCATTGCATTTAAAAAGAACTTGGATATGCAACTGAAGTGCCGTAAACTGCAAAGCTACGGACCAAGAGCTGGAAAGTGGGATTGGGCTGGGCGGCTCTTTTTCGGACAACACAGACACAATGGGCCGAGTGGCCTACTTCTTGAAGAATAAATATCATGGGATCAATCAACCTTATTCAACAATATCAACTTGTATTTATGCAATTGCCCTTCCCAAGCCCTGAATGTGCATCTTTCTCCAGTTTCTCTTCCCTCATGCCCTCTCAGAGCTCATTTTGTCCATGAGACCCACCTCCTGCTCCCTCAACCCTATTTCCACTAAACTGCTGACCACTCAACTTCCCTTCCTGCCACCCATGTTAGCGAATATTGTTAATAGTTCCCTCGCCTCTGGTACTGTCCCTCTCCCTATCAAATCTGTCGTCATCACCCCACTCCTCAAAAAAAAAAAACACCCTTGACCACTCTGTCCTTGCAAACTACCATCCACCTCCGACCTCCCTTTCCTCTCCAAAGTCCTTAAACCTGTTGTCACCTCCCAATCTATGCCCATCTTTCCTAACTACGTTTGAACTTTGAACCTCTCCAATCAGGTTTCCACCCCGCCACAGCACTGAAAATGATATCCTATGTGATTGTGACCATGGCACACTATCCCTCCTCGAACTGTCTGTAATCTCATCATCCTCCTCCAATGCCTCTCCTCCGTTGTCCAGCTGAGTGGAACTGCTCTCTCCTTGTCCCACTCTTACCTATCCAGTCCTAACCAGAGAATCTCCTGCAATGGCTTCTCTTTCCACTCCATTATCTACCAAGGATCTATCCTTGGCCCCTCCTATTTCTCATCTACCTGCTGCGACTTGGCAACAGCAGCCAAAGACATATCAGGTTCCACATGTACGCTGACAACACCCAGCTCTACCATACCACCATCTCTTTCGGCTCCTGCACAGCCTTGTGTTGTCAGACTGTTTGTCCTACATCCAGTCCTGGATGAACAGCAATTTCCTCAAATTAAACATTGGGAAGACTGAAGCCATTGTCTTTCGTCCCCAATACAAACGCTGTTCCTCAGTTACCGATTCCAATCCCCTCCCTGGCCACCCTCTCAGGCGGAGCCAGACTGTTTCCAACCTCAGCGTCCTATTTGACCCTGAGCTGATCTTCTGACCCTATATCCTCTCCATTACAAAAGCCGCCAATTTCCACCTCTGTAGCATTGCCTATTCGTCCTTGTCTCACCTTATCTGCAACCGAACGCCTAATCCCCACTTTTTTTTACCTCCAGAATCTACTCTTCCAATGCACTCCTGGCCAGCCCCTCATCTTCCACTGTCCATAAATGGAGCTCATCCAAAACTCTACTGCCTGCATCCTAACCCGTACCGTCCCATTCATCCATCACCCCCGTGATCACTGACCTACATTGGCTTCTGAGCCACCAATGCCTCGATTTTAAAATTCTCATCCGCATGTTCTAATCCTTCCATGACCTCGCTGCTCCCTATTTCTGTAACCTTATCCAAAATATATCTGTAATTATTACAATTTAACCAAAGACTGACAACCATCTCCTACTTTTGTACTTCAGCTCCAGAACGTACAGCACAGATTACCTGCTAAGAGTTCCTAGCTGATGGTAAATTTGTTTCATTACTTAATTTGGCGTTTATTCACATTTCAAGATTACCGATTGCAAACCTTTGCGTAGGAAAATTCTCAGGAGCTGCTACAAAGTTATATTAAACAGGTAATTTTTAATATATGGACAAGGCCCAATTTATTTAGAAACAAACAGAAACTGCTGGAAAGACTCTGGTGAGGACAAGGGGACCATACTACTTTCATGTAAATCTGCATTGTTTTCTGACATTACAGTGTGTGCTCCAGATGGTGACACTTCTGTGCATCATTGAGTGAATAAGAGTGGGAAAGCATAGATACAGATAGAAATATTTCTCCCATGTACAAATAATACCACAAGATCAACTAGGGGAAATCTATGAATAACAACTGTAATAGAATATTTGGCTATTTTCTGTTGAGAATCACTAAATCAGTTAGGATTAACTCATTTCTTAAGATCTGTGGATAAGATTTTGAGGGATGAGTTAACAGATGATTTGACAATAAAGACTATAGGGAAACACTTGTCCCTGTAATGACACTGTCCCAGCCACCTTGCTAACCGAGATACCAGCAGTCAATCTGCATTTAAGGCAGAAGATTGCACAGTTTGCTGAATACTGAGTCAAGGCTACATAGCAACATACTATACAGCAAGGATCTGGCCAGCAACTTTTGCCTACAAGAATGAGTTGTTAGTGCAGGCTTAATAGATGCACATTATAGGAGGTTTAGATGAGTGAAATCACAAAAAAAGGCAAAAGCACATTCTTATATAATGGAACACTGCTTGCCTACTCTTTCACATTACAATCCTACTGCATCACAATTTTATACCTAAAACTGTAAGTACCGACAGCAGATGGGTACTTACAATCTGACGTAATGGTCTCAGATGAATAATGCTGATATTTAATAATCACAGTTGAGTTTTAAAAGAGGTGATCAGTCTAGAAAACATAATGATGCTCTTCCTGTCAGGTTACATTAGGACCACTACTTGCTCTAATGCAGTGAAACACTGGAATAAGCATAATGCAGGCTCAAAAGACAAAGGTGGCAATTTTGGCAACAGTAACAGAAGATTCAAACTAAACAGTAAAAAGCCCAAAAAAGGTGTACAGAACAAAATGTTACAGTAACTGCTTGACCAATTCAGTTGGAAATGAACTCTATTTGATGGCTATGTAAACCCCTTCAATTTTCACAAAGTCCTCTTCTCACAATTTACAATCTTGTAAACTCACACCTAGAAAGCATGTGTGGCATATGCAGGATTCAGGATCGTTTTGGTCAATACACTAATATATAGGTCACAAGTGCAACAAAAAAAAGGTGGTCATTTTATATGTATTAATAAAAGAAAATGCCTTAAAGTACCTTAACTGACACCAGAACCAGAATATCTGCAACTCCTGAATGTCTTTACCAATCACACATTTAAAACAGAAAGAAATACACGGTTCTGATCAGCAGTCTGAACGTTACATTCTGACTCCACCCTATGTTCAATTAACAGCAATTAAACTTTGTGACCCTAAAGGAACACAACACAACAACGTACATAGGAGCAGTATATCATGTAATGCACAATGTAAAGTATAGCACTTAACTTAGTGCGAGTAACATTTCAGGCAATCTGTTCCCAAAGCACTGCGCACCAGAAAACACTTTCTTTTAGGACAGAAGCATTACACTATGTAATGTACTACTTGTATGGAAAAAAGGGTGGGCAGGAAGCTCTGTGCATATGTAATGAGAAAATAGCGAAGAGAAAAAAAAATCACTGTAATTGGAGATCAGATTTATTTAGAATCACCCGCGACAGAAGAAAATTTAAAAGGGATTAAATTATATGCGAACATATGCCGTTTCCCCTAAACTGGAGAGATTTATTTACAAGTGTAAGTGCCACAAGAAGTTGCTTCAGTGTAACATGTTCCTGCCACAATTTAAATCCTGCTCGCTTCACCCTCTCAGTCGCAATGAAGTAACCTCCTCTCCCAACCCATCCGCAGCTGTGGCCCAGCCAAGCTGTGGGCCGAGCGCTGAGGCCCAGGAGGCCGCGATACGTAGGCCCAGCAATACCCAGGCTAAAACCGCAACAACTCCCCCAAACTTCGCCCACAGGTTGGTTTCCTTTTCTCCGGTTGTTGCTGCCGCACAGGCCCAATGCAACGCCAACTTTACAGACTAAAATTCAATTCCTCTCAAGAGCCGGAGCCACATTTCTTCAGCGCTCATTTATTTTTTCAGATATACATCGTCCGAAACGCTACAACAGTCCTAATCATTGCAACCAGAACACCCTGCTTTTACCTGAGTGAGTGTGAACTGCCCCGCCATGCCGTTTCCTTCACTTTAGCCCATCATGCACTGAAGAAAGTTCGTGAACTTTAGGACCACAAATAAAACCTGGCACTGGATTTTTCCAGATGGAATAAACTTCCTGCAGGAATTTATCCCAGTGCAGTTTGCTGACAACTGCATAAAGAAAAGCTGTTTCTCACCCACCCCCCGCTCCAGTTCTCTCTTGTGCCAGCTTGACAATGGCAGCACTCTGACCTCTGAGTCAGAAGGTTGTGGGTTCAAGTCCCACTCCCGAATTTGATCATATCCTCTAGGCTGACAGTTCAGTGAAGTACTGAGAGTGCTGCTTTGTTGGAGGCGTTGTCTTTTGGATGAGTTGTTGCACCAAGGCTTGTTCAGGTGGATGTAAGAAAGCCCATGCCAGTATTTGAAGAAGAGCAGGCAAGTTCATCTGATGACATTTATCTCTCAGCCAGTATCACCAAAAGAGATTAATTCGTTATTTATCTCTGCTGTTTATGCAACCTTGCTGCCACATTTCTCTGCACAACAGAAATTAAATGTCAAAAGCTGTGAGACACTGAGATGTCCTGAGGATGTGGAAAGTGCTACATAAATGCTAGTTCTTTCTTTCCTCTCCTGAACATAACTGCCAACCTACCAAACTCAGAATAGCTAACGCAGCACCAAAAAAGCTAACTTGTAAGTGAAAAACAGCCATGAATAAATGCTATAAGAAAATGATTGCATAAGCTGGAAATCTGAAATAAAAACAGAAAATGCTGGAAATACACAGCAGGTCGGGCAGCATCTGTGGAGAGAGAAACAGAGTTAACATTTCAGGTCGATGACCATTCATCATGATTAAAGCCCTATGACCAAGGCAACTGCTTCAAGCTGACTAAATAAATTTAATTCTTTTTTATTACATTGGATATCAGGATTTTTATTCATGTTTTGAAATAACATTCTGCAACTCAGCTTGTTTTATTGTGTAAAAATTGAATCCCAATGGCTACATGTATGAAATCTGAAAGGAAGTAGTTATGAACTAGTAATTGTAATCTATTATCACATGGTTGGTTACATGGTTTAGTATGAGCATGCTCAGTTCGCTCTGGCCTAGTAAAGCAGGCACTTCATTTGTTCTACCCACATATATTACAATAATGACTTAAACTACAGCTATACCCAGCTAGCTGTATTACAAGGGAAAACTAAAAAAGTACACAAAAGTACAATTTTGGAGAAAAAAAGTGATAGTGCAAAATCTACCTCCTTGGAGAGAAGGGACATATTTCTCCAACCCCCCCACCCCTCACCCCTCCAGAAAATTTAGATTTTTTTTACACTATTTGGTGCATATTGAATTGTACAGTGATTCAACATTTTAAGTCAGAAATAATTTACTTTGGAATGGTTTTATATACATTTAAAAAATAGTAAAATAAAAGCAGATGTTATGAGTCACAATTCATTCCTGATTGTGTTTAAAAAAAAAACATATAATGATTGGCCCGGAATTTGCAGTGGGTAATAACAGCAAACGATCAGTGTTCGCTGTTATTACCTCTTTAAAACTGACCGCTTGCACATCCTAACGCAGAAACCCTGCAGTTGCAGTCAGTCATTCACTGCTCTGACACTGGCTGTGCTGTGGCCCCCCACCACCCCCTCCCCCCAGAAATCAGTGTAATCAGTGAAACTGATGAAAACTGTGGTAATATCACGGTCAAATACCCCATTAAAAGTTAGACCTTGTTGGATTAGGCATAACTGGGGTTTTCATGGAATCATAGAAAATTACAGCACAGAAGGAGGCCATTCGGCCCACTGTGTCCCAACTCGCACCAAGTCCCATTCACCCTGTGCTTGCTGACCTACATTGGCTCCCGGTTAAGCAACGCCTCGATTTCAAAATTCTCATCCTTGTTTTCAAATCCCTCCATGGCCTCGCCCCTCCCTATCTCTGTAATCAACTCCAGCTCCACAAACTGTAATGATCAGTAACATGTCATTCTAGAATGGTACACTAGGTGGAGCTGTATGTATATAAGAGTGGGGCTACCCACGATGCACTAGGCTACCCACAAGGCAGTAGTCAAGATGGATGCTGTACAGAAGTCCACATGGCTGAATAAAGTGACTAGCTCAAGCTAGCTGTTCATAATAAAAATGTCTATTTATTTATGAACATAACACAAACCCCCTGAGATTTCTGCGCTCCTCTAATTCTTCGCTGTTGAGCATCCCTGATTATAATCGCTCAACCATTGGTGGCCGTGCCTTCTGTTGCCTAGGCCCTAAGTTCTGGAATTCCCTGCCTAAACCTCTCAGCCTCGCTACCTCTCTTTCCTCCTTTAAGACGCTCCTTAAAACCTACCTCTTTGACCAAGCTTTTGGTCACCTGCCCTAATTTCTCCTTATGTGGCTCGGTGTCAAATTTTTTGCCTTTTAATACTCCTGTGAAGAGCCTTGGGACGCTTTACTACGTTAAAGGTGCTATATAAATACAAGTTGTTGTGTCTGTGCCAGCTGAAAAGGAGCTAGCCAGTCTAATCCTACTTTCTAGCTCTTGGTTACAGCACTTCAAGTGCATATCCAAGTACTTTTTAAATGCATTGAGGGTTTTTCCATCTACCACCCTTTCAGGCAGTGAGTTCCAGGCCCCCAGCACCCTGTGGGTGAAAAAGTTCTCAACTCCCCTCTAATTCTTCTACCAATTACTTTAAATCTATGCCCCCTGGTTATTGACCTCTCTGCTAAGGAAAATAGGCCTTCCTATCCACTCTATCTAGGCCCCTCATAATTTTATACACCCCAGTCTCCCCTCAGCCTCCTCTGCTCCAAAGGAAACTGTAGTGTCCGTGTGTTGATAGAGACACTGAAGACAGGAGTTGGTTCATAGGTGTTTACTAAGCAAAGTCTGGAGGGGTACTAACGGATATAACACAATATACAGGCTTATATAGCCCAAGTGGCCATTACCGGCATTACAGCACATATGGGGCTCTTAAAGGCACATACACTACAATTCCTCCCCTTTTAGCTAACCAGTACATCATATTTTAAGTAATTATTAATTACATGTTATAAGAAAAATAATATACACATTGCTGTAGTTAATTAATTATAAGTCCGTCTCTCTGGAGGCTTCCTGACTCGGTCCGGATAACGCCTCGGTGGTGTAGTAGTTTCTGGTGGTGTAGTTTGTCCCTTTTCGGATGACTCTATGATTTGGTCAGCATGGCGCCTTATTATGCTTTCTCCGATGTCCATGGTATACATCAGTGGTCCTAGTCGTGTGCAGATAGTTCCAGGCTGCCACTTCTCAGTACAGTAGTCCCGGGCCAAAACTTGTTGACCTATCTGGAAGGTTCTAGTTGGCCTTTCATTCATGCCTTGAAACTGCCGGTTCTCCACATCCCTTCTGATGTTGGGCTTGACCAAATCCAGCCGGCATCTTAGGTTTCTATTGAAGAACATCATGGCGGGAGTTTGGTTGGTAACCATATGTGTTGCATTCCTGTATGCGAACAAGAAGTTATCCACCTTGTGCTGAAGTTTTATGTCTTCATTACCCATGGCCTTTATGGCCTTCTTGAAGGTCTGGACAAACCTTTCAGCCAATCCATTGGTGGTGGGATGGTATGGGGCGGACGTGTAGTGCTTAACCCCATTGTTTTTTAAGAACTTCCTGAATTCTTCGGACACAAATTGCGGTCCATTATCAGAACAGATCTGTTCCGGCAGCCCATTCCTGGCAAATATGGTCCTTAATACTGTGATGGTTTTTTCCGTGGTGGTGGAGGACATCTTTATTACCTCCGGCCACTTGGAGTGTGCATCAACCGCGATTAAGAACATTGAGTCTATAAATGGACCAGCAAAGTCGATGTGTACCCTTTGCCAGGGAGATGAGGGCCACTCCCATGGATGTAGAGGGGCTTGTGGTGGAGCGTTTTGGACCTTCTGGCATCCTAGGCAGCTCTTGGTCATTTCTTCGCTGTCTCCATCGATACCTGGCCACCATACAAACGCCCTGGCTAGGTTCTTCATTTTCACTCCACCCAGATGCCCCTCGTGAAGCTCCTTTAGCACTTTATCCTGGAGTTTGGGTGGAATCACCACTCTGGATCCACACATCAAGGTTCCTCGGCACACTGACAGCTGCTCTCTTCTTTGCGAGAATGCTGGCAACAGTGGTTCGCCATGTGCTGGCCATCCCTTCACTGTTAAATCGTAGACCCGTGAGAGAGTCGGGTCATTTCTCGTTTCCCTTTCAATGGCAGAATTTGTTACTGGTAGACATTCCACTATGGTAGAGTGGAACATCTCCACTGGGTCTACTGTAGGTGCCTCTTCTACCATTGGCAACGGTAGGCGCGATAAACCGTCAGCATTCCCATGCTGTTTTGATCCTTTGTATTCTATGTTGTATTGGTGTGCCCCTAGAAAAAGGATGTTACAAGGATGTCGTCTAGGTAGCATTGAGTCCCCGAAATCCCTTGGAGGACTTGCTCCATAGCTCTTTGCCAGATAGCTGGAGCGGATGCTACTCCGAAAACCAGTCGATTGTACTGGTACAGACCTTTGTGTGTATTTATCGTGAGATATTTTTTAGAGGCCTCTTCAACCTCCATCTGTAGATATGCCTGTGCCAAGTCAATTTTGGTGAAACGTTTCCCTCCGGATAGTGAGGCGAAAATATCTTCTATCCTCGGAAGAGGATACTGTACCGTGTGAAGGACCGGGTTTACAGTCACCTTGAAGTCTCCACAGATGCGAATTTTTCTCTGTTCTTCAGATTTATCATTCTTCAATGCTTTTTTCATGACTGGGACGATGGGTGTTGCCCACTCGCTCCAATCTATTTTAGATAATACGCCTGCCTTTTCCAAATTCTCCAGCTCTGCCTCGACTGCTGGACGAATTGTGTATGGCACCGGTCTTGCCTTAAAAAACTTGGGAATTGCTGCATCTTCCACTTTTATTGAGGCGGTGATGCCTTTCAAGGTTCCTAGTTTCTCTTGAAACACTTCCTTGGCGTTGGCCAAGATGTCTTTTAATCGTTCAGGTATGACGTCATCATCATTTTTTTCCTTACTGGTCACCGTCAGTGCCTGAATGGAGTGCCAGTCTAAACGTATTTTCCTGATCCATTCACGTCCCAACAGCGGTGGACCACCATCTTGTAGAACGTATAAATACAACTTCTGTATTTCCTTGCCGTTGTATGCAACAGGCACCCTTATTTTTCCTTTGGGGTATACTTTCTGCCCCGTATATGTTTTCAAGATAATGGATGTGTCTTTTAAAGGTATATGCGGAAATAGCCGCTCGTAATCCTGTCGATTTATGACGGTCAGAGCTGACCCTGTATCTAGCTCCATTTTAACTGGGGACCCTGCTATTGTGAGGGTAACCCAAATGGTCTGGTAATCTTACATACATAGATACATAGAAGATAGGAGCAGGAGTAGGCCATTCGGCCCTTCGTGCCTGCTCCGCCATTCGATGAGATCATGGCTGATCTTTTAATTCAGTATCCCGTCCCCGCCTTCTCTCCGTAACCCTTAACCCCTTTTGCCCGTAGAAATATATCTAATTCCCTCTTAAATATATTTAATGAGCTGGCGTACACTGCCCTCTGTGGCAATGAGTTCCACAGGTTCACCACTCTCTGAGTGAAGAAATTCCCCCTCATCTCTGTCCTAAATGGTTTAGCCCTTATCCTCAAATTATGTCCTCTAGTTCTGTTCTCACCCGCCAAGGGAAACATTCCTTCTGCATCCAGTCTGTCTAGACCTGTCAGAATTTTATACACTTCTATGAGGTCCCCTCTCAATCTTCTAAACTCCAGTGTGTACATCCCTAAACTACATAGTCTCTCCTCATAGGTCATTCCCGCCATTCCTGGTATCAGCCTGGTGAATCGCCGCTGCACCCCCTCCATGGCAAGAACATCCTTCCTCAGATGAGGCGACCAAAACTGTACACAGTACTCGAGGTGTGGTCTCACCAGTGCCCTGTACAGCTGCAGCAAGGTATCCCTGTTCCTGTACTCCAACCCTTTTGCTATGAAGGCCAGCATACCGTTTGCCTTCTTGACCGCCTGTTGCACCTGCATGCTCGCCTTCAGTGACTGGTGTACAAGAACACCCAGGTCTCTCTGTACTTCCCCCTCTCCCAATCTATTGCCATTTAAATAATAATTTGCCCTCCCGTTCCTGCACCCAAGGTGGATAACTTCGCACTTGTCCACATTATAGTGCATCTGCCATTTATCCGCCCAATCGCCCAGTCTGTCCAAATCGCTCTGGAGCTTCCTGGTCTCTTCCTCTGAGCCCACCCCCCCTCCTAGTTTAGTGTCGTCTGCAAATTTGGAAATGCTGCATCCGACTCCCTGATCCAGGTCATTAATGTAAATTGTGAACAGCTGGGGGCCCAGGA
Organism: Somniosus microcephalus; assembly: GCF_052327205.1. Lineage (NCBI taxonomy): Eukaryota > Metazoa > Chordata > Chondrichthyes > Squaliformes > Somniosidae > Somniosus > Somniosus microcephalus. The sequence goes on from NC_140989.1 coordinate 311,661,977, forward strand.
CAGATCCCTGTGGTACCCCACTTGTTACTGCCTGCCATTCAGAAAATGAGCCGTTTATTCCAACTCTCTGTTTTCTATCTGACAGCCAGTTCCCTATCCACGCCAAAACTTTCCCCTTTATCCCATGAGCCTCAATTTTCCATGCTAATCTTTTATGTGGGACCTTATCGAAGGCCTTTTGGAAGTCCAGGTACACCACATCTACTGGCTCTCCCCCATCTATTCTACCAGTTACTCCCTCAAAAAATTCCAATAGATTAGTCAAGCACGATTTACCCTTTGTAAATCCATGTTGACTCTGTCCTATCCTGTCCCCATTTGCTAAGTGCTCCGCTATTTCATCCTTAATGATGGACTCCAGCATTTTGCCCACAACTGATGTAAGGCTTACAGGTCTGTAATTACCTGCTTTTTCCCTACCCCCCTTTTTGAATAGTGGGGTAACGTTAGCTACCCTCCAATCCATCGGCACTGTTCCCGAGTCTAATGAATTCTGAAAAATCATCCTTAGTGCATCCGCTATCTCTAGGGCCACCTCCTTCAGTACCCTAGGATGCATGTTATCAGGCCCTGGGGATTTGTCCACCTTCAATCCCTTTAGCTTCCTTAACACCATATCCTTAGAGATATTGATTTGCGTCAGTTCCTCCTTTGCCAATGTCCCTATTTTTCCCGATATCCCAGGGAGGTTTTTTGTGTCTTCCTTCGTAAAGACTGACCCAAAGTATGCATTTAGTTGATCTGCCATTTCCTTATTTCCCATTATATATTCCCCCGTATCTGACTGCAATGGACCAACTTTGGTTTTCACCAGTCTTTTCCTTTTGATATACTTATAAAAGCTTTTGGAGTTAGTTTTTATATTTTCCGCCAGCTTGTTTTCGTAAGCTATTTTGCCCCTCTTGATTATGCCCTTTGCCCTCCTTTGCTCTATCTTAAACTGTTCCCAATCTTCCGCTCTGGCGCTTTTTTTGGCTATTTTATACGCCCTATCTTTGGATTTTATGCTGTCTCTAATTTCCCCTGTTATCCACGGTTGAGTCACCTTTTTAGATTTCCTTTTATGCCAGATTGGTATAAACAATTTTTGCAATTTTGTCATTCTATCTTTAAATGTTTGCCATTGTTTATCTACCTCCAGTCCTCCCAGGAACGTTGTCCAATCAGACCTACTCAGTTCCCGTCTCATGGCATCATAATTCCCCTTGTTTAAATTCAGGACCTTAGTCTCTGAGTCAATTTCTTCGCTCTCCATTTCGAGTGAGAAATCGATCATGTTATGATCGCTCTGACCCAAGGGTCCCCGTACAACAAGATTACTGATTAGTCCCTTCTCATTGCACAGTACCCAGTCCAATATAGCCTGTTCCCGAGTTGGTTCCTCGACATATTGATCCAGATAACCATCCCTCAAACACTCAAGGAATTCCTCCTCCTCATTATTTTTACTGATTAGGCTAGTCCAATCTATATGTAAGTTAAAGTCACCTATGATGACAGCTGTGCTCTTATTGCACGCTTCTCTAATTTCCCTCGTGATGCCCTCCCTAACCTCTATTTTACTATTTGGAGGCCTATATACCACTCCTATTAATGTTTTTCGCCCCTCGCTATTTCTTAGCTCCACCCATATAGATTCTGTATTAACTGAGTTAATATCCTTCCTTTCAATTGCATTTATCCCCTCTTTTACTAGCAATGCTACCCCTCCTCCCTTTCTTTTTTGTCGATCCTTCCTAAATACTGAATACCCCTGTATGTTAAGCTCCCAGCCCTGCTCACCCTGCAACCATGTTTCCGTAATCCCAATTAGGTCATAATTATTAACCTCTATTTCCACAGCTAATTCATCTACCTTGTTCCTGATGCTTCTCGCATTAAGGTATAAAACCCTCAGGCTTTTTTTATGCTCACATTTTTTATGAATTAGTTTGGCCCTTTGTTTTTTGTTCCTCACCCTTTTATCATTTATTTCTGTCTGCCTTTCACTTTCCTCTATTTCACTACATAGGTTTCTAGCCCCCTGCCATACTAGTTTAAATGCTCCCGAACTGCTTTATCAAAAATTACCCCGAGAACATCAGTTCCATCTCTGCACAGGTGTAGACCGTCCCTTTTGTATAGGTCACACCTACCACAAAACTGGTTCCAATGCCTCAAAAATTTAAAACCCTCCCTCTTACACCACTGCTCAAGCCACGTATTTAGCCTAACTATCCTGTTCTCTGTACTCTTACTAGCACGTGGCACTGGTAGTAATCCAGAGATTACTACCTTCGAGGTCCTACTTTTTAGCTTGGCTCCTAACTCCCGAAATTCTACTTGTAGGACCTCTTCCCTTTTTTTAGCTACGTCGTTGGTACCAACATGTATTCTTTGGCAATTACATTATGTAATTTGAGAGAGCTTAGTCTCTTGTTCCCGGAGTCGCTATCACTCTTCTGATCTTCGGAGCTACTGTCCGTCATCATTTGTACCTTTCTGTGCTTTTCCTTATTGATTCTTTTCCTGTTAGTGGATTTTTTGTTTCCAGATCGGCACACACGTGTAATGTGTCCCATCTTTCCGCATTGCCTGCATGCTTTGTCCTTGAACCAGCAATCCCTCTGGTCATGGGTGGATCTGCCGCAGCGATAACATCTCTCGAAACCCCGTGTCATTTCATGGGTGCCGAAGTCCTGTGGCCTTTGCTGTATCTCTGCAGCTCCTCTTGCACTGAAAGCCTTGTCCAGTGTTAAATCTTACTCAGAAAATAGCCTTTTTTGTGTTCCTACACTTAGGAGACCGCAGACGAATTTGTCTCGCAGAGAATCTGCCAGTCCTGCCTCGAATTGGCATTGTAGGGTATCAATAATCTCCTTAAAATTCTTGTCCATCAGTTCGGCTGGAGTGATTAAGTTTCGTAACAGCTTGTGTGTCTTTGCGCCCATTAGATCCAGAAGTACTGAAGCTTTTTTCTCATCTATTCCATTTGCGGTGCAATATACCTCCACTCTTTCCACATATGTGGTCCAATTCTCTATCTCGTTATCAAAAGCATCAATATTGCCAGAATTAGGCATCTTAGAAAAGATATGGCGCTTCCCGCACTTTTCTTTCTTTTCTGCAGAAAAGATATGGCGCTTCCCGCGCTTTCCCGCCGCTGCTGCCGATGACAACGCTGTTTCCCGCGGTTTCCGTTCTTTTTTTAATTTATTTATTTATTTACAGTTGGAGACTCGTTCCCGCCGGACTCTCTCTGTAGGTCTGAACGCCGACCTGCTTGCAGCCGCGGCTGACTCCCGAGTGCTCCCTCCCCGTCTGTTACTGCTTGCCTCCGCTTTCGCTGCTTGGCCCAGCTGTAGAGCCAGCCGCTGGAGCCCCAGCCTGACGCCCAGGAAGGATTACCGCAGTACCTGCCACCAGCTTGGCCAGCTGGTGAAACAACAGCTTCTTTCACTTCTTGATTCTTCTGGACGCCAGAGGAATCGATGTCCTTGAGGTGCTGCCGAATTGTAGGTAAGTCCGTTTCCACTTCGTCGCCACTGTAGTGTCCGTGTGTTGATAGAGACACTGAAGACAGGAGTTGGTTCATAGGTGTTTACTAAGCAAAGTCTGGAGGGGTACTAACAGATATAACACAATATACAGGCTTATATAGCCCGAGTGGCCATTACCGGCATTACAGCACATATGGGGCTCTTAAAGGCACATACACTACAGAAACAACCCCAGCCTATCCAATCTTTTCTCATAGCTAAAATTCTCCAGTCCTGGCAACATCCTCGTAAATCTCCTCTGTACCCTCTCTAGTGCAATAATATGGTGACCAGAACTGTACGCAGTTCTCTAGCCGTGGCCTAACTAGTGTCTTGTACAATCCAAGCATAACTTCCCTGCTCTTATATTCTATGCCTCGGCTAATAAAGGAAAGTATTCCGTATGCCTTCTTAATCACCTTATCTGCCTGTCCATCGACCTTCAGGGATCTGTGGATATGCACTCCAAGGTCCCTTTGTTCCTCCATGCTTCTCAGTATCCTACCATTTATTGTGTATTCCCTTGCCTTGTTAGCCCTCCCCAAATACATTACCTCACACTTCTTCGGATTGAATTCCAGTTGACACTTTTCTGCCCACCTGACCAGTCCATTGCTATCTTCCTGCAGTCTACAGCTTTCTTCCTCACTATCAACCACACGGCCAATTTTTGTATCATCTACAAACTTTTTAATCATGTCCTTTACATTGAAGTCTAAATCATTGATATATACCACAAAAAGCAAGGAACCTAGTACTGAGCCCTGCGGAATCACACTGGAAACAGCCTTCCAGTTAAAAAAACACCCGTCAACCATTACCATTTGCTTCCTGCCACTGAGCCAATTTTGGATCCAACTTGTCACTTTCCCTTACTTTTCTGACCAGTCTCCTATGTGGGCCATGTCAAAAACCTTGCTAAAATCCATGTAGACTACATCAAACACACTACCCTCATCGACCCTCCTCATTACCTCCTCAAAAATTTCAATCAGTGTAACAGCGTATTGCCTGCTAAACAAACGTAATGGCCATGAAAAACGAATTTTAATTTTGTGGAGTGTCAAATTTAGCCATTTTAATAAAAATTATAATTTTTTGTTCACCTTTATTTCAGGTTTACCTTTTCCCCATGTGAGGGCCCCAATCTTTGTTTTGCTCTCTGTAACATTTTTAATAAGTCAGAATAAAAGAAGCTTCTTCAATTCCTGGTTCTCTGTCTGACAGCTTGTTGACATCACAGCAGCTCACACTATTGGATTCACACTAAACTACACTGATCTGAATTGAACATCGGAAAAGCCAAACTTCTCGCCACAGAGATCGCAAGATCTTTGTGGGAAGCTTACTTCGCCACTGACCGCAAATTACAGGCCATTGTGTAGCAGAATGACCCCTCATCATCCCCTCTTACTCTCCCTACATCTTTGCCCATCTTCCTCCACATCCCCTACCTCTCTCTTCTAACTCCTCCCCTTCTCACCCCTCCTATCGCTCTGACCTGGTTACAGTAGCATAGTGGTTATGTTACCGGGCTAGTAATCCAAATGCTTGGCCTAATGATCTGGAGACATGAGTTCAAATCCCACCACGGCAGCTAGGGAATTTCAATTCAGTTAATTAAATAAATCTGGAATAACAAGCTAGTATCAGTAATGGTGACCATGAAACTACCTAATTGTTGTAAAAACCCATCTGGTTCACTAATGCCCTTATGGAAGGAAATCTGCCTGGCCTATATGTGAGCCAGACACACGACAATGTGCCACTCAATTGTACCAATCTGCTATAAAAAACAATAATAAGAATAAAACCGGATGGACCACCTGCCATCGACCTAAGCGTCGGACACGACAAAGGCAAACCCAGCCCAGTCGACCCTGCAAAACTGGGAGAGTAGTTTGGTTCCGCCAGGACTACTCGGCTCCTGACCTCATTACAACCTTAGTGCCTTTATCCAAACATGGGCAAAAGAGCTGAATTCCAGAGGTGAGGTGAGAGTGACATCAAGGCAGCATTTGACTGAGTGTGCCATCAAGGAGCCCTAATAAACCTGAATTCAATGGGAATCAGGGGAAAACTCTCCACTGGCTGGAGTCATACCTAGCACAAAGGAAGGTGGTTGTGGTTGTTCGATGTCAATCACCTCAGACCCAGGTCATCGCTGCAGGAGTTTCTCAAGGCAGTGTCCGAGGCCCAACCATCTTCCCTCCATCATAGGGTCAGAAGTGGGAAGGTTCGCTGATGATGGCATGGTGTTCAGTGCTATTCGCAATTCCTCAGATAATGAAGCAGCCTATGTCCGCATGCAGCAAGACCTGGACGATATTCAGGCTTGGGCTGATAAGTGGCAGTAACATTCGTGCCAGGCAAAAGCTATCTCCAACAAAAGAGAGTCTAACCACTGCCCCTTGACATTCAATGGGATTAGCATCGCCGAATCCCCCACTATCAACATCCTGGAGGTCACCATTGACCAGAAATTTAACTGGACCAACCATATAAATACTGTGGCTACAAGAGCAAGTCAGAGGCTAGGTATTCCGTGGCGCGTGTCTCACCTCCTGACTTCCCAAAGCCTTTCCACCATCTACAAGGCGCAAGTCAGGAATGTGATGGAATACTCTCCACTTGCATGGATGAGTGCAGCTCCAACAACACTCAAGAAGTTCAACACTATCCAGGACAAAGCAGACCACTTGATTGGCACCCCATGCACCACCTTAAACATTCACTCCCTCCACCACTGGTGCACTGTGGCTGCAGTGTATACCATCTACAAGATGTACTGCAGCAACTCACCAAGGTGTCTTCGACAGCATCTCCCAAACCCGTGACCTCTACCACCTAGAAGGACAAGGACAGCAGGCGCATGGGAACACCATCACCTCCAAGTTCCCTTCCAAGTCACACATCATCCTGACTTGGAAATATATCGCTATTCCTTCATCGTCGCTGAGTCTAAATCTTGCAACTGCCTCCCTAACAGCCCTGTGGGAGTAGCTTCACCTCACAGGCTGCAGCAGTTCAAGAAGGTGGCTCACCACCACCTCCTCAAGCGCAAATAGGGATGGGCAATAAATGCTGGCCTTGCCAGCGACACCCACATCCCATGAATGAATAAAAAGAACCCTCTCCCTTCCTCTTCCCAACCTTTCCCTTTCTCTTAATCTCTATCCTCCTCTCCTCTCATCCTTCCCCCTCTATCCCCCGTCCCTACTTCTTTCCATGCTCTTTTGAGTATCCATTGATCCCCTCCCACCTCCCCTTCCACTTCTTCAGCTCCCTCCTCCCTGCTTCCCATTTCTTTCTCCCCTTTCTGTCCCTATCTTTCCTTCTCATTCCCCTTCCTCCTCCTCCAGCTTGATCCATTTATCTCTCTGCCCTCTAAGCCTCGCCCTCTAACCCTGCTTGAACCGAACACTGCACTTGGTCTTGACACTGTGGGGGAGAAATTCGGTTGGTAGCGCCACCGATTAACGCCTAAAGAGACCGAGAAGTGGGGCGCTAGCCAATTTCCGGGCGGGCGCAAGGCGCCTAGCGCCTCACCCCATATTGAGCATGCATTTAGCGCCGGTGCTAAATCTTAACGCCCGCTCATGGGCGCAGGCTGATTATGATGTCATTTGAGTGTGCAACGCCTTTTGGGCGCCCCGGACCGGAAATTCAGTGGCGCCCCCCTCCGTAGCGCCTGGCGCTAATAGTGACAGCTTACCTGGACCTTACCAAGTCGCTCTCGGGCTGGAGGAGCGTTATTTAAAGGGGACTGGTGTGGTTTAAAAGCGGCAGCCATTTTTGGAGCACAACTTCCTCGAGAGCTACAAAGAGTTGCTGAGCTGCACACTGAGAGCCATTTGACCACTGAGCCAGCGCAGGCAGACGATCTTCAGCCTTCTGACCATCACCTTGCTGTTGGTGAGCCTTGACAACGGGGAACCTTCCTGTGGGCACTTATTATGGGGGCTGCATTGGAGGGGAGCGTCCTGCTGCTGAATCATCTGGAAAGGTCACTGAGACGCTGGGAGAGGGGGGCGGGCATGGCCAGACGGAGGAGGGCCAACAGACGTCACCACAGCAGACCTTACGCTGGCAGGGTTTTCCGACAGCAGTTTTCCAACATGAACATGCCAGAGGAGCAGTGTGTCAGAAGGCTGCGATTTAGAAAGGAGGTGGTGACTGAGCTGTGCCAGCTGCTTCAGCCAGATCTGCAGCCTCAGATAAGGTGCAGGACATCTCTGTTGGTGGCTGAGAAGATGCCTGCTGGCCTGAACTTCTACGCGAGCGGCTCTTCTCAGGCTGCGCATCAGAGGCTGATCAGAAGTAGCTTCTAGGCCCCTCTCACGGAATGCTTGCTGCCATTCCAAGAACAGGAATGGAACCGGTCTGATACCCCCAAGCCTGTGAAGGGCAAGATGCATGTAAATAGCAGGCATGGCCATTGTAAATGAAGAAAGTGTTTCATTACACAAAATGTGGTTCCTTCAAACATGAGAAAGCTATGGCAACAGAAAGCAAAACTAATACACTGACACATAACTGCCTCTCACACCCGGGAGACTGTCCCAAACATAAATCACATTCCAACCATCTTCCTTGGCCTTGATTCCACTGCGCCAACCAAAGCATCCAATGCCCCATCAGTGAGGCGTTCTGCCCTCTGCCTCACCCTTTCCATGTCTTGCCAGGCTGGTGCGCCACAGGTAGGCTCCCACCACTTTGAAGGCCTACAAGGCAGTGAGTGTGTCTGGTGATGCCAATTGACCTGCCCCTTTAAGTGCTGGCCGGCACCAGTGTGTCTCAGGGAAAGTGATTATTGACAGCACCTTCGCTGCGCCCCGCCGCCCCGAAATTGGGTTGCGCCGCCGGGTTAGCGCCTTAAGAGTAGCGTGCAGTGCCTGATTTAGCGCCGCAATCACCTTTAGGGGCGCTGCAACCCAATATCGCGTTAGGTGGCGCTAAATTGCGCCTGGCGCTAAACTTTGCGCATCGCCAGGACTAGCGCCCCAAACGCGGCTATACCGAATTTCTAGGCCCGTGTGTGTAATGCCACAGTAGATGGACTGGTGTACTGAAACGTTGTCCTGCTCATAGCGTAGGTGTAAAGCTTTTAGAAGGATCTGACAATTAAAGGATCCTTCGTTGGATGCTGTATCTTAATGGAGCAGAGGTATTGAGGCCTAGCACTGGCCCAGAACCCTTGTGAAAAGGTATTCAGATGAGAGAGCTCCAAATGGCAATATCGCAGAAGAATATGGAGGAAGATTGCTAGTTTTGTACCAGTGAGCTTAGATTCACTACAGTGTCAACCTACTCTGCTAACAATACCTAACCATTGCCTAATGTTTTGCAAAGTGACAATGCAGCTGAATGTTACCAGCCTGCACATTTTAATGGAGATTGTTAATGCCCTGATGAATTAGAGGTATACTATTTGGAGCCCAGGAACCATACTCCAGCACAAATAAGTGCCTGCAAAAGAATTGGAAGAACAAAAATAAAGGTTTAAAAATCTGCCTTTGTGGCGTAGCCCATTGATGTGCCAATGTAATGTGCTACAGGGTAAGAATAGGCTGACTAGGTTGTAAGCCTACAAGTTTTCACATGGAATATTCTATAATCTCAGCCAAGCAAGATGCTGTCTCAGAGGGAAAGAAAACAGAAAGCAAATCAAACTTGTATTTTTGTGAACTTCTCTTAATTGTTGAGTACAGATTGGTAATGACAAGGATCTTCTTAATCTTCCTTGCTGCAATGCTCCATCTCACCCTCAGTAAGCTCCCCACTGGAGTGGAGCTAATTTACAGAACAAAAGGGAAACTGTTCAACCTCCGTCGCCTCCAGTCCAGATCCAAGGTCGTCCCATCCTCTGTCGTCGAATTAACAGTATTCAGACGACGCTTGCGTCTGCGCTCACTCGGAGGTCGAACTCCAAACCATCGTCAACACCTTCACCGAAGCGTACGAGAGCATGGGCCTTACACTAAACATCCGTAAGACAAAGGTCCTCTACCAACCTGCCCCCGCCACACAGTACTGCCCCCCAATTATCAAAATCCATGATAAGGCCGTGGACAACGTGGACCACTTTCCATACCTCGGGAGCCTACTGTCAACAAGGGCAGACGTCGATGACGCAGTCCAACACCACCTTCAGTGTGCCCGTGCAGCCTTCAGTCGCCTGAGGAAGAGAGTGTTTGAAGACCAAGACCTTAAACCCAGCACTAAGCTCATGGTCTACAGAGCAGCAGTGATACCCGCCCTGCTGTATGCCTCAGAGACATGGACCATGTATAGCAGGCACCTCAAAGCACTGGAGAGGTACCACCAATGCTGCCTCCGCAAGATCCTGCAAATCCATTGGCAGGATAGGCGCACCAACGTCAGTGTTCTTGCTCAGGCCAACATCCCCAGCATCAAAGCTTTGACCACGCTCGATCAGCTCCAATGGACGGGTCAGTGTTATGTCTGACATTGGTGATAGGTACTCGATTGCCTTGGCCTGAGCACATGGAGTTTGATAGTGCTGTTGTCGTTGTATTGTGTCTGACATTGGATATAGGTATTCGATTGCTTTTGCCTGTAAGTGTGTGTTTGGATCAGCCATTAAAAGCAACATGAACTGAGCTCTGCATACGGCCTCTGGATTATCTTTGCAAACACAACATTTGGCGACGAGGATGGCTGAAATCTCTCTTCCACCACCTCCTCCCTTCCTTGCACTACCCGGTGAGCCCCCGATCCCATGGGTTCGCTGGTTACAGTCCTTTGAAACCTACCTCATTGCTCTTGGACTAGAAAATGTGAGTACAGCACGGAAAAAGGCACTGTTATCCCATTGCTTGGGAGCAGAGGGCCAGCATGTTCTTGGGACATTATGCGCAGCAGACTCAATTCAAACGTATGATGTGGCTGTGGCTCTGTTAAGCACACACTTCTCTGCCCCACAAAGTGCCCTCCTGCAGTGATTCATTTTTAGACAGCGTCACCAACTCCCCGGCGAGTCGGTGCATCAATACGTGGCTAATTTGAGGGGGTTAGCTAGCTCGTACAAGTTCGGTGCACTACAAGACGAGATGGTGCGTGATCAACTAATCGAGCACACCAACAATGTGAGAGTGTGTGAAAGACTGTCACTCGAGTCCGACGATCTGCCGTTGTCACAGGCAGTCAACATTGCCTTTCAAGTGGACTCTGCAGCTGAATGTGCAGCGAAACTAGCACACACACCCAGTGACAGCGCCCTCGGCCCCGACAGCTCTGACATGGTAATGCTCGCGCGACGGCAGCAACGCGCGCTACCGCGGCAACAGTGTGGAAACTGCGGATCTCGTTCACATACTACCAGAGCGCAGAATTGCCCCGCGCGCGGCCAAGCCTGTCGCAATTGTGGAAAACAAAATCACTTTGCCAATGTCTGCCGCTCTGCCCCTGTTGCTACAAATGAACACTCTCAGTCCTCAAGCAGTTGGCCTATAATTCACAACGTGAGCTCTGGGCCAGTAGTGGCTGTTACATTGTTATAGTATCACATCGTTAAATGGAACTACTTTGGTATGGAACTACTTTGGTATGGTGTAGTTATATTGCTATGTGGCACACTGTGCACGGGCAGTGCACAGTGCAGCGTCGGACATCTTGTATCACTCCGCACCATGCGGCGGCACTGTAACAAAAGCAAGAATACAGCTTAGTAAAAGCACTAACTAAAATGAACTAAAAGTGTCTGTAATATATATATAGTATAAGAACACAAGGAGACACAACATGGTGGCAGCGGTATAAGTGAGTACAAATTCTGCTATACGAACTACGAATAAGACGAAAAGTGATTTTATGAGCCGGTGTCTGCAGTGATTGAAAGTGAATCGTACGGGAAACTAAAATGACGGCTGCCGCTGCACTGACTGTGCAAATGCAACCCCTCATGAACTGGGAAGCCGACGATATAGTAGAAGCATTCCGCAAGTTCAAACAGAAATGTGAGCTTACATTCAAAAGCTTCCTGAAGGGTACTACCAACGAGGAAAAGGTTAGTTACATTCTGTTGTGGACAGGAGAAAAAGGCCTAGATTTGTATAATAGCTGGAGTTTGACTGAAGAGGAAAAGGAAAACCCAGCGACAATTTTTGATAAATTCAGCAACCATCTAGAGCCTAAATCCAATCACCGTATACACAGATACAAATTCCAGAGTCTAAGACAGGAACCCGGTGAAACAGCTGACAATTTCCTGACAAGGCTGAGAAATGAAGCCAGCAAGTGTAAATTTTAGGAAATGGAGGAAAGGCTTGTGGACCAGCTAATATGGGGGTCAGCGCATGTAGAGGTACAAAAAGCCCTGATAGGAAAAGAAAAGCTCGGAATAACAGAGGCAAAAGATACTGCGAGAGCTCATGAAGCCATGAAGCAGCAAATGAAAACGCTGATTTCTCAAATGGCTGACATGCGGACGGCTTCTGAGACGGACAACAGAGTGGATGCAGTGAGAGAAAAGTGCAACACACAAAGGCATGCACATGACAACGGGGGAAACGTGCAGAAATTGTGAAAGACCGCACGATTACACAGACAAGAGGAAATGTCCAGCATATGGAACAAGCGGCAATGCATGTGGCAAACTAAACCACTGGGAAAAGAGGTGTAGAACGAAGAAAGGAGGAACATACATCAAAAACAAAGGCGGACAGCAGAACCAGAGAATGAAACACAATATCTGATGTAAGAAAAAGGAGACTTACCATCAAGTAACTTTAAAGTAAGCTTTAAGTAACTTATAAACACACTATATACAAGAGAGGTCTTTACCATGCCTCTGGTAGAAGCCTCTTACAATACTGAACAGACCAGTATTTATACCAGTCCAACAGGAAGTGACATTTACAGGAAGTGAGGTATGTACACAGTTCATAGTTCATAGTTCATAGTTCACAGGAAGTGATGACATAACTTCCCGGAAGTTAGCATTTTTATCACATTCTTCCCTCCTGCAGGATTAGGAGGCTGTGGTCTACCTTTTGGTCCGCAGCCGCCGAACAAGGAAGAGTCGCACCCGTTTGGATTCCCGTCGTAGAGGGTCGCTGGTCCGCTTACATGCGGTTGGCCATTGGTCAGAGTCTGTGTGGCCTGGACTGCCCTGTGAAGGGTTGGGGAGATCATGGCTTCGAGTACGAGCCCCAATAGGTTCAAAGTCGGACTGCCTCTGTTCAGAGGGAGGTGCAGAGCTGGTCTGTGGCGGATCAGTACTTTCATGCGCGGTACTGGGAGGGTCGCAACCTTGAGCACGGGGTTCTACCGGCACCAAGCTAGTTGGTGTCCGATCAGGATCCTGGAGAGGGGTACCCGATAGGTCCCAAGAGTTTCCTGGTGAAATGCCATCACCCGATGTCCCACTAGGTCCTGGTGGGCAGGGAGCCAGATCCCGTAATGATACGGTAGATTCTCGGCCGTCGGAATATCGTATGTTTGCATAGGTGGGGTTGGCATCGGTTAGTTCGACCTCGTCTACAAGAGGGTCATTTTTAGACGTCCGAACGTATCTTCGGAGTAATACAGGTCCAGGAGTAGTTAGCCATGACGGGAGTGATGTTCCATGAGATGAGCGACGCTGGAATCCAAAGAACCGCTCATGAGGTGTAGTATTTGTGGCTGTAGAAAGCAGGGACCGTATAGAGTGCAATGCATCCGGAAGCACTGTTTCCCATTGCTGGTCTGGTAGGCCCCGAGATCTTAAAGCGAGACGTACGGAATTCCAGATGATACCGTTATACCTCTCTACCTGCCCATTTCCGATGGGATGGTATGGTGTTGTTTTGCTTGTAGCAATTCCCCGTTCTGAGAGGTAGTCCTTGAGTTCCCTTGACATAAAGGATGGACCCCGATCTGAGTGAATATAAGCCGGCATGCCACAGAGAGAAAATACCTGCTCAAGGCAGCAGATTACTGTGGACGCCAGCATATTGGAGCAGGGGAAGGCAAACGGAAAACGTGAATATTCATCGATCATGGTGAGCAAATATGTGTTCCGAGTTGAAGAGGGCACTGGGCCCTTAAAATCGATGCTAAGTCGTTGCATCGGTTGGGTTGCATGTATGAGTATACCATCTGAGGGGCGGAAGAACTGAGGTTTTAATTCCGCACAAAGCCGGCATTCTGAGCATATTTTCTTTACATCTCCAGTGGAAAAAGGGAGATTCCGTGATCGTACGAAATGTAGCATGCGCGTAACGCCAGGATGACACAAACCATTGTGGACATCCATGAGAGTGGAGGATGACATAGTGGAGCAGAATGCCCGTGTGAGGGTGTCCGGGGCCACATTCTCCTTGCCAGGCCGATAGAGAATGGTATAACCAAAAGAGGCCAGTTCCATCCTCCAAAGTTGTATTTTATTATTCTTAATTTTGGTTCGTTTTCGATTATCGAGCATGAAGGCGACTGATCGTTGGTCCGTGATCAATGTAAAGTGCTGGCGAGCTAGAAAATGGTTCCACTTCCGTACTGCCTCTATGATGGCTGTGGCTTCTTTCTCAACCGGAGGATAATGTAGCTCGGCACCTTGTAAGGTCCTGGACATAAATGCTACAGGACGACCTTCCTGATTCAGAGTAGCCGAGATCGCCACCTCCGAGGCATCACATTCAACCACGAAAGGGAGATTCTCATCGATGGAGTGAAGAGCCGCTTTCTCCAACTGTTTTTTGAGAAGGTTAAAGGCTGCAACAGCCGCTGTTCCCAGTGGAAATGATCTAGCATGCAGCAAGGGTTGGATTTTGTCCGAAAAATGAGGAATCCATTTAGCGTAGTATGCAAACAGACCGAGAGCCCGACGTAAAGAAGCCGGATTCTTAGGTGACGGGAGCTCTTGGAGCGGGCGAAGTCTTTCTGGGTCTGGCTTAATGATACCATTGCCTACGCAGTAGCCAAGGTTGCGACTCAACAGATTTGGATTCATTCAGGGTCAAATTACGGCGATGGAGGGCATCCCGAAATTTTTGGAGGTTGGAGTCGTGTTCCTGTTGATCGTGACCTGCAATGGTAATGTTATCAAGATAGGGAAAAGTGTCCCTTAGGTTTTCCTGCTTAACCAGGCCATCCATTGCCCGTTGAAAGACAGCCACTCCATTAGTAACCCCGAATGGGAGGCGACGAAATTGGTACAGCCGTCCATTAGCCTCAAAGGCTGTGTACTGCTTATCTGAGACCTTCAAGGGTAACTGATGATAGGCACTTTTTAAATCGTAAGTTGAGAACACTTTGTATTCGGCCAGTTTATTAACCATATCATCAATGCGTGGTAATGGGTAGGCGTCCAAGTCGGTATATTGATTGATGGTTTGCGAATAATCGATGCATAGTCGCTGTTTGTGAGGTTTTAGAGGGTTCTTGACAATGACGACTTGAGCCCGCCAGGGCGACGAACATGGTTCAATGATATCCTCTGCTAGAAGTCGAGAGATTTCAGCCGCAATAAAAGATTGGTCTCCCTGATTAAAGCGCCGCGATTTCGTTATTATCGGTTGGCATTGAGGCGGAATACTGGCAAATAATGAGGGTTCATCAAGTGAAGCTGCTGATAATGCACAAAATGGTAATTTAGATGGTATATTAGAAATAGTAAGTCCGGGTTTGGATCCACCAAACTCAATGGTGAGTTTCTTATGCTGTTTTTGGAAGTCCAGCCCTAAGAGGAGATCACTACATAAGTCTTTGAGCACTGAAAGTCGGGTGGAGGGATACATACGACCATGAAGTGTCATATCAACAACACAAAAGCCGAAGATTCTGGTATTAAGTGATGACTGGGCCATCGCAATTGCCTGGTCCGATGGGAAGACATGTAGTTTCAATTTCGCAACAATCTGTTCCTTAATGAAACTATCAGTACTTCCTGAGTCAATTAAGGCATCTAAGGTATGCCCTTTAATTGAAATTTTTGTGGCTGCCTGAGACAGGTTCTGTGGGCAAGCAGCTGTAATTGGTGTCGTTGCACAGAGAGTGGCTAAAACTCTCGGTGTGCTTCTTCGGGAGAGAGCTCGAGAGGAAGCTTGATAGGTCCTAGCTGGAGCATCTTGATAGGCCCTAATTGGGGCAGTTCGGTAGGCCTTAGCTGGATTGGCCCTCGTAGAGGCCCTTGATAGGCAAACTTTAGCAAAGTGTCCTTTTTTCCCGCAATAACTGCAGATTGCATTGCGAGCAGGGCAGGTTTTCCTAGGGTGAAAAGCATCTCCACAAAAGAAGCATTCCTTCCTAGATTGCCAAGAGGCTGCTAAAGTGGGGTCGTCCTCCTCTTCTTCATCAGAATTATCAGAATTAGATTCCCCCATGATAGGGTTCACCTGAGACCGCTTGAATTGTCTGGTTGCAGCTACAGCAGCAGATCGAGATCTGGGCAGCTGATAGAGGTCTGCATTTCTCTTTGCCAAATCCAGTGAACAAGCTAGTTCAAAAGCTTTTTGTAGCTCAAGTGTTTTACTTTCTAGTAGACGCTGGCGTATAAATGGAGAGGCAACCCCGCAGATGAAAGCATCACGAATCATTTCTTGGCGGTACAGCTCAGCTGAGGCTGCCTGAAAGTTACAATCTACGCTGAGCCTGCGAAGTTCTTGCAGGAATTCGTCAATTGATTCCCCTGGCCCTTGTCGGGCTGTGGCCAGTAGATGTCTAGCATAGACCTCATTTGGGGTCTTCGCATACAGTTTCTTAAGTGCCCGAATCACCTCTTCGTAATTATCCCAGTCATCAACATATTCGAACACTTTTGGGGTCACATAATTGACAAGTATCTTCAATTTAGCAGGAGCATCCACTTTACATTCATCCAGAAAATTCTCAAAAGTACGATACCAATGCTTCCATACCCTGCCAGCTGCTGGTGTATTCGGGTCCAAGTCCAGACGAATAGGTCTAAGGATTTTCTCCATGATGGGTGGTTCCCTGGATCCTTAACTTCCGAGTTTGTCTGAAGGTCTAGTATTTGTCAGTGTAAATACTAAGTTACTTAAATTGATGTAAGAAAAAGGAGACTTACCATCAAGTAACTTTAAAGTAAGCTTTAAGTAACTTATAAACACACTATATACAAGAGAGGTCTTTACCATGCCTCTGGTAGAAGCCTCTTACAATACTGAACAGACCAGTATTTATACCAGTCCAACAGGAAGTGACATTTACAGGAAGTGAGGTATGTACACAGTTCATAGTTCATAGTTCATAGTTCACAGGAAGTGATGACATAACTTCCCGGAAGTTAGCATTTTTATCACAATATCCATGCCATGGATGAGCAGGATGATGATGATGATCACGACAATGCACTAAACATCGAAACCATAAAGATACAGCTTCACGAGATGTCCAGAGCGGAAAATACTCCGAGGAGAGAATTGCACACCATCATCCAAATAAAAAAAAAGGTCAAAGGTCGGCCCACAACCATCAACTTAAAGTTGAAGCTGGACACAGGGGCTCAGAGCAACATTCTCCCATTGAGACTGTACCAGCAGATCTTTCCCGAAAACCTGAGAGAAGATGGCTACCCGAAAAGTGGTTGTTTAAAGGTAAGTAATGTCACGCTGACAGCATACGGGGGGAGTGAGATTAAACAACTCGGAATAACCTTTATCAAAGGGACACCTAAAAGAAAGAACATCAACTGCATGTTCTATGTCACCGACACTGAGGGGCCAGCGATCCTGGGATTAAACAGCTGCGAGAAGTTGAGATTGATCTCAGTGCATCACGAGCTGACGGAAACGTCACTGAAGATAGACAGCAACACCCCACTGGAGAACCGCCCACAAATCTAGAGTAAAAAAGACTTGATAAACATGTATCTGGAATGTTTCGATGATACAGTGGGATGTTTCGGAGATTTCCAATACCACATCACCATCGACCCAGAGGTAAAGCCCGTTATCCATGCTCCACGAAAAGTACCCATCGAGCTGAAGACAAAGCTTGAAAGAGAGCTAAAGGAGATGGAAGAAAAGGGAGTGATCGTAAAGGTCACTGAACCCACAGACTGGGTAAACTCAATTGTGGTACGAGAAAAGCCAAATGGGCGTCTCAGAATATGTTTGGACCCCAAAGATCTAAACCAGGCGATAAAGAGGGACCACTATCCCACCCCAACGCTAGAGGAGATTACGCCATCACTGGCAGGAGCCAAGGTTTTCTCAAAACTAGATGCCAGAAATGGATATTGGAACGTGAAGTTGGATGAGGAATCAACAACACTGACAACATTCAACACACCATTTGGGCGTTACAAATTCCTGAGGCTACCATTCGGGTTAAAGGTCAGTCAAGATTTCTTTCAACAGAAAGTAGACGAGACATACAGAGGCTGTGAAGGAGCTATAGGAATAGCTGATGATATTCAGATCTATGGAGCAGATGAAAGAGACCATGACATGCACCTACATGAGGCCATGGAGCGTACCAGGAAGGCTGGCATCAAGTTAAATGCAGATAAGTGCATAGTTAAAGTCAAGGAATGCCAATTCTTCGGTATGATTTATACACCAGAGGGAGTCAAGCCAAGTCCAGAGAAGATTGCGGCGATTGCTGAAATGAAACCACCCAAAGATAAGAAAGAACTGAGGAGTTACCTCGGCTTGGTCCAATACATGAGTTCTTTCATCCCACACATGTCGGAACATACAACAAATCTCAGAGAGCTATTGAAAGAAGACACCGAATACCAATGATCTGAATCACACGAAAGGAATTTCAAACAACTTCAAGAACTATTGTGACAAGTCTGTCATATTATGACAGAAGAAAACCAGTCACTCTGCAAGTAAACGCTTCTACCAGAGGACTAGGGGCAGCTCTGGTGCAGGAAGGAAAGCCGATAGCTTTCGCATCAAAGGCCTTGACGTCAGCCGAGACGAGATACGCCAACATAGAAAGAGAACTATTAGCAGTAGTGTACGGATGCGAGAAATTCCATACATACCTATATGGCAGGCGATTTACAATAGAGAGTGACCATCGTCCACTAGAACAGATCTACAAGAAGAATCTGTGCAAAGCGCCTGCAAGACTGCAAAGACTACTTCTAAGGATCCAAAGCTATGACTTCACGCTTAAATATAAGCCAGGAAAGGAAATGGTGCTAGCAGATGCATTGTCTCAATTGTCACCATATGAGAAACACGAGGTGGAGGGCCTAACAGTAAAAATCCACCACCTAGTGAGTGTTACCCCTACAAAGCTCAGTCAAATCAGGGATGAGACTAGCAAAGATGAGGAATTGCAACTACTCACACAACAAGTAATACAGGGGTGGCCGGAGAGAATCCAGCAGGTACAGGCGACAATTCATCAATACTGGACGATTAAAGACGATATTGCAGTAGAAGACGGTATTCTCCTTGCTGGATCGAGGATCATCGTGCCAAAGATGATGCAGACACAACTTCTCCATCTCATACATGAAGGCCACATGGGAATGGAGAAATGCAAGCTGAGAGCCAGATCAGCTGTAAACTGGATAGGCATGTACAAAAATATCGAACAGATGGTCTCTGCATGTGGTATATGCCAGAAATACAGAAATGCACAACAGAAAGAGGAGATGATACCTAGTGAAATACCGTCAAGACCATGGCACACTGTTGGGGCAGATCTCTTCATGTGCAATCAAGAATGGTATCTCATAGTGGCAGATTACTATTCCAAGTTTCCTTTTGTGAGAAGGATGAAAGACTTGAGAGCCACAACTACCACCAGGATTGCAAAGAGCTTGTTTGCTGAACAAGGAATCCCGGAAAAGGTCATCTGTGACAATGGAACCCAGTTCACATCGAGTGAATTCAGAGCTCTGGCAGAAAAGTATGGGTTCAAAATAGTAACCTCATCCCCACATTTCCCAAGGGGACATGGGTTCATCGAAAGACAGATCCAGACTGTCAAGAGAACTCTCATCAAAAGTAGTGAGATGGGGGAAGACCAAGACCTTGCCCTCCTATCACTCAGATCAACACCACTGAAAGCAGACATGAAATCACCTGCGGAATTGCTGAATGGGAGGAAGTTTAAGACTACCAGCAAAAATACATCCTCCCCAGGACCAGGAGGACTTCAGACAAAAGTTGGCAGAAGCACAAATCGTAGGGAGCAAACATTACGATAAACATGCAAAGACGCTACCAGAATTGCTGAATGGACAATCAGTGCATGTGCAAGACCTGGTGTTGAAAACCTGGAATCCAGCCAAGGTCATTGGAAAAGCTGATACTCCAAGATCCTACTTCGTAGAGACTGAACCAGGGAACCAATACAGACGGAACAGACTCCACATCAGACCTTCACCTGAACTGGATAAGCAGCAGACAACATCAGCAACATTGACAACACCAGCTACCACAAGCAGTACAACACCAGAAACAAGCGCTACAAATCAAACAACCACGAGCATGCACACTCCAACTCCAAAGGCGACAGCAACAACAACAACGAGAGCGGAACACACCAAAACACCGCAGAGAGGAATGGTCACCACCAAATCCACAAGATGGAGGGACAACATCCAACCACCTGAGCGATATTGCGAATAAAAAAAACTCACGATTCTTTGTAGTTGATAATAATAGTTTAGATATAATATTTGTTAATTTAAATTGTTAAATTTCATGTTTTAGTTTTTTGAGAAAGAGGGATGTTACATTGTTATAGTATCATATCGTTAAATGGAACTACTTTGGTATGGAACTACTTTGGTATGGTGTAGTTATATTGCTATGTGGCACACTGTGCACGGGCAGTGCACAGTGCAGCGTCGGACATCTTGTATCACTCCGCACCATGCGGCAGCACTGTAACAAAAGCAAGAATATAGCTTAGTAAAAGCACTAACTAAAATGAACTAAAAGTTTCTGTAATATATATAGTAATAAGAACACAAGGAGACACAACAGTGGCTTTCAAGTCATGCACAATTAACCTGAATGATGTGTGCATCCCTCTGTTGTTGGATACCGGTGCCAGCGTCTCACTGCTGAATGTGGACACATTCAAACGCTTTTTCAGCTCCCTGCCACTCTCAGCACCCTCCACTGCCCTTTGCGGGTATGGTAATTCGAAAATTGGACTAGTGGGCTCAGTCAACCTCACTGTACGCTATGGAACAAAAGTTTTGCCAGATTTTTGTTTTCATGTGGCACGCCAAGGAGCTAACCTGATGGGACTGGATCTTTTCACTGACCTGGGTTTTTCTCTCTTGGACACCGGTGGGTCTGCGATTCTGCACGTCGGCTCACCGTGGCACCAAACATGACCAGCACTCTTCGAGGGTCTGGGCTGCCTGACTGCCTTCACCCACCAGCCCATGGTTGACTCCACCATTACCCGTGTCATTCAGCCACTGCGCCGCATCCCGCTTGCTCTCCGTGACGGGGTCACAGCTGAACTAAAGCAGCTATTGGAAGCTGGCATCATCGAACCAGTTGATGCCTCCCCATGGGTCTCCAACCTGGTGGTCGCAACGAAAAAGTCAGGTGGTCTACGCGTCTGTGTCGATCTTCGAGCAGTGAATAAGGCCGTAATCCCTGAAAATATCCACTGCCCACGTCAGAGGAACTCACAGCACAGTTCTATGGTTCCATCCTGTTCTCGAAACTGGACCTTCGACAGGGCTATCTAGAGGTTCCCCTCCACCCCAGCAGCAGGGACCTCACTGCTTTTGTGACACATGCTGGCGTCTTTCGGTACACCAGGATGCCATTTGGACTTAGCTCTGCACCCAGCTGTTTCCAAAAGGTGATGCCCTCTGTGCTCACGGGCATTCCTGGGGTGGCCATCTACCTGGATGACATCGTCGTGCACGGGCCCTCGACCTCCACTCACGACGAACGCCTTCACAGAGTTTTCACGGCTCTGGCAAAACACAAGCTCACACTGAATGGCGAAAAGTGTGTCTTTGCTGTTTCAGAGATCGAATTTGTGGGGTTTCGGTTGTCGGCTGACGGTATATCCCCACTCCAGTCAAACGTGGATGCCATTCACAGCATCCCAGAACCCAGCTCTGCAGCACAGGTTGCCTCCTTCCTTGGCATGACTGGGTACTACCTGAAGTTTTTGCCCCAGTACTCAGCCACCACAGCCCCACTGCGCCAGCTCCTGCGAAAGGATGAGCCCTGGGTGTGGTCACAAGCCTGTACGGAAGCTGTTCGCCTCCTCAAATCGCAGCTCACGTTGCCTCCGGTGTTGGCTCACTTTGACGTTGCCAGCCCCACCCTCGTCACCTGCGATGCGTCCGCTGCAGCTGTGGGGCGGGGTTATCGCAGATACAGAATGGAGTGGAGAAACCAATCGCCTTTGCCTCCCGAGCCCTTAGCCCCACTGAACAGAAGTACTCAGTAGGCGAGCGTGAGGCGCTGGCGTGCGTCTGGGCATGTGAGCGGTGGCACCTGTACACGTATGGCCGTGCCTTCACCCTGCGAACCGATCACCAGGCTCTCACTGCCCTGCTGTCGACATCCGGCACGGGCCACAGACCACTGCATCTACACCGCTGGTCTGACCGCCTCCGCCAATACAATTTCAGTCTCCAGTTCACACCAGGACGTGACAATGTTTTTGCAGATCTGCTCTCCCGCACTGTCTCTGCCCCAGCCCCACTCGTTGGGTCTGAACATGTGGAACAGGATATCGTCCAGATGCTGCACACGCCTCTCCAAACCACAGTCTCTCTCCAGGAGCTCAAAGAGGCCTCTGAACAGGATCCGGCCCTCTCCCAGCTGTGCACCTTCATCAGAGATGGCTGGCCTCGCAAGGTGACTGAGGAACTGTCTGCCTACTCCAGAGTTAAAGAGGAGCTCTCCTGCTGGAATGACTCCTGTGTTGCACGTGGGCTCTGCACTGTGGTCCCAAGTGCCCTTCGTGCGCGTGTTTTATCCATGGCGCACGAGGGCCACTTGGGCATAGTGAAGTTCAAACAACGATGCCGAGACCTAGTGTGGTGGCCGGGTATCGACAGGGAAATCGAGGCCCTGGTCAAGGACTGTGCAGCCTGCCTTGTAAGTGGCAAGACTGGCCACCAAGCTCCTCCACCCCTGCAACCCCTTGCCTGGCCCTCTCAGCCCTGGGAGCACCTGCAGCTGGACGTCTGCAGGGAGATCCATGGTGTCCCCCTCCATCAACGGTTCCTAGTGGTGATCTATGACCTGCACTCAAAATGGCCAGAGGTCACTGCCGTGGGCTCCGTCACCTCTCGGGTCATCATCGATATCCTTGAGTCCCTCTTCTCCCGCTGGGGGCATCCAAAGGCCATCACCACAGACAATGGCCCCCAAATGGTCTCTTCGGAACTCTCCTCTTACCTTGAGAGCAAGGGCATCCGTCACATACGCACAGCGTACTACCACCCCGAGTCAAATGGGGGGGTGGAGTGTTTTAACCAGACACTGAAAAATGGCCTCAGAGCACACCTATCCCAGGGGTATGCGTTTGACAAGGCCCTCCTCCACACACTGCTGCACTACAGAGCCTCCCAGCATTCCACTACAGGGGTCTCACCCGCATCCCTCATGCTAGGCCGTGAGCTCATGCTGCCCCTTGGCAGGCTCCGCCACTCGCTAGCTCAGAGCCCTGCTCCACGGGCTCAAGCCACAGTCGCTAGACAGGAGGAGAAGATGAAACTCCGCTTCGACCAGTCGAAGAGGGCCAAGGCACCCAACATCTCAGTCTCTGATTGGGTCAGAGTCCGCAGGCCTCACCGCAACAATAAGATGGCCTTATTCTGGTCCTCCCCTCTCCAAATCAGCCGCCAACTTGGACCAGCCCCTTTCTGCCTCACTGACGGCTCTCGGTGGCATGCCAGCCGCCTTCGGAAGGTGCCAGCACCCACTGATGCGGGATTATACGGATCTAATCCCCAAGCCTTACCCCACAGAGTGGCGGGATGCACATGTGGCTCAGCCAGCCAACCCTCAAGCAGATATTGTGCCTCAGCCTGCTCCTCACCAGTCTCCACCTCGGCCTGCTCTCCACCAGTCCGCACCTCGGCCTGTTCGTACACGTTCTCGCCCTGGCCACCGACAGGACTTTGTCACTACATTCCATGTTTGAAATTCTGTGAGGGGTGAGGAAATGTTATGTCTGACATTGGTGACAGGTACTCGATTGCCTTGGCCTGAGCACATGGAGTTTGATAGTGCTGTTATCGTTGTATTGTGTCTGACATTGGATATAGGTATTCGATTGCTTTTGCCTGTAAGTGTGTGTTTGGAGCACCCATTAAAAGCAACATGAACTGAGCTCTGCATACGGCCTCTGGATTATCTTTGCAAACGCAACAGTCACATTGTCCGCATGCCCGATACGAGACTCCCAAAACAAGCGCTCTACTCGGAGCTCCGGCACAGCAAGAGAGCCCTAGGTGGGCAGAGGAAATGCTTCAAGGACACCCTCAAAGCCTCCTTGAAAAAGTGTCACTCCCCACCGACACCTGGGAATCCCTGGCCCAAGACCACACAAAGTGATGGAGAAGCATCCGGGAAGGCGCCGAACACCTCGAGTCTCTTCGCCGGGAGCCGATATGTGAAGAGAAAAAGATTGGTAAAGTCAAGCGTAGGTCCCTTGCAGTCAGAATCAGGGGAATTTATAATGGGGAACAAAGACATGGCAGACCAATTAAATACATACTTTGGTTCTGTCTTCACAAAGGAGGACACAAATAACCTCCCAGAGATGTTGGGGAACATAGGGTCTAATGAGAGGGAGGAACTGAATGAAATCAGTATTTGTAGGGAAATGGTGTTAGGAAAATTGACGGGATTGAAGGCCGATAAATCCCCAGGGCCTGATAATCTACATCCGAGGGTACTTAAGGAAGTGGCCCTAGAAATAGTAGATGCATTGCTGGTCATCTTCTAAAATTCTATAGACTCTGGAACAGTTCTCATGGATTGGAGGGTAGCTAATGTAACCCCACTATTTAAAAAAGGTGGTAGAGAAAAAACGGGGTATTATAGACCGGTAAACCTGACATCGGTAGTGGGGAAAATGTTAGAATCCATTATAAAAGGTGTAATAGCAGAACACTTGGAAAACAGTGACAGGATCGGACAAAGTCAACATGGATTTACAAAAGGTAAATCATGCTTGACTAATCTACTGGAATTTTTTGAGGATGTAACTGGTAGAATAGATAAGGGAGAACTAGTGGATGTGGTGTATTTGGACTTTCAGAAGGCTTTCGATAAGGTCCCGCATAAGAGACTAGCGTGCAAAGTTAAAGCACATGGGATTGGGGGTAAGGTACTGACTTGGATAGAAAACTGGTTGGCAGACTGGAAGCAAAGAGTTGGAATAATCGGGTCTTTTCCCGAGTGGCAGGCAGTGACTAGTGGGGTACCGCAGGGATCGTTGCTAGGACCCCAGTTATTCACAATATATATTATTGATCTAGATGAGGGAACTAGATGTAATATCTCCAAGTTTGCAGACGACACAAAGTTGGGTGGGCATGTGTGCTGTGAGGAGGATGCAGAGAAACTCCAGTACGATTTGGACAGGTTGGGCGATTGGGCAGATGCATGGCAGATGTAGTATAATGTGAATAAATGCGAGGTTATCCACTTTGGTGGCAAAGACAGGAAGACAGATTATTATCTGAACGGCAATAGATTGGGAAAAGGGGAAGTGCAACGAGACCTGGGCGTCCTTGTGCACCAGTCGCTGAAAGTAAACATGCAGGTGCAGCAGGCGGTTAAGAAGGCAAATGGTATGCTGGTCTTCATAGCGAGAGGGTTCGAGTACAGGAGCAAGGATGTCTTGCTGCAGTTGTACAGGGCCTTAGTGAGACCATACCTGGAGTATTGTGTGCAGCTTTGGTCGCCTTAGCTGAGGAAGGATGTTGTAGCCATGGAGGGAGTGCAGCGAGGATTCACCAGACTGATACCTGGGATGGCAGGAATGACGTATGAAGAGAGATTAGGCTTATATTCACTAGCGTTTAGAAGAATGAGAGGGGATCTCATTGAAACTTATAAAATTCTAACAGGACTAGACAGACTAGATGCAGGAAGGATGTTCTCGATGGCGGGGGAGTCCAGACCCAGGGGGTCACAGTCTAAGGATAAGGGGAAGCCATTTAGGACAGAGATGAGGAGGAATTTCTTCACCCAGAGAGTGGTGAACCTGTGGAATTCTCTACCACAGAAGACAGTTGAGCCCAATTCATTAAATATATTCAAGAAGGATTTAGATATATTTCTTAAGGCTAAGGGGGTCAAGAGATATGGGGAGAAAGCAGGGACAGGGTACTGAATTTGGATGATCAGCCATGATTGCATTGAATGGCGGATCAGGCTCGAGGGGCCGAATGGTCGACTCCTGCTCCTATCTTCTATGTTTCTATGAGCAAGCGGAAGCCAAGCGCAGGCAGCGCAAGGAGCGCACGTCAACCCAAGTACCCCACCCACCTGCCCCTTCAACCACCGTCTGTCCCACCTGTGACAGAGACTGCAGGTCCCGCATTGGACTCATCAGTCACCTGAGAACTCATTTTTAATGTGGAAGCAAGTCATCCTCGGTTCCGAGGGACTGCCTAAGAAGAAGATTGACAAGGCCAGTTGCTCCCAGTCGGGATAAGATAAATGCAAAGCAGGATCAAAAGTTGTGCAAAACTTGGGAGTAATGTTGACTGCTAAGAAAGTGAATTTTAAAGCTGGATGATTTTTATTCTTAATTTTCAGAGCTTTCATTTGCTCGCGTTTGCAAGGTTGAGTCCTGAAGGACATAGCTGCCAGTCTGGGCCTATGACAGGTGGTGAGGGAACCAACACGAGGGAAAAACCTACTTGACCTCGTCCTCACCAATCTACCTGTCGCAAATGCATCTGTCCATGACAGCATTGGTAGTTGTGACCACCGCACAGTCCTTGTGGAGACGAAGTCCCATCTTCACACTGAGGACACCCTCCATCGTGTTGGGTGGCAGTACCACCGTGCTAAATGGGATAGATTCAGAACAGATCTAGCAGCTCAAAACTGGGCATCCATAAGGCGCTGTGGGCCATCAGCAGCAGCAGAATAGTATTCCACCACAATCTGTAACCTCATGGCCCAGCATATACCTCCCTCTACCATTACTATCAAGCCAGGGGACCAACCCTGGTTCAATGAGGAGTGCAGAAGAGCATGCCAGGAGCAGCACCAGGCATACCTAAAAATGAGGTGCCAACCTGGGGAAGCTGCAACACAGGACTACATGCATGCTAAAAAGCGGAAGCAGCATGCTATAAACAGGGCTAAGCAATCCCACAATCAACGGATCAGATCAAAGCTCTGCAGTCCTGCCACATCCAATCATGAATGGTGATGGACCATTAAACAACTAACGGGAGGAGGAGGCTCCATGAATATCCCCATCCTCAATGATGGTGGAGCCCAGCACGCGAGTGCAAAAAACAAGGCTGAAGCATTTGCAACCATCTTCAGCCAGAAGTGCCGAGTGGATGATTTATATCGGCCTACTCCTGAGGTCCCCACCATCACAGAAGCCGGTCTTCAGCCAACTCGATTCACTCCACGTGATATCAAGAAATGGCTGAGCGCACTGGATACAGAAAAGGCAATGGGCCCCGACAACATCCCGGCTGTCGCGCTGAAGACTTGAGCTCCAGAACTAGCCGCGCCTCTAGCCAAGCTATTCCAGTACAGCTACAACACTGGCATCTATCCGACAATGGAAAACTGCCCAGGTATGTCCTGTCCACAAAAAGCAGGACAAATCCAATCTGGCCAACTACCACCCCATCAGTCTACTCTCAATCATCAGCAAAATGATGAAAGGTGTCATCAACAGTGCTATGAAGTGGCATTTAATCACCAATAACCTGCTCACAGATGCCCAGTTTGGGTTCCACCAAGACCACTTGGCTCCCGACCTCATTAGAGCCTTGGTCCAAACATGGACAAAGGAGCTGAATTCCAGAGGTGAGGTGAGATTCACTGCCCTTGACATCAAGGCAGCATTTGACCGGGTGTGGCATCAAGGAGCCCTAGTGAAACTGAAGTCAATGGGAATCAGGGGGAAAACTTTCCACTGGCTGGAGTCATACTTAACATAAAGGAAGATGGTTGTGGTGGTTGAAGGTCAATCATCACAGCCCCAGGACATCGCTGCAGGAGTTCCTCAGGGCAGTGTCCTAGGCCGAACCATCTTCAGCTGCTTCATCAATGACCTTCCCTCCAACATAAGGTCAGAAATGGGGATGTTCACTGATGACTGCATAGTGTTCGGCGCCATTCACAACTCCTCAGATAATGAAGCAGTCCATGCCCACATGCAACAAGACCTGGACATCGTTCAGGCTTGGGCTGATAAGTGGCAGGTAACATTCATAAGAAAATAAGAACATAAGAAATAGGAGCAGGAATACGCCACTTGGCCCCTCGAGCCTGCTCCGCCATTCAATAAGATCATGGCTGATCTTGGGCTCAAAGCCACTTCCCCGCCCGCTCCCCATAACCCTTCACTCCCTTATCTTGCAAAAATCTGTTTATCTCCACCTTAAATGTATTTAATGACCCAGCCTCCACAGCTCTCTGGGGCAGAGAGTTCGACAGATTTACGACCCTCTGAGAGAAGAAATTCCTCCTCATCTCAGTTCTAAAAGGGCGACCCTTTATTCTAAAACTGTGCCCCCGCATTCTAGATTTCTCCACGAGGGGAAACATCCTCTCTGCATCTACCTTGTCGAGCCCCCTCAGTATCTTATATGTTTCAATAAGATCACCTCTCATTCTTCTAAATTCCAATGAGTATAGGCCCAGCCTGCTCAACCTTTCCTCATAAGTCAACCCCCTCATCTC
This sequence comes from Somniosus microcephalus, assembly GCF_052327205.1. Classification (NCBI taxonomy): domain Eukaryota; kingdom Metazoa; phylum Chordata; class Chondrichthyes; order Squaliformes; family Somniosidae; genus Somniosus; species Somniosus microcephalus. The sequence goes on from NC_140989.1 coordinate 311,690,319, forward strand.
TGGAATTAACCTAGTGAATCGTCTCTGAACTGCCTCCAATGCAAGTATATCCTTCCTTAAATAAGGAGACCAAAACTGTACGCAGTACTCAAGGTGTGGTCTCACCAATACCATGTACAGTTGTAGCAGGACTTCCCTGCTTTTATACTCCAACCCCTTTGAAATAAAGGCCAACATTCCATTTGCCTTTGTGATTACTTGCTGTACCTTCAAGCTAACTTTTTGTGTTTCATGCACAAGGACTCCCAGGTCCCTCTGAACTGTAGCATTTTGTAATCTCTCTCCATTTAAATAATAATTTGCTTTTTTATTTTTCCTGCCAAAGTGTATAACCTCGCACTTTCCCACATTATACTCCATCTGCCAAATGTTTGCCACTCACTTAGCCTGTCTATATCCCTTTGAAGGTTCTTTGAGTCCTCTGCACAACTTCCTTTCCCACGCATCTTTGTATCATCCGCAAACTTGGCTACATTACACTCGGTCCCTTCATCCAAGTCATTAATGTAGATTGTAAATAGGTGAGGCCCAAGCACCGATCCTTGTGGCACCCGACTAGTTACCTTTTGCCAACCGGAAAATGACCCATTTATCCCGACTCTCTGCTTTCTGTTAGTTAGCCAATTCTCTATCCATGCTAATATATTACCCCCAATTCCGTGAGCTCTTATCTTATGCAGTACCCTTTTATGTGGCACCTTATCGAATGCCTTCTGGAAATCCAAATACACCACATCCACTGGTTCACCTTTGTCCACCCTGCTCGTTACCTCCTCAAAGAACTCAGCAAATTTGTTAAACATGATTTCCCTTTCATAAAACCATGCTGACTCTGCTTGACTGCATTATGATTTTCCAAATGCCCTGCTACTGCTTCCTTAATGAAGGACTCCAGCATTTTCCCAACGACAGATGTTAGGCTAACTGGTCTATAGTTTCCTGCTTTCTGTCTCCCTCCTTTCTTAAATAGGGGTGTTACATTTGCTGTTTTCCAATCCGCTGGGACCTCTCCAGAGTCCAGGGAATGTTTGTATATTGCAACCAATGCATCCACTATCTCTGCAGCCACTTCTTTTAAGACCCTGGGATGCAGGCCATCTGGTCCAGGGGACTTGTCGTCTTTTAGTCCCATTATTTTACCAAGTACTATTTCCTTAGTGATAGTGATTGTCTTTAGTTCCCCCCTCCCTGTGGCCCCTTGATTATCCCTTATTGGGATGTTGTTAGTGTCTTCTACCGTGAAGACAGATACAAAGGGCTGGATTTTAATTCAGGTGCGGGCTGGGGTCGTGTAATCCGCATTTCGTGTTATCCACCCGAATCTAAATCGATGTGGGAGAATGATGCGATTTTAGCTTAATTGGCCAATTGAGTTCCAACGTGTGGGAACCCATGGCAAATGAGTTTTTCCAGTCTGAAAGTCGCCTCCGATGACATCATCATTGCTGCTGCATTTAAGGTCTGCAACAAGCCTTGCTTCTTCTGCAGACTGCCAACCTTTTGGCCTTTCATGCTACAGGGACCTGGAGGAAGAATGGCCAGCCAGAGACCTAGGTCTGCTCTGAGGTTTGATGACGTTGCCTTGCAGGCTTTAGTTGAGGGAGCAAGAGCTCATAAAGAGGTGCTCTTCCCTTCTTCAGAGAGGAAGAAGCCTCCCCAGCAGACCAAGGCTGTGTGGATCCAGGTGGCAGAGGAGGTCAACTCATTATCAGTATCCCGCAGAACCTGGATTCAATGCAGGAAGAGATTTCATGACCCTCTGTGCACTGGAAAAGTGAGTATGAATTTCCCATCACCCTCAATCTGATCCCCATTGCCTCTCCTCACCAGCATTCAGCTTTAGCAATCTCTTCCTCCACATCCCACTTGACACTGACATCCCTGCACCCTTACCCATTCCCTCTCTCTCTATGGTCACATTCACCTAACTATTCGACTATGCAGCCCTCACACTCCCTATCACTGTGATGCTATGAAAACAACTGACAACACACAGGGAGGGCCCTTGGTCTTGCCACCTCACTCCATCTTTGTCTCCTTCTAAGTATCTATGCTATGGAATCTCTACACTCACTCCTTCATTCTCACTCAACCTCCACTTGTCTCCCTCATTGCAGGAAAAGAGAGCTCACAATAAGCAAGAAAGAGCGAGGACAGGAGGAGGGCCACCCTCAGTAGCCCACCTCACCCCCTGGGAGGAGGCGGTCCTGGAGATCGTAGGAGTGGAAGAAGATGCGCAAGTGGGGGGCGGACAGAGGGGTGCACCACAGCAAGCTGGCGACAGAATAGTTTTCCATCTCTCTCATTGACATTGCATGAGTCGCTGATAATGATTCGGAAGCTCTAACAGATGGACTAATGATCATCTGCAATATACAATGTGCATGTAACCTTGGCAAATAGAGGTAAACGATTATGATTTGATTGGGATTACGGAATCATGGCTCCAGGGTGGCCAAGGCTGGGAACTCAACATCCAGGGGTATTCAATATTCAGGAAAGATAGGCAAAAAGGAAAGGGAGGTTGGGTAGCATTGCTGGTTAAAGAAGGGATTAACACAATTGTAAGGAAGGATATTAGCTCTGATGATGTGGAATCTGTATGGGCAGAACTGAGAAATACCAAGGGGCAGAAAACGTTAGTGGGAGTGGTATATAGACCTCCAAACAGTAATGCGGAGGTTGGGGATGGCATTAAAAGGGAAATTAGAGAAGCGTGCAATAAGGGCACAGTAGTCATCATGGGTGACTTTAAACGACATATAAATTGGGCTAACCAAATTAGTAACAATATTGTGGAGGAGGAATTCTTGGAGTGTTTACGGGATGGTTTCCTGGAGCAATATGTCGAGGAACCAACCAGAGATCAGGCCATCTTAGACTGGGTATTATGTAACGAGAAAGGATTAATTAACAATCTTGTTGTAGGAGGCCCCTTGGGTCGGAGCGATCATAATATGATAGAATTCTTCATTAAGATGGAGAATGAAGTTGTTGACTCAGAGACTAGGGTCCTGAATTTAAATAAAGGAAACTACGATGGTCTGAGGCGCACGTTGGGTAGGATTGATTGGGGAATGTCACTCAAAGGATTGATGGTGGATAGGCAATGGCAAACATTCAAAGACCGCATGGATGAACTACAGAATTTGTTCATCCCAGTTTGGCATAAAAATAAAACAAAAAAGGTGACTCAACCGTGGCTAACAAGGGAAATTAGGGATAGCATAAGATCCAAGGAGAGGACATATAAATTGGCCAGAAAAAGCAGTAAACCTGAGGATTGGGAGCAGTTTAGTATTCAACAAAGGAGGACAAAGGTATTAATTAAGAAGGGGAAAATAGAATATGAGAGTAAGCTTGCAAGGAACATAAAAACTGACTGTAAAAGCTTTTATAGATATGTGAAGAGAAAAAGATTGGTGAAGTCAAGCGTAGGTCCCTTACAGTCAGAATCAGGGGAATTTATAATGGGGAACAAAGAAATGGCAGACCAATTAAATATATATTTTGGTTCTGTCTTCACAAAGGAGGACACAAATAATCTCCCAGAGATGTCGGGGAACACAGGGTCTGATGAAAGGGAGGAACTGAAAGAAATCAGTATTTGTAAGGAAATGGTGTTAAGGAAATTGATGGGATTAAAGGCCGATAAATCCCCAGGGCCTGATAATCTACATCCTAGGGTACTTAAGGAAGTGGCCCTAGAAATAGTAGATGCATTGCTGATCATCTTCCAACATTCGATGGAATCTGGAACAGTACCCATGGATTGGAGAGTAGCTAATGTTACCCCACTATTCAAAAAAGGTGGTAGAGAGAAAACGGGGAATTATAGACTGGTAAGCCTGACATCGGTAGTGGGGAAAATGCTAGAGTCCATTATAAAAGATGTAATCGCAGAACACTTGGAAAACAGTGACAGGATTGGACAAAGTCAACATGGATTTACAAAGGGTAAATCGTGCTTGACTAATCTACTGGAATTTTTTGAGGATGTAACTGGTAAAATAGATAAGGGAGAACCAGTAGATGTGGTGTATTTGGACTTTCAGAAGGCTTTCGATAAGGTCCCACATAAGAGATTAGCTTGTAAAGTTAAGGCACATGGGATTGGGGGCAAGGTACTGACTTGGATAGAGAACTGGTTGGCAGACAGAAAGCAAAGAGTTGGAATAAACGGGTCTTTTTCCGAGTGGCAGGCAGTGACTAGTGGGGTACCGCAGGGATCGGTCCTTGGACCCCAGCTATTCACAATATATATTAATGATCTAGACAAGGGAACTAGATGTAATATCTCCAAATTTGCAGACGACACAAAGCTGGGTGGGCGTGTGTGCTGTGAGGAGGATGTCGAGAAACTCCAGGATGATTTGGACAGGTTGGGTGATTGGGCAGAAGCATGGCAGATGCAATATAACGTGGATAAATGTGAGGTTATCCACTTTGGTAGCAAAAACAGGAAGGCAGATTATTATTTGAATGGCAATAGATTGGCAGAAGGGGAAGTGCAACGAGACCTGGGTGTCCTTGTGCATCAGTCGCTGAAGGTAAGCATGCAGGTGCAGCAGGCGGTTAAGAAGGCAAATGGTATGCTGCTCTTCGTAGCGAGAGGGTTTGAGTACAGGAACAAGGATGTCTTGCTGCAGTTTTACAGGGCCTTGGTGAGACCACATCTTGAGTATTGTGTGCAGTTTTGGTCGCCTTATCTGAGGAAGGATGTTCTTGCCATGGAAGGAATTCAGCGAAGATTCACCAGGCTGATACCTGGGATGGCAGGAATGATGTATGAGGAGAGATTGGATCGATTGGGCTTGTACTCGCTGGAGTTTAGAAGAATGAGAGGGGATCTCATCGAAACTTATAAAATTCTAACAGGACTAGACAGACTGGATGCTGGAAGGATGTTCCCGATGGTCGGAGAGTCCAGAACCAGGGGTCACAGTCTAAGGATAAGGGGTAGGCCATTTAGGACAGAAATGAGGAGGAATTTCTTCACCCAGAGAGTGGTGAACCTGTGGAATTCTCTACCACAGAAGGCAGTAGAGCCCAATTCATTAAATATATTCAAGAAGGAGTTGGATATATTTCTCAAGGCTAAAGGAATCAAGGGGTATGGGGAGAAAGCAGGGACCGGGTACTGAATTTGGATGATCAGCCATGATCGCATTGAATGGCAGAGCAGGCTCGAGGGGCCGAATGGCCTACTCCTGCTCCTATCTTCTATGTTTCTTTGTTTGGCATCACATCTCTTACTCTTTCCTTTACTCCCCCACAGGACCATCGCAAGCACCCGTCCCCACTAGCCAGGAGGAACAGCATGAGCCTCAAAGGAAGCTGCAACCTCTGAGGGCGCAGCGTCAGCAGAATTCAGCGCACCCAGCACCAGCGCAGATACTCACACCTCGGTGGGACCTTCGGGACATAGAGTAGTGTTGTCACCTGGTGTATCACAGCTCACAAGTGAGCATCAGCAGATTGTGGAGACAGGGACAACAGTGGAGAGTCCTAGTCAGAGGGTGCAGGACTCTGCCAGCTCGGCTCAGCAGCATGTTGACCCTCTGCCTCCGGGTCCATATATAAGATCAGTGGTGCTGGAACTCCAGGAACAGATGCAGGAGTCTCTGGCAGGTTTTGTCTCCAAGGTCGCTCCGAGTGTGAAGCGAATGGAGGAGTCCATAGCGAACATGAGCAGAGCCTTTGTGGAGTCATTGGCACATGAACGTATCACCCTGGAAAGGATGGCAACCTCCATGGAGGTTATAAGTCGCCAGAGTGCAGAAAACATGGTGAGTGTTCAGAATAGAATGATATCTTTGGAGGAGCGATGGTCATCTATTGAACAGAGAAAGCAGACCTTCATGGAAGTCCTTCTGAGTAGGACTGCCAGTGCAGATACGGGTCCCCATGGCCCCCCTGATGTGCAGCAAGGTGCTCTCAAGCCACTTGCAAGCGCTGAGGGGGACCTGACCCATGAGAGGGAAGTTGGTGGCAGACATCAAGGAAGTGGGGGCTCCTCTCCAAGTGCTCACACTTCCATGCCACTGCAGAGCCCTCGGTCAGAGCCCCACCAGAGTCTACACCCATCTGAGAGCGGCGTCTCAACCCCTGCACAGCCGCAGCAGCAGCAGACTGTTGCCGAGCCCTCACAGGTTCGCAACCCCAGAGGACGCCCGCCAAAGGTATTGAGACAGGAGCAGCAGGAAAGTGAGCAAGGGGTCTCCACATCTGCTGAAGCCACAGGGGAAGCACCACGTCGGAGCATGCATAAGAGAAAGATACTGCACAAATAGTCACAAGGGTAGTCACTTTGGTGAAATTTGATGTTTTCTGTGAAAAAGCCATCAGATGAATAATGTAAATAAAAAATCTGATGGCTACTGCTGTAGTTGTGGCATGTGTCATTTCGTAAATGGGACTTCCACATTGAGGGCTTAGGATTACTTGGTATATGCCTCAGTTGAGGAAGCGCTCAGTGAAGGTGGCGAGAGGGGTTTCCCAGTAGGTCACACTGGAGATGGGTGTCAGGCTCCAAACTTCCACAGCTGTGGTTATGCCTTCTAAAAGTTCCCCCGACCTGAGACTACAAAGTCCTGCCACCTGCAAATGATGGCTGATCAAAACTCCTCTTTAATGGTTGAGCTGCAGCTGATAGTCAGCAATCCAATTGTGCTCCCGCCAGGTTTCACCGTCGTGTTTCGGAACAGGCGTGTTTCATGTGGGAAAAGGGTTAAAATCGCAAAGGCCTTTCAAAATGGCATTATAGAGGCAATTTAGTGCTTGTTAAGGGCCTTAACGGCCTATCCCACCTCTTGGAGGCGGGACGGAGACGGGACCATTAGACACGAATTAATGAAAATTGCTTGGAGGCGGGATGGAGGCGGGGTTGGGCCCGCACACCAGTTTTTGCAATTTTAACCCCCCATACACCTCCAATCCCGCCTCCACAGCCCAATGAAAAGCCTGCCCAAAATATTTGTTCAGAGTCTCTGCCATTTCCCCGTTTCCCATTATTAATTCCTCAGTCTCATCCTCTAAGGGACCAACATTTACTTTAGCTACATTCTTCCTTTTTATATACCTGTAGAAGCTCTTACTATCTGTTTTAATGTTTCTTGCCAGTTTACTCTCATAATTGATCTTCTCTCTCTTTATTACTTTTTTAGTCATCCTTTGCTGGTTTTTAAAAATTTCCCATTCCTCTGGTCTCCCACTAATCTTGGCAACATTGTATGCCTTCATTTTCAATTTGATACCATTCTTTGCTTCCTTAGTTAGCCACGGATGGTATTCCCTTCTCTTAAAATCTTTCTTTCTCGCTGGAATATATTTTTGTTGAGTGTTATGAAACATCTCCCTAAATGTCCGCCACTGCATTTCAACTGTCTTACCCTTTAATTTATTTTTCCAGTCCACTTTAGCCTGTTCTGCCCTCATGCCATTGTAATTGCCTTTGTTTAAGATCAGGACACTGGTTTGAGATACAAGTTTCTCACCCTCCAACTGAATTTGAAATTCAACCATGCTATGGTCACTCTTTCCTAGAGGATCCTTTACTATGAGATCATTTATTAATTCTGTCTCATTACACAATACCAGATCCAAGATAGCCTGCTCCCTGGTTGGTTCCATTACATACTGTTCCAGGAAACCATCCCGGATGCACTCTATGAACCCTTCCCCCCCCACTATTTAGTTTAAATAGGGGAAGAGCGATCATAATATGATAGAATTCTTCATTAAGATGGAGAGTGAAGTAGTTGACTCAGACTAGGGTCTTGAATATAAATAAAGGAAACTACGATGGTATGAGGCGCGAGTTGGTAAGGATGGATTGGGGAACTTTATTTAAAGGGTTGACAGTGGATAGGCAATGGCAAACATTTAAAGATCGCATGAATGAAGTACAGAATTTGTTCATCCCTGTCTGGCATAAAAATAAAACAAAAAAGGTGACTCAACTGTGGCTTACAAGCGAAATTAGGGATAGCATAAGATCCAAGGAGAGGACATATAAATTGGCCAGAAAAAGCAGCAAACCTGAGGATTGGGAGCAGTTTAGGATTCAGCAAAGGAGGACAAAGGGATTAATTAAGAGGGGGAAACTAGAGTATGAGAGTAAGCTTGCCGGGAACATAAAAACTGACTGTAAAAGCTTCTATAGATATGTGAAGAGAAGAAGATTGGTGAAGTCAAGCGTAGGTCCCTTGCAGTCAGAATCAGGGGAATTTATAATGGGGAACAAAGAAATGGCAGACCAATTAAATACACACTTTGGTTCTGTCTTCACAAAGGAGGACACAAATAACTTCCCAGAGATGTTGGGGAACATAGGGTCTAATGAGAAGGAGGAACTGAATGAAATCAGTATTTGTAGGGAAATGGTGTTAGGGAAATTGACGGGATTGAAGGCTGATAAATCCCCAGGGCCTGATAATCTACATCCTAGGGTACTTAAGGAAGTGGCTCTAGAAATAGTAGATGCATTGCTGGTCATCTTCCAAAATTGTATAACTCTGGAACAGTTCCCATGGATTGGAGGGTAGCTAATGTAACCCCACTATTTAAAAAGGTGGTAGAGAGAAAACGGTAAGCCTGACATCGGTAGTGGGGAAAATGCTAGAGTCCATTATAAAAGGTGTAATAGCAGAGCACTTGGAAAACAGTGACAGGATCGGACAAAGTCAACATGGATTTACAAAAGGTAAATCATGCTTGACTAATCTACTGGAATTTTTTGAGGATGAAACTGGTAGAATAGATAAGGGAGAACCAGTGGATGTGGTGTTTTTGAACTTTCAGAAGGCTTTCGATAAGGTCCCACATAAGAGACTAGCGTGCAAAGTTAAAGCACATGGGATTGGGGGTAAGGTACTGACTTGGATAGAGAACTGGTTGGCAGACAGGAAGCAAAGAGTTGGAATAAACGGGTCTTTTTCCGAGTGGCAGGCAGAGACTAGTGGGGTACCGCAGGGAGCGGTGCTCGGACCACAGCTATTCACAATATATATTAATGATCTAGATGAGGGAACTAGATGTAATATCTCCAAGTTTGCAAATGACACAAAGCTGGGTGGGTGTGTGTGCTGTGAGGAGGATGCAGAGAAACTCCAGTATGATTTGGACAGGTTGGGTGATTTAGCAGATGCATTGCAGATGCAGTATAATGTGGATAAATGCGAGGTTATCCACTTTGGTGGCAAAAACAGGAAGACAAATTATTATCTGAATGGCAATAGATTGGGAAAAGGGGAAGTGTAACAAGATTGGGTGTCCTTGTGCACCAGCCGCTGAAGGTAAGCATACAGGTGCAGCAGGCGGTTAAGAAGGCAAATGGTATGTTGGCCTTCATAGCGAGAGGATTCGAGTACAGGAGCAAGGATGTCTTGCTGCAGTTGTACAGGGCCTTGGTGAGACCACACCTTGAGTATTGTGTGCAGTTTTGGTCGCCTTATCTGAGGAAGGATGTTCTTGCCATGGAGGGAGTGTAGCAAAGATTCACCAGACTGCTACCTGGGATGGCAGGAATGACGTTTGAAGAGAGATTGGGTCGATTAGGCTTATATTCGCTAGAGTTTAGAAGAATGAGAGGGGATCTCATTGAAACTTATAAAATTCTAACAGGACTAGACAGACTAGATGCAGGAAGGATGTTCCCGATGGCAGGGGAGTCCAGAACCAGGGGTCACAGGCTAAGGATAAGGGGTAAGCCATTTAGGACTGAGATGAGGAGGAGTTTCTTCACCCAGAGAGTGGTGAACCTGTGGAATTCTCTACCACAGAAGGCAGTTGAGGCCAATTCATTAAATATATTCAAGAAGGAGTTAGATATATTTCTTAAGGCTAAAGGGATCAAGGGATATGGAGAGAAAGCAGGGACAGGGTACTGAATATGGATGATCAGCCATGATCTCATTAAATGGCGGAGCAGGCTCGAGGGGCCGAATGGTCTACTCCTGCTCCCATCTTCTATGTTTCTATCTTAAAGCCCTCTCTACAGCCCTAGTTATTCAATTCGCCATGACTCTAGCCCCAGCATCGTTCATGTGAAGCCCGTCCAAACGGAACAGCTCCCTCTTATCCCAGTACTGGTGTCAGTGCCCCACAAATCGAAACCCATTTCTCCCACACCAGTCTTTGAGCCACTCGTTCATTTCTCTGATCTTATTTACCCTATGCAAATTTGCTCGTGGCTCAGGTAGTAATCCAGGCATTATTACCTTTGTGGTTCTGCTTTTTAATTTAGGCCCTAGCTGCTCATACTCTCTCAGCTGAACCTCTTTCTTTGTCCTACCTACAGAAGTGTCTGCGCTACAGAAGTGCCAGGCAATGACGATCTCCAACAAGCGAGAGTCTAACCACTGCCCCTTGACATTCAACGACATTACCATCGCCAAATCCCCCACCATCAACAAACTGGGGGTCACCATTGACCAGAAACTTAACTGGACCAGCCACATAATACTGTGGCAACAAGAGCTAGATCAGTGGCAAGTGTCTCACCTCCTGACTCCCCAAAGCCTTTCCACCATCTACAAGGCACAGTAAGAAGTGTGATGGAATACTCTCCACTTGCCTGGATGAGTGCAGCTCCAACACTCAAGAAGCTCGACACCATCCAGGACAAAGCAGCCCGCTTGATTGGCACCCCATCTACCGCCTTAAACATTCACTCCCTCCACCACCGGCGTACCGTGGTTGCAGTGTGTACCATCTACAAGATGAACTGCAGCAATCGTCAAGGCTTCTTCGGCAGCACCTCCCAAACCCGTGATCTCTTCCACCTAGAAGGACAAGGGCAGCAGGCGCATAGACACACCATCACCTCCAAGTTCCCTTCCAAGTCACACACCATCCTGACTTGGAAGTATATCGCTGTTCCTTCATCGTCGCTGGGTCAAAATCCTGGAACTCCCTCCGTAACAGCACTGTGGGAGTACCTTCACCACACGGACTGCAGCGGTTCAAGAAGGCGGCTCACCACCACCTTCTCCAGGGCAATTAGGCATGGGCAATAAATGCTGGCTTTGCCAGCGACACCCACATCCCATAATCGAATTTTAAAAAGTAATTTGCTCCAATTTTATAGTGGTTTAAAGGAGCTTTTTGGATCTATTTTCTCTGATGATCTTATGATATATTTATCTCATCCCTCGTCATCTAGTAGTTGGAATATCGATTTGGCGCACTCATTCAACCCTTGGGCCTAGAAATTCGGTGGGCTGCGCCACCAGTTAGCGCCTAAAGAGGGCACTCAGTGGCTTTAGCGCCACTGGCCACACCTCCCGCGATATTTAGTGGGGTGCTAATGTCGGCGTTAGCCTGTAGCGCTGCGCTGCCACCGATGACGTCATCGGTGTGCGCAGCGCCCCGATCGCGATATTTAGTCGCGCCCGCATCTGTAACGCTGATCGCAAATCGCGCCCGGTTCACGGGGCCTACCTGTGGCGGTAGTGGCGCAAATTAAGGTGAAGGTGCGGGGTGGCCATTTTTTCGGTGGCCGCCTGCCAGCACCTCTGTCCTCGGCCTCCTGATTCCCCCCCCCCCGGGCAGTGCCGGCTGTGTCCCGAGAGCCCGGCACTTCTCCTCGGTGCCGGGCTCTTTTGCCGGCACTCGCGATCGGTCATCGCGCTGGTGCAGGCCCCTCCCCCTTAAGAAGGGGAGGAAGGCCTGCAGTACTGCAGCGCACCGTGCCGCAGCATGTGACGCTGCGGCACGTTGCGCTGCGATATTCAGTTTGAGCAACCCAAGAGGGACGCGGGGCGCCTCGAGCAGTGCCCTGCGTCCCTCTTGGGGCGCTCAAACTGAATTTCCGGCGGGCGCAACTGCTCCGTTTGCAGTGGTAATTCCGGCGCCCAGGCGAGCTTGGCGCCCCGTTTGGGGCTCCACCGAATTTCTAGGCCTTGATGTTTTAGGCTCGTGTAAGGAAGTGTCCATGTCCCTAGCAGTTTAATGAAGGCTGTAATCCTGATAACCTAGCAGGATTTAATGAAACATAAAATCTTCCCATATTATCAGGAAGACCAAATATATCCATATCTCTACGACTTTTCTATAGTGAAGCGAAGTGGCATAAATTTCTAATATTTAGCAAATGGCTGCCCCCTAGTGTTTGACCAAAATAGCTGGGCATACGGTATTGACCTGCACACAGCATAAGCTATTTGTTATATTACAGGAAAAACTGCAGTTCTCCCCTGCACCCATGCCCCCCATTTTAAAACTTTTTTTTCTTTCCGCTTAACTCTCCTTGAGTTATATCCAATTACTTGAACCATTAAATAAACAATTTGCTCCCATAACTCTAAAAAACTGCCATTAGGAAGTGCTGTACCTCTGATTTTTGTCTCTTTTTACCCAGTAACTTGCCTTGATGAACACAGGAAGTTCATGTGCAGAGAATCATAAGCAGGAACCCACATCCCAGTCGTCTCTGGCACACTACTTTGGCACATCAAAAAACTGTGCTACTCTGTGTCCCTGTTTCTACTTCAATTGTTCTGGCTTCAAGCAGGCTCGAGTAAAGTCTGTGCTCAGGATAAGTACATTTGCATACTTATTCGCAACTCCAGGTCTGAACTAAGACAGGTAGAAACATAGAAACATAGAAGATAGGAGCAGGAGTAGGCCATTCGGCCCCTCGAGCCTGTTCCGCCATTCAATGCGATCATGGCTGATCATCCAAATTCAGTACCCGGTCCCTGCCTTCTCCCCATACCCCTTTAGCCTTAAGAAATATATCCAACTCCTTCTTGAATATATTTAATGAATTTGCCTCTACTGCCTTTTCTGGTAGAGAATTCCACAGGTTCACCACTCTCTGGGTGAAGAAATTCCTCCTCATTTCTGTCCTAAATGGCCTACCCCTTATCCTTAGACTGTGACCCCTGGTTCTGGACTCCCCGACCATCGGGAACATCCTTCCTGCATCTAGTCTGTCCAGTCCTGTCAGAATTTTATAAGTTTCAATGAGATCCCCTCTCATTCTTCTAAACTCCAGCGAGTATAAGTCCAATCGACCCAATCTCTCCTCATACGTCATTCCTGCCATCCCAGGTATCAGCCTGGTGAATCTTCGCTGAACTCCTTCCATGGCAAGAACATCCTTCCTCAGATAAGACGACCAAAACTGCACACAATACTCAAGACGTGGTCTCACCAAGGCCCTGTACAACTGCAGCAAGACATCCTTGTTCCTGTACTCAAACCCTCTCGCTACGAAGGCCAACATACCATTTGCCTTCTTAACCGCCTGCTGCACCTGCATGCTTACCTTCAGTGACTGGTGCACAAGGACGCCCAGGTCTCGTTGCACTTCCCCTTCTCCCAATCTATTGCCATTCAGATAATAATCTGCCTTCCTGTTTTTGCCACCAAAGTGGATAACCTCACATTTATCTCTAGGGATGACACCAGTAGTTAGAAAGGAAAATTGTGTGGAAGTGAAATTTAAAGGGTCACAATCGGAGCAAAAAATTCAGCCAACTTCTGAAAGATTTTAAAAGGCATCTCAGCTTTTGTTGACAAGACAGGACATTAAGAAGTACCAGCCTAAGATGCAGAAAAATAATAGAGCAGAGAAGCACCTGACCCCTTGTTTGATGGGTAATGAAGTTGAGGTGGTGCTGCATCAGTTGCTTACAAGAAGGATTACCCTTTGTGCTAATCCATCGCATAGGACAGCACAGTAGTGTACCTGCAAGAAGTTTCAAGCCACATGCTGAGCATTGGTGTCCTTTCAAGCCACATGCTGAGCATTGGTGTCCTTGCATCTGCAAGCCCTCTGCTGCAAGGTAGCAGCACGTGTCCTTACAGCAGTTGGCACAGCTTGGCATCTGCCTCACAGCTGACCCAGATCCTGACAAAGACAGATCTCCACCGAAATCTCTAGGTGGGTTGGCCAGAGCCCGAGAAATAATTGGTCTTGGCAGATACAGCCAAACACGCAACACTGGGTCCTGATCACCCTGACATGCCTTCTTTTGTGCAATTTCTCGCTGTATCATACAAGGCATGATATACTGTGCTTCAGAAGAACCTTCCAGCAAAATGTTTATTCAGGCATTCACATCTCATTGTAATGCCACTAGGGGTCTGCTGGCACAGCCTCCTTTGGAAAGAGGGACCTCCACTAACACTGTGTCTGTTGAGGTGAGGTACGTTAGGGTCCATAAACATAAGAGAGTCACTAATAAATCCAATAGGCAATTCAGGAGAAACTTCTTTACCCAGAGAGTGGTTAGAATGTGGAACTCACTACCACAGGGAGTAGCAAAGATGCATTCAAGGGGAATCTAGATAAGCACAGGAGGGAGAAAGGAATAGAAGGATACATTGATGGTGTTAGATGAAGATGGGTGGGAGGAGGTTTGTGTGGAGCATAAACACCAGCATGGATCTGTTGGACTGGATGACCTGTTTCTGTGCTGTAAATACGTTGTAATACCTCTCTTTGCAGATACAGAGATAGAGGTGCCAGCGGGAGGGTGTGGAGTATTTCTCAGGGCAGCCTGACCTGCCTCGCACCCCTTCACAGCTCGTCTTCCTCCACATATGTCAGTCAATAGGACCCCTATTAGCAAATATTGGTGCCAATGAAGAAAGTTGGGGAAACCAAAAAAAAAAAGTAATGACAACCGGCACAAAGGCTTATGAAAGCCTGTGCCACCAGGGAAAATTATAAGGGCTTTTAAAAAACCTGAAAAATTTATCTTTAATATATGCAGGCCTATTAAAGGCCTTCCTGTCTGCAGGTTTGTCTGAGACTCCCCTCATGCCAGGTTCCATTGGTGTGCTGGGAAGACAGCATCCAGCATTACAGGAATTGGTCCTTTGTCATAAGACTGTTCTCAAGGCAGGGGTTGGGGCGGTCTTCACCCAGGTGCTGGCTTGTCTTTTTTCTTTTGAGTGCTGGCCAGCTGCTACATGTTTCTAGTATTTTCTCGTTGCTTTTGCGTTGTTCTACTTTTGGTTTAGGATCTGGGGGCCAACTCCTGGAATTTGTTTTCCATAGCTACAGGGGATGAATTTGACAGCATGGATGCTGGTGAACAGTTCCAATTTGGAGAAGCAACAGTACAGAGGCAGCTTCTTTGTATGTTTTTACTTCAGATTTCCAGTTTGTTATATAACCTATTTTCACACCCTTTTG
Source organism: Somniosus microcephalus (assembly GCF_052327205.1). NCBI lineage: Eukaryota > Metazoa > Chordata > Chondrichthyes > Squaliformes > Somniosidae > Somniosus > Somniosus microcephalus. The sequence continues at coordinate 311,705,470 of NC_140989.1, forward strand.
TTTGTTTAATGTCTCACAAAAATGATGATCTTATAAGACCATAAAAGTTATTAATGCCATTATCTTCCTTCTCCCTCTTATTTTTTGTTCAGTTCTTATTAAGGGTCTCATAATAGATTAATTTAATTGTTAAGGACCAGCATAAGGTCTATAATTATAACTACAGTATAAAGCTCCAGAATTAAAATCTGACCATGTCCCCCACCTCCAGGAAACTATGAACATTGTGTAGCTTTGCAAAAAAGGAAATTACAGTTACTTATTTGTAAATCAGTAATATTTATTTTCAAAACGTACATCGGAACCATTTTATTATGAAATGTCCAGCTGCTGTAATTAGGAACTTCAGCTGTAATTTGTTTTGCAACCAATTTTTAAACCTGGAGACAAGGGCACATAATTTCTGTAGGAAAGCAGTTGCAGACGTGTCTGGATAATGAAAGTCAACCCACTCGAGAGACTTGAGCACAAAAATCTAGGCTGACACTCCAGTGCAGTGCTGAGGGAGTGCTGCGCTGTGGAAGGTGCCGTCTTTCGGAGGAGAAGTCAAACCGAGGCCCCATCTGTGCTCTCAGGTGGACGTAAAAGATCTCATGGCACTATTTCAAAGAAGAGCAGGGGAGTTATCCCTGGTGTCCTGGGCAATATTTATCCCTCAATCAACATAACAAAAACAGATTATCTGGTCATTTTCACATTGCTGTTTGTGGGAGCTTGCTGTGCGCAAATTGGGTGCCGCGTTTCCCACATTACAACAGTGACTACACTTCAAAAGTACTTCATTGGCTGTAAAGTGCTTTGGGATGTCCTGAGGTCGTGAAAGGTGCTATATAAATGCAAATCTTTCTTTTCTTTCTATTGAAAATCAACCTATTCTTCCAAATTTAAATGCAAAATAACTCAGCAAGTGAATAAGGTTTATAAATATAAATATAATTCCACTATGCCAAAGAAAAAACAAGATTACTTTCTAGATTATAACTTCAAACAGTTTGTGTGAAAGAAATAGTTGTTTATTGCGTAACTGTGGCAAGAATTTATGATATTAAAAAGAAGCTTCATCACGAGACTTTTTATTCTTTTTTAGACCAGACACATTTTTACATAACCGTGGTGTTGTAGGATTTTGCAAGAATTTCAAAAATCTCTACAGCCCCGAAGATTATATTTTTCATTAAAGATAACCTGGGTAGAATATACCTTTAAAAATCCAGGGCATCAAAATGGCCGTCAGACCTCGTGGCAGAAGACAAAAGACAATCTCTCTTCAAAGCACGGGCTGACAAAAAGGACTTGAAAGGCAACCTGTGTGTCTGTGAAAAAAGGAAAATCAAAGATGGCTGTCCGGCCTCGTGGCAAAAGACACAACACAGCCTGTGTGCATATGGAAAGGAAAATCAAAGATGGCTGACAAAGGATTTAGAAAAAACCCCAGCCTCTGAAGCAATGAGGTATTTAAATTGTCAATCAAAGGCAGTTTAGGGAGCTTCACCGCAGGACAATCGATGTTTGTTTACAGGAAGTCTACAATGTTGACACAAAGGCTTAACCACTTAAAGCTGTCAATCAATTGCGATTGCGCTGACCACAGGACAATGGCTTTGTTTACACTAACATCCAAGGGCTGTTTACCCAGCAATTAAGGAAACAGACAATTTTTTTCAAACTGAGACAGCTTTATTCAACCCAGTTTAAACAAATGGGTAATTCATCCAAACCCCATCACAGTCAATGGGGACAGTTTGGATCCCTTTTGTTTAGCCCAGATACATCCGGATTTGGGCGCGAAGATTTCGGCTCCAAATGGGGTATAAAGATAGCTTCTCAGGAAGCCATCTCTCTCCCTCTCTGCCGCCTCGCTTCCGTGCTCTGCCTGCAAGGAAGAACAACTCGACAGCCCGCCCAAAGGAGTGGAATACCAGCAGTTACTTTTAAACACTGGGGTATCTCCATTTCAGGGTGGTGAAGAATCTAAGACCGCAAGGGCACGGAGCAGGCGTTCTCTGGTGAGCATAGATTTTCTGACCCATTACAAGGCAACTTAGATAGGTATTTAGGGGTGGGAATTAAGGGGAATTTTTGTTAAATTGTGATTTTAGTCAATTTTCCCTCGTGTCTGTTTTCTCCTCCCCTACTAAGCAAAAGTGTATTGCACTAGGTAAAAAGTGCTGTATTTAAGCAAAAGAGGGCTGTAGTAGACTATAAGTGCTGTATTTAAGTAAAGGAGTGTTGTACTAAGCCAAAGAGTGCTGTAGTAGACTAAAAGTGCTGTATTTAAGTAAAAGAGTGTTGTACTAAGCCAAAGAGTGCTGTAGTAAGTAAAATGTGTACTGTGTTAAGTATAAGTGTTGTATTAAGCATAGGAGTGCTGTATTGATTATTTTCAATTTTTTCCTTTTATTTCAATAAATACTGATCTGTTTTGCACCCAACCACGAGTCTCGTTTTTGTCTACATCGCTGCTGAATAAGTCCGGCGGTCAGAACCAGGAAAGGGGAGTGATTCGAAACCGCACGGGGCTCTGGAGCAGCTCAGAGACTTCTGACTGGCCAGAGGCAATAACCCCAAACCCCCATCAATTCCTACAAAATGGCAACTGCGGCAGGACCATCGGCAACGGTGTGCGATGTAGCAGATGGTGGTTTGGGTCTGGAGAGAGCAGCAGTTTGGTTTTTCTTTTTATCACCCCACTGATCTGTTTGTGGTTAGGTGCCTGCAGGCTTGGGGAAATTACCCGCAGGCTTAGGGAATCTAGAGCAGAGAGTTGGGATAGGGAAAGGGAGGTTGAAGAATACCAGGCCAAGATGGAGTGCCTGGTGATCCAGTTTAGTGAGGGCAAAAGCCACACGAGGCACGAGTCAGAGTACCTGAAGTGCCTAGTTGCAGAGGCCAAGAGCAATGAGATGAGGGTGCGGGAGGAGAATGCCCGCCTCATACAAGAAATAAAAGAGCAGGAGGAAAGGGTTAGGGAGGTAAAGGCAGCATATAAGCTGGCCTGCGAGCGAGGGTTTGAGGAAGCAGATCATGGTCCCTGCAGAGCAGAGATAGAAAGCTTGAATATGGCTTTAAAGAGGGCAAAGGGGATGATATGCCTGATCAGCCTGAAGGCAGGTCAATCGGATTTTACCGGCAACCCAAATAAAACCGTCCCACAGGCAACACCCAGGAAAAGGTTGGTCAGGGAATCAGAGGTCCCACGACCGCCACCCACGGCTCTGAGCTTTCAGGAGCTCTGGCAGCAAAGGGGGGCGGAGGATGAGGTGGTAGAGACAGGGATTTCCTTCGCCTCGGTCGAGTCACTATTGGAGGCAGTGCGGTCTCTTCTGACTGGCCAGGGGAGAGTAGCAGCCACCACCGGTGCTTTGACCCCGTCTGCCCCATCCCACTCCCAGCAATGGCTAGAGCCAGCGCAGCCTGTCGACCTGTGTCCCCGCAAAAAAGCTGAGGGGAGCAGGCCCTATGATAAGATGGGGGTGAACATGGGGCAGGGGAGATATTCGGTGGACACTGGAGCCTCCAGCACGGTGGTCCACTCGGAAGACCTGACCAATTCCCCCTGGTCTAACAAGGTCCCATTTAGCTTAATGGGACCCACAGGGAAACAGGTAGCTGGGAGTGAACCTGAGGTCAGAAATCCCCAGCCCACAGTGGGTACAAGCTCACAGGCTGCACAGGCAGGCGCTGTGGCTTGTGCAAGGGGAGGAGCCATTCATGACCAGTGTAAGTTGTTCAAGCAGGGGGACAGGGAAGGAAAGTTCTGGGACCCCTGTAGAGCAGGTCCGGTAGCAACAATCCGGGACAAGGGAGGCACACAGAGGATAGCTTTGGCCCCGGACCAAAAGCAGGTCCAGGCCCAAGATTCCACATTTAAGGCCGCCCTGGTGAGGGAAAAGGATTTTGAACAGGATTACTGGCAGGCTGCCAGTTATATTAAGCAATGCAGGTTGGTTGAGCCGGGGGCAGGGAAACAGGTAGCTGGGATTGTACCTGAGATTAGAAAGCCTCAGCCTGCGGTGCGTACACACACACAGATTGCACACGCAGGCGCAGTCGCGTGCGTGAGGGGAGAGGTTCCCCAGCACTTGGCCTGAGCGATTCCCCCTCTCTTGTGGGACTCTGGGGAGGAGCCTGAACCAGGTTTTAGACCTGAAGGGGAGGGCTCTCAGCCGCCGGCAGCCGGTGGCAAGGGATTGCCTGTCCCCAGCCCAGGTTTGGGAAGGGAGGGACCCGAAGGAGGAGGTCCCCAGCCAGCAAGGAGTGTGACCCGAGCTAAGGGTCTGCTCGCCGGGGTAGCCCCACCAGCGACACTCCCTAGGAGATCTCTTCGGGTACCCCAGCCCAAGAAAGTATTGTCACCAGCTTTTCAATGGAATACGGCAGGCTCCCGAGTCAGGGAGAAGCCAACAGGGGGAAGCCAAAAGGCAGAAGTCCCCAACCAGCAGCCATAAGCTGCGAGGGACAAGAAGTTGGAATCAGTCCAGCCACGCCGCAGGGAGCAGCCTGTGGCAGCCCAAACAGGGATTAGGCTGGCCGCCCGAAGACGGGCAGCACTTGTATATAGCTTGTTCAAGTAATGTGTATAGAGGATTAAGGTTAGAATGTGTTCATTTTAATTTTATATTGCAATTCAGTAGTGGTAATAACTAGTGTATAAGTTTTAAGTATAGTACCATTCCAGAGTGTCTGTGAGTCAAGGTCGCGGGACCTGATCACACTCCCCCGAGCCAGGGGACCTGGCTAGACGTTTTTTCTTTAAGTCTTTTTCAGAGTTCCGGAAGGTACAGAGAACCAGCGTGTCTTTGGATGCTCAAGGAAGGAGCACTCCTAGCCCACGATGGGAGGGGTCTGCAGGAGGCAGATGCCCACAACATTTAAGCTGCTATTTGGAAATTCGATTAAGATTAATGGTTTACAAAAGCTTGTTAATTATTATATATATCTTGTATTAGGTACTGGTCCCAACTCCAAAGGAGATAATGTGTGAATTTAGTTCCTAACTGAAAGATTGTACTACTTGTTTGGAGTTAATTGGAACAAATTGCATATGCCTATGAATTGTTGTGTTTGCAGATTGTGAAAATTTAAAATACATTTATGGCTGAAGAATAGTGCCATTTAATAAAGTGTCAGGCAATTGCATTTTAATAAAAAAAAGGGAAACTTGTTTTCTTCCATTTATATTTTTAACAGATATGTTTTGGCTTGGTGGTAATCCCATTGAAGATGTCGTATCATGTTAAAAAAATGTCACAAGTGGTGCAGGGGCATTGGACCCCTCCACGCTTGAATTATTGTGAATACAAGTGGTACAGGGGCATTGGACCCCCTCCATGCTTGAATTATTGTGAATACAAGTGGTGCAGGGGCATTGGACCCCCTCCATGCTTGAATTATTGTGAATACAAGTGGTGCAGGGGCATTGCCCCCTCCATGCTTGAATTATTGTGAATACAAGTGGTGCAGGGGCATTGGACCCCCTCCATGCTTGAATTATTGTGAATACAAGTGGTGCAGGGGCATTGGTCCCCTCCGTGTATTGATTATTTAACTAATCTTGTTTTTCTGTCAATAGATGCCTACCGTGTACTGCGATTCTCTCTGGGTAGGGGAGATGGAGGTGTCGGGGGATCAAATATAGATTTAGATAAGTATAAGGGAAGGTTGTTTGTGGGGGGTCAGAAATTATTGCTCACCTTTGGACAGGATACTACAAGCAAGTTTTAGTATCCGATGGGGGACTGTAGGATTTTGCAAGAATTTCAAAAATCTCTACAGCCCCGAAGATTATATTTTTCATTAAAGATAACCTGGGTAGAATATACTTTTAAAAATCCAGGGCATCAAAATGGCCGTCAGACCTCGTGGCAGAAGACAAAAGACAGTCTCTCTTCAAAGCAGGGGCTGACAAAAAGGACTTGAAAGGCAACCTGTGTGTCTGTGAAAAAAAGGAAAATCAAAGATGGCTGTCTGGCCTCGTGGCAAAAGACACAACACAGCCTGTGTGCATATGGAAAGGAAAATCAAAGATGGCTGACAAAGGATTTAGAAAAAACCCCAGCCTCTGAAGCAATGAGGTATTTAAACTGTCAATCAAAGGCAGTTTTGGGAGTTTCACCGCAGGACAATCGATGTTTGTTTACAGGAAGTCTACAATGTTGACACAAAGGCTTAACCACTTAAAGCTGTCAATCAATTGCGGTTGCACTGACCACAGGACAATGGCTTTGTTTACACTAACATCCAAGGGCTGTTTACCCAGCAATTAAGGAAACAGACAATTTTTTTTCAAACTGAGACAGCTTTATTCAACCCAGTTTAAACAAATGGGTAATTCATCCAAACCCCATCACAGTCAATAGGGACAGTTTGGATCCCTTTTGTTTAGCCCAGATACATCCGGATTTGGGCACGAAGATTTCGGCTCCAAATGGGGTATAAAGATAGCTTCTCAGGAAGCCATCTCTCTCCCTCTCTGCCGCCTCGCCTCCGTGCTCTGCCTGCAAGGAAGAACAATTCAACAGCCCGCCCAAAGGAGTGGAATACCAGCAGTTACTTTTAAACACTGGGGTATCTCCATTTCAGGGTGGTGAAGAATCTAAGACCGCAAGGGCACGGAGCAGGCGTTCTCTGGTGAGCATAGATTTTCTGACCCATTACAAGGCAACTTAGATAGGTATTTAGGGGTGGGATTTAAGGGGAATTTTTGTTAAATTGTGATTTTAGTCAATTTTCCCTTGTTGTGTCCGTTTTCTCCTCCCCTACTAAGCAAAAGTGTATTGCACTAGGTAAAAAGTGCTGTATTTAAGCAAAAGAGGGCTGTAGTAGACTATAAGTGCTGTATTTAAGTAAAAGAGTGTTGTACTAAGCCAAAGAGTGCTGTAGTAAGTAAAAAGTGTACTGTGTTAAGTATAAGTGTTGTATTAAGCATAGGAGTGCTGTATTGATTATTTTCAATTTTTTTCCTTTTATTTCAATAAATACTGGTCTGTTTTGCACCCAACCACGAGTCTCGTTTTTGTCTACATTGCTGCTGAATAAGTCCGGCGGTCAGAACCAGGAAAGGGGAGTGATTCGAAACCGCACGAGGCTCTGGAGCAGCTCAGAGACTTCTGACTGGCCAGAGGCAATAACCCCAAACCCCCATCAATTCCTACAGTGTATCTTACTATCCTTGAGAACTGCTTCTTTCCTACATCCACAAACATAATAAAAACGAAGACAAGATACAAATAAAACCAAAATCATTTGCTATAAGCAAACTCTTACAATTTGTTATAAACAGTGTTCAACATGTTTTTTATTCCACTTTTAATTTCAACAACAATTTAAGTCGTTAGTTATCTAGCAGATCCTGGAGTTTGTTTTCTCAGGCTGCAGGGGATGAAGTTGGTTTCATGAATACTAGGGATCACATATCCTTCCACCTAATGAAGTATGAATTACAGTTTGTCGAAGAACAAGATATGCCCCTTTAATTTTGCATTAACAAAAGATAGATTTGTGAATAGAGTACATAGACGAAATTATAATTTAAAATAGAGAAAAATGTTCATTTATTTGGTAAATTAATGTCTTTAAAAAGGGAACTTATTATGGACAAATCTGACTTGATTTGAGGTTCCTTTGCATTCTATTACACTACAATTGGACATTATCAAAAAGGCTTGCTGTCTGTCCATGGAGATATGAAGCACCGAAGGACAAAGGATTAATACTGTGGTTGTACTACAAATCAGAGACTGGAGCAGCACCAAAAATCAGCTAAAGGTCATATTCTACAATGAAATATAGGCCCGGAATCTGCGTTCGCTGTCATTACCCCTTTGTTAATGGCCCTGAAAAACAAATGTTAATTTTGTGGAGTGCCAAATTTCTCCATTATAATAAAAATTACAATTTTTAAGGAACATATTTATTTCAGGTTTACCTTTTTCCCATGTGAGACCCTCAATCTTTGTTTTGCTCTCTATAACATTTTTAAAACGTCAGAATAAAAGGAGCTTCTTCACTTCCTGGTTCCTGGTCTATGAGAATTCAGCATTGTGATTGGCTGCTTAGACAGCTTGTTAACATCACTACACTGCACTGACCTCAATTGCACGTCAAAAAAGCCAAACTTCTCGCCACAGAGATCGCGAGATTTTTCTAGGCAGCTTTCTTAGGGCCAGCGGCGAACACCTTTGCCTTGAGGAGACCCTGCAGCAATGTTTTGGGGCTGAGATGATTGGCCTCCAACAACCACAACCATCTTCCTTCGTGCTAGGTATGACTCCAGCCAGTGGAGAGTTTTCCCCCTGATTCCCATTGACCTCAGTTTTACTAGGGCTCCTTGATGCCATACTCAGTCAAATGCTGCCTTGATGTCAAGGCAGTCACTCTCACCTCACCTCTGGAATTCAGCTTTTTGTCCATGTTTGGACCAAGGTTGTAATGAGGTCTGGAGCTGAGTGGTCCTGGCGGAACCTAAACTGAGCATCAGTGAGCAGGTTATTGGTGAGTAAGTGCCACTTGATAGCACTGTCGACAACACCTTCCATCACTTTGCTGATGATTGAGAGTGGGCTGATTGGGCGGTAATTGGCCGGACTGGATTTGTTCTGCTTTTTTGTGGACAGGATATACCTGAGCAATTTTTCACTTTGTCGAGTAGATGTCAGTGTTGTAGCTGTACTGGAACAGCTTGGCTGGAGGCGCGGCTAGTTCTGGAGCATGTCTTCAGCACTACAGCTGGGATGTTGTCAGGGCCCATATCCAGTGCACTCAGCCATTTCTTGATATTACGTGGAGTGAATTGAATTGGCTGAAGACTGGTTTCTGTGATGGTGGGGACCATTGTTCTCTGTAATTTATTTTGGGGCTACGTGGCTCCTTTAACAGGCTGCGCGACCAATTCAAAATACCACGCATGCCCGGTTTTTCCATTTAAAAGCCGGCGAGCCAGCTGCGTGGAACCAGTGTCAGCCATGGCTCAGTAGGTAGCACCCTCGCCTCTGAGTCAGGAGGTTGAGGGTTCAAGTCCTGCTCCGGAGACTTGAGCACAAAAATCTAGGCTGACACTCCAGTGCAGTACTGAGGGAGGGCTGCATTGTCGGAGGTGCCGTCTTTCGGATGAGACGTTAAACTGAGGCCGTGTCTGCTCGCTCAGGTGGACATAAAGGACTAATGTCCTTTAGGGAACAAAATCTGCCATCCTTACCTGGTTTGGCCTATATGTGACTCCAGACCCACAGCAATGTGGTTGACTCTTAACTGCCCTCTGAAATGGCCTGGCAAGCCACTCAGTTGTAACAGACCGCTACAAAACATAATAACAACAAAACCGGGCAGACCACCTGGCATCGACCTTGGCACTGGCTACGGACACGACAACGGCACACCCAGCACAGTTGACCCTGCAAAGTCCTCCTCACCAACATCTGGGGACTTGTGCCAAAATTGGGAGAGCTGTCCCACAGACTAGTCAAGCAACAGCCTGACATAGTCATACTCACAGAATGATACCTTTCAGCCAATGTCCCAAACTCCTCCATCACCATCCCTGGGTATGTCCTGTCCCACCGGCAGGACAGACCCACCAGGGGTGGCAGCACAGTGGTATACTGTCGGGAAGGAGTGGCCCTGGGAGTACTCAACACTGACCCCAGACCCTATGAAGTCTCATGGCTTCATGTCAAGCATGGGCAAGTAAACCTCCTTGATTACCACCTATCATCCTCCCTCAGCTGATGAATCAGTACTCCTCCATGTTAAACACCAGTTGGAAGAAGCACCGAGAGTAGCAAGGGCACAGAATGTACTCTGGGTAGGCGACTTCAATGTCCATCACCAAGAGTGGCTCAGTAGCACCACTACTGACCGAGCTGGCTGAGTCCTGAAGGACATAGCTGCCAGGCTGAGATGGATCATCCACTCAGCACTTCTGGCTGAAGATGGTTACAAACGCTTCAACCTTGTCTTTTGCACTCACGTGCTGGGCTCTGCATCATTGAGGATGGGGATGTGCATGGAGCCTCCTCCTCCCGGTAGTTGTTTAATTGTCCATCACCATTCACAACTGAATGTGGTAGGACTGCAGAGCTTTGATCTGATTTGTTGGTTGTGAGATCGCTTAGCTCTGTCTATAGCATGCTTTTTCTGCTTTTTAGCATGCATGTAATCCTGTGTTGTAGCTTCACCAGATTGGCACCTCATTTTTAGGTATGCCTGGTGCTGCTCCTGGCATGCTCTTCTACACTCCTCATTGAACCAGGGTTGGTCCTTTGGCTTGATGGTAGTGATAGAGTAAGGGATATGCCAGGCATGAAGTTACAGGTTGTGGTGGAATACAATTCTACTGCTGCTGATGGCCCACAGCGCCTCATGGATGCCCAGTTTTGAGCTGCGAGATCTGTTCTGAATCTATCCCAATTTAGCACGGTGGTAGTGCCACACAACACGATGGGGGGGGGGGGGTCCTCAGTGTGAAGACGGGACTTTGTCTCCGCAAGGACTGTGCGGTGGTCACTCCCACAACCCGCCCGCTATAAGCCGGCCGGGTGGGGCGGGGGGACTAAAAGAACAAGAATCAGAACTAAACTAAGGATCAAAAGAATGAACTTTAGTGTCAAAAATACCATCTTATATATCTGTAATTTCCAAAGAAACCTTCTCAATTCTATTAAAAAAGGGAGAAAAAAGAATTAAAGTAAACTAGCAAGAAATATAAAAACAGATTGTGAGCACTTCTACAAGTATGTAAAAAGGAAGAGAGTAGCAAAAGTAAGTGTTGGTCCCTTAGAGGCTGAGGCAGTAGAAATTATAATGGGGAATAAGGAAATGGAAGAGACTTGAATCAAATATTTTGTATCTGTCTTCACAGTAGAAGACACAAAAAGCATACCAAAAATAGTGGGGAATGCAAGGGGCTAATGAGAGTGAGGAACTTAAAGTAATTAAGATCAGTCGAGAAAAAGATGGGACTAAAAGCCAAGCAATCCCCTGGACTTATACAAAAGCAAAATACTGCGGATGCTGGAAATCTGAAATAAAAAAAGAAAATGTTGGAAATACTCAGCAGGTCAGGCAGCATCTGTGGAGAGAGAAACAGAGTTAACGTTTCAGGTCGATGGCCCTTCGTCAGAACTGGAAAAAGTTCCAGTTCCAGTTCTGATGAAGGGTCATCCACCTGAAACGTTAACTCTGTTTCTCTCTGCATAGATGCTGCCTAACCTGCTGAGTATTTCCAGCATTTTCTTTTCTTTTTCTTTTTTTTAATCCCCTGGACTTGATGGCCTACATCTGAGAGTTCTAAGAGGTGGCTGCAGAGATAGTGGATGCATTGGTTGTGATCTTCCAACATTCCCTAGATTCTAGAAAGTTGGTAAATGTAAGCCTGCTATTCAAGAAAGGAGGGAGAGAGAAAACAGGGAACTACAGGCCAGTTAGCCTGACATCAGTTGTTGGGAAAATGCTGGAATCCATCATTAAGGAAGAGATAAGAGGGCATTTAGAAAATCATAATATGATCAGGCAGAGTCATCATGGTTATATGAAAGGGAAATCATGTTTAACAAATTTATTAGAGTTTTTTGAGGATGTAACTAACAGGGTAGATAAAGGGGAACCAGTGGATGTAGTATATTTGGATTTACAAAAGGCATTCGTTAAGGTGCCACTTAAAAGGTTGTTGTGCAAGATAGGGCTTGTGGGGTTGGGGTAATACATTAGCATGGATAGAGGATTGGTTAATGGACAGAAAAGAGAGTCTGGATAAACAGGTCATTTTCAGGTTGGCAGTCTGTAACTAGTGGGGTGCCACAATGATCAGTGCTTGGGCCGCAGCTATTTACAATTTATATTAATGACTTAGATGAAGGCACCCAGTGTAATGTATCCAAGTTTGCTGACGATACAAAGCTAGGTGGGAAAGTAAGCTGTGAGGAGAACACAAAGAGCCTGCAAAAGGATATAGACAGGTTACCTGAGTGGGCAATAAGGTGGCAGATGAAGTATAATGTGGAGAAATGTGAGGTTATTCACGTTGGTAGGAAGAATAGAAAAACAGAATACTTTTAAATGGTGAGAAACTATTAAATGTTGGTGTTCAGAAAGATTTAGGTATACTCGCACAAGGAACACAGTATTAGCATACAGATACAGTAAGCAGTTAGGAAGGCATATGGCATGTTGGCCTTTATTGCAAGGGGGTTGGAGTATAAGAGTAAGGAAGTCTTGCTACAATTGTACACTCCAGAGTGTATAGGCTCAATCTCATTGAAACATAAAATTAGATAGATTTTTGGAATCAAGGGATATGGAGATCGGGCAGGAAAGTGGAGTTGAGATCGAAGATCAGCCATGATCTTATTCAATGACGGAGCAGGCTCAAGGGGCCATATAGCTTACTCCTGCTCCTAATTCTTATTAAGAAATCGCTGACAATCATCAGAAGATTTCAACCCATTTGGTGTCAATCTCTTCACACAACCATGTTGGTATAGCTGATGAACGTGAAATGAATGAACAATTGGTACCTAGATATGCCAGTCGCTCAAATACTTCCTAGCTCTTCAGGTCCTTGTTAACAAGGGGTCTCACACAGGTCCAGATAAGGCATGAGTCATATCTAGCACAAAGGAAGATGGTTGTGGTTGTTGGAGGTCAATCATCTCAGCCCCAGGACATCGCTGCAGGAGTTCCTCAGGGCAGTGTCCTAGGCCCAACCATCTTCAGCTGCTTCATCAATGACCTTCCATCCATAAGGTCAGAAGTGCAAATGTTCGCTGATGATTGCACATTATTCAGTTCCATTCGCAACTCCTCAGATAATGAAGCAGTCTATGCTTGCATGCAGCAAAACCTGACAACATTCAGGCTTGGGCTGATAAGTGGCAAGTAACATTCACGTCATGCAATGACCATCTCCAAGAAGAGAACGTCTAACCACCTCCCCTTGACATTCAATGGCATTACCATCACCGAATCCCCCACTATCAACATCCTGCAGGTCACCACTGACCAGAAACATAACTGGACCAGCTACATAAATACTTTGGCTACAAGTGCAGGTCAGAGGCTAGGTATTCTGCGGCAAGTGACTCACCTGCTGACTCCCCAAAGCCTTCCCATCATCTACAAGGCACAAGTCAGGAGTGTGATGGAGTACTCTCCACTTGCCTGGATGAGTGCAGCTCCAACAACACTCAGAAGCTCAACACCATCCAGGACAAAGCAGCCCATTGGATTGGCACACTATCCACCACCTTAATCATTCACGCTCTCCACCACCAGCACACCATGTCTGCAGTGTGTACCATCTACAAGATGCACTGTAGCAACTCGCCAAGGCTTCTTCGACAGCACCTCCCAAACCCGCGACCTCTATCACCTAGAAGGACAAGGGCAGCAGGCTCATGGGAACACCATCATCTCCAAGTTCCCCTCCAAGTCGCACACCACCCTGACTTGGAAATATAATCGCTGGGTCAAATTCCTGGAAACTCCTACTGAACAGCACTGTGGGAGTACGTGTAGGGAGTACCTACACGGACTGCAGCATTCAAGAAGGCAGCTCACTACCACCTTCTCAAGGGCAATAAATGCTGACCTTGCCAGCGATGCTCACATCCCGTAAATGAAAATAAAACATCTTCTCCAAGCATGTGATCTTGATGGCTTGACTTGGTAAGGAAAGTTTTATTTGTATGAGCCTCCAAGGTTTAGTTAGCATTAGCCCTTTCCTTTCATAGCATTCAGTCTAACCACTGACTCCATTTTGAGGACACATTTAAGGCAATACTTAGGGCATTTCTCCTACATTCATGTATAATACTCAACAGCAAATGTTAGGCTATTTCACCACAGGGGCATCACAACGAAGGTCAATCCTGTCCTCATCTGATGTTTACACGTGGACTTCTAGCAAAGTATTGCCATACAGCAAGAGTACTGCCGTACAGCAAGAGTATGAACATAACTTGCCTACATGGCTCACCTATTCACTGCGTAAACTCAGCCATCAGGGGAAGGGGGGAAGCCTAAGGTAACAAATTTATTGCAAGTTTTTTTTGTTAAATTCTAATCTGAAGGTGCTAACTCATGCTGGGGTACTGTACTGCAGACACCAGCTACTTTGCCCAAGTGGTTTTTTTCATGTATGAGCCTAGTACAGCATCACACTATTCAACCACAAGAAGCATCACAGCAAAGCCAAATTTGGTCTTCACCTGAAAACATACACTTTCTAGTAGGGGTTCGATAGTGCTGATGAGCAGTTCTTGTTAATTTGACTCTCTAGCCCCTAGCCCAATACTAGCACCTCTACCGAGAGTACAAACTCAGTGCAGACAAACCTAGAACTTTATGGACCGTTAGGGTCAGTTTCATACTGGCCAGCAATGCAATAGCAAAGTTAACACTTTTGACAGGTATTGCATCGGCCAATTGACCACAAAGGGACTATCTTTTCCAATGAACTTCTGAAAATCTGTCCAATAACCACAAGTTAATACCAAATTACATCTTAAATCAAAACTCTGGTTTATTTAACACTGTACATCACAAGTTCCAGATCTTTTGGTATTGCATTTGCTGCAAAAGGTTAAATTCCACCATCCCCACAAATATTATAGTACAAAATATATTTTTAAAAGATTAACGCTACCCTTCCATCTTTAAGACACATTTTGTTTATGAAGGTACAACAGTGCAATTGTTGGAGATACCCTTTTGGAACAGGATGAGCATTCTAAATGTAGACAAACTGTCTAGCTAAACATTCAAAACGATTTAAAGATTTACAATTCATCTTTATCTGTATCCATCTCCACGTCTTTTACTTGTTCTTCCTGTTTTTCTTCTTCCTCTTCCTTTTTAGTTTTTTCCTCTTTTTGTTTCTTCTGTTCTTCCTGTTTTTCTTTCATTTTCTTCTCAGCAACCTATTATGAAACAGCTAAATGTGTTATCTTGTAAAACACTTTGCATTATGTCATTTTAAAACAAATGTTAGTTATAATGAAAGAAAATCAATGCAGCTTCACTGTTTACAAGTTTAACACACACACACACACACAAAGTTCAGGAGGCTGGAAAAAAAAAATCGGACAGTGGAGGAGTCTGCCTGCACAATTAATCTAAAGATGCTTTGATGTTTAAAAATGGCTGTTGACTGGATGGTACTGGACAGTGTACAACAAATTCAAACTTATGTCCTGTGATGAACACCTTACATATGTAAGACACAACAGCTAAAACAATGATGTCAAGAATTAGTGCAACAGGAGATGCTGCAATTGAGTTAACGTTAAACTGAAGGGTTCAGCGATTTATCATCTAATCTGCTTGAATTATAGCTTTCAACTCAGATGTGTTAATATATTTTCATCACATTTTCAGCAAGGCTTACTCAGTGTAGGCTGAGGGATTGAGGTGATGTGACATGGAACCATGGCCATATATGTTTATTATGGCATCTGACCTGAAGCATATTAGCATTATGTACCAGTATCATACTGGGTTATAATTATGCTACATCCTCCAACCCTACAACCTTCCAAGAATTCGGCATTACTCCAATTCTGCCTTCTTGTGCATCCCCAACTTCCTTTGCCCCACCATTGGTGGCCATGCCTTTAGGCCCTAAGCTCTCGAATTCCCTGCCTAAAATCTCTCCACTTCTCCTTCCTCTGTCTCCTTCTTTGACTCGGTGTCAATTTTTATCCAATTATGCTTCTGTGAAGTACCTTGGGATGTTTTACAATGTTAAAGGCGCTATGTAAATGCAAGCTGTTGTTGTTTTTGATGGCAATCAGGCACTGGCAACAGATTTTTAAAAATACAATAAATCAGCTACCTTGGTTATTCCCCATGTTTGATCGCCGTATTCCTCTGCATATTTCAAATCATTTGTTATGAGGAAGTTGTCAAAGATTGTACCAGATTTCACCTATGACAGACAAAAGGTTAGAAAAAGTACAACGTATAATTTCTAGTTGGTTCACTTCAATAAAATACAGTACAGGTAGACTATCCTTTATCCGAAAACCTCGGGACCAGCCGTGTTTCGGTTTTCGGAAAATTTCGGATTTCAGAAGGTATTTTATAAGACTGGGAAATTTGTCGGGGGTGGGGGTCGGGGTCGTGCGCACGACTTACGCTGAACGAAAACACTTTCGGTTTTCAGAGGATTTCGGTTTTCGGAAGTGCGGATAAAGGATACACTATCCCTTATCCGAAAGGGTGGGGGTCGGCGGTCGGGTGGGAGGGGGCGGCGGGGAGAAAAGAATATCGGACAGGCCGCTGTATTGTTGGGTTCACTCTCCCGGTATACCTCCTTCACAACTGCCCGGCTCGGCCTGCAATCTCCTACCCAGGAGGGAACTCAGTGACCCTCTGCTCTGCTCAGCGTAAGTCGTGCGCCACTCTGGTCATGTCGTGCGCACGACTTACGCTGAACGAAAAAACCTTCGGTTTTTAGAGGGTTTCGGTTTTCGGAAGTTCGGATAAAGGATAGTCTACCTGTACCTTGATTCTTATCGCACATACCTGCCACAGATCAAGACCAAGAACACCAATGTTATCATACTTGTACAAGTTGGCATCTGGTGTGTATTCGGGATTATCAATTTCTGGATGGACCCAATTTCTTTTGAAGTTAGGGTTGTTAATCTGACGAGATTGCCATTCACCCTGAGCATAAGAATTTTTATTTTTATTATTCTGAAGTTCATTTGGTCATTAAGACAATTGCAGCAGGTACAAATTGCAACAAAATAAATTATTTCCAATTAATGCATTGTGCTGCATCGTTTGCAAACAAACTGAATATTTATCCAAAAGGCAGAGCGAGAAAGAAAAACCTGGTAGCACTCGCCTTAACAGATTCTTTGAGAAGGAAAAAGATTTTGCTGGACAATATATTGTTGCAAAACCAGTCAGCTAACTGATCAACAATTATCAAGCAATCCCACCAGTCAGCCGGCTCCAAGGTTAGAACAGCATATACAAATATATGTATAGAAAAAAAACAGTAATCAAATTTCTCAATGCATGCTGTTCTACTGAAAACAGTAGATTGCTGGAATTTTTCTGGGAAGCTAATTAGCATCTGCTAATTAAGCCTGACTCCCAAATTGCACCAAATGGAGTTAGAAGAGCAGCATTTGCTCAGAGATGGACTTCCTCTAGAGGATGCTCTAAATGCATTTTCTACTCTCCCAGCATCTCAGATGTCCTCCTCCCTCTCTTACGATGCTGTTTCCTGTTGGCTCCATAGCAAACAGTTGCCCCCGGTGCCGTATTCAAATGGTCATTTTTCATGCACAAGCCCAGACTGTGAATTAAGGTACCACAAGATCATCACAACAATCTTGATCTTGTTTAGCATCAATACATACATACATACATCTGGCAAAAAAAGGGGTGGGGCACCAAGCCAACTACAGCACGTCTACTGCGGCCTAGCTGAGATCGGATAACTCCGTGAACCTGGAGGCCTTCAAAATTACCTATTTTACTCTCTGGTAAGTGTTATGGGGTTGGTAAAGATACATTCAACTTGCCACAGGAATACACTTTTATCCTTTTAGTTCATACATCCCTGTCTACATTTGTGGACTTTCTGGGATAAATGTTTCATAGCTTCACTAATACAGTTATGAATCCATTTCCCTGGAAAACACCACCATACTTTTATGGTCTAGGATTGTGTTAACAGCCAATTTCTCTCTGTGCAATGTTTCAATTGTTGGTGACACATGCATCTTAAACTGGAAAACAAGTTATCAAAAATGAAGTAATTTAGAGATAGTATAACATGAAAGAATCGTACACCATGAAAAATAAATCGCAACATTTCCAATGTTCACCTTGTACTCTGGATTCCGAATCATAGGAGGCTCCCATTCACCATCCATCTCATCTTCCCAGTCATCTGGTTTCTTGGCATCAGGATCTGGAATGTTTTCTGGCTTGTCCCAGTCCTCAATTTTTTTTTGGCGGTGGGGGG
Organism: Somniosus microcephalus; assembly: GCF_052327205.1. Classification (NCBI taxonomy): domain Eukaryota; kingdom Metazoa; phylum Chordata; class Chondrichthyes; order Squaliformes; family Somniosidae; genus Somniosus; species Somniosus microcephalus. The sequence goes on from NC_140989.1 coordinate 311,723,453, forward strand.
TGGGGGTGGAAGAGGTGGGGGCAAATAGGAAAGAAGGAAAAAAAATAATAAAATGTATCCCTACTTTCTGAAAGTGCCCTCCAGAGCACAAGGATTTTAGACATAAACAAAATCCCTGTTTCCTTTGTTCGATTACAAAGCATTTCTCAATTAGCTCCCTCCCGGTAATACATTTCATTATCACCATTTTTCAGAAGTGGATATTTGCCACTCACTGCCCACAATGGTTTTGTAGCTGCACCCCTCCATCAACAAATATTATATGGCTTGCTACTGTTAACTATCTGTGATCAGTAATATCAGCCTCAACCAGGAACTCTTTCAGCTCCCCTTTGAAAGCTTGCAGCAAATATGCACTCACTGCACAAGCCAGCATCTTGTTCCAGAAACCAATGACCCTCTGCAAACAGAGCTTCCTGATCTCGAACCTTGCTCTATGCTAATGTGATTTATGCATGTCCCCTGGTTCTCCTCAACCTATTTAATTCAAATAGTCTATCCACAGATACAGTCTAGTTCCATTATTTTTAAATACTACAAATCAAATCCCCTAAAAGTCTATGTTTTTCTAAAGTAAAAATCTCCACACCTATAGGCTTTTAAGCTAGGTGTCAATCTAGTGGCCCACTTCTGAACTTTCTCCAGGGCCTTTATATCACCATGTAAGGGGTCCAAAACTGGACACACCCATAAAATGACTAGGTATACAAGTCTACCACATGGTTAAAGGAGCCAGATTTAGCAGTGTAAACCCCAGGACTGGCTCCATTTAACACACACTGAAGAAAATGCATCCCCTCAGCTCTGGCACAATTAGACAATAAATGTGGACAAAGAACCAACAACAACTTACATTTATATAGCGCCTTTAACGTCCCAAGCGCCTCACAGGAGCATATCAGACAAAATTTGACGCCGAGCCACTTAAAAAGACATTAGGATAGGTGACCAAAAGCTTAGTCAAAGAGGTAGGTTTTAAGGAGCGACTTAAAAAGGAGAGAGGTAAAGAGGAAGAGAGGTTTAGGGATGGAATCCCAGAGCTTAGGGACTAGACGGCTGAAGGCACGGACACCATTGGTGGAGCAAAGGAAATCGGGGATGCCAGAATTAGAAGAGCGCAGATATCTCAGGGGGTTGTAGGGCTGGAGGAGGTTACAAAGATAGGGAAGGCCTTGCCATGGAGGGATTTGAAAACAAGGATGAAAATTTTAAAATCGAGGCATTGCCAGATGTAACATCTAAAACTGCATTTGGTGCTGGGAAGTTACCAAGAGCCACTTTGAAAGGTGGAACAAAGAATCACATTACTATAGAGATGACAGGAAGTGGACAGGCTCGAGTGGTTCATTAAATTGTCCTGTCCTTGCTCACACAGCCCATCCATAACTTGTAAGTTCAGTCCCTAGAGAAACCTTAGTACAACTCAGTTGTAGCATTCACAATTTGAATGGTCCACTCAATAGAATGCTGTTAAATTTATACAATTACTAAAAATTTGCCACTAATTTTAAATTATTTAAAGTTTTCGGAATTAGTGATGCCCACTTACTTCTGGTTTTACATCATCAGGGTCATTAATCTTCTCTCGATCGTCCCAGTCTTCAGGTTTCTTAGCATTTGGGTTCTTAGTTGTTTTAGCAGGCAGCAGGTTCCAATCATCCTCCAGAGTCCCAGATTCAGCTTTTTTGTTATCAATCTTCACTTCATAAGTGTTATCAGAATTAAGTATTAGGGTGTAGAGATGCGTGTACTCATCGTCCTAAGAATGTTATTTCAATTCAAAAAAGACATGACTTCTTCAATGAACAAACCCCACCTCCCCACTGCAAAATAATCAGCTCAACTCAAGCAAATCCAAAGGCAACCAGACATATAGGCCCGTATTTTCCGATCGCAGGCCTCCCGCGTGCGGAGGCCTGCGATCTGGAAAAATCTACAAATTTACCTGAGGGCTCCTGGGCCTCTCCAAACTCCAAGTGTGCAGGGCCCATGTATCCCAGGGGCGCATGTAGTTTGCAGCGTCCCTGGGATCACGTGGGCCATGGGGAGCCAATCACAGAAGGGAATCTCCCTTCATACACTTGACTGGAACACCTGTCAAATATATGAATGGAGATCACCCCAAAAACAGTCAAACTTTAAATAAAAATTTTTTAAAACACATTTTTAAAATGACTTGAAATTACAATAAATTAAATATTTTAAACAAAAATTTAAATTTTTGAAAAAAATAATTAAAGTTTTTTACGGGGCTAAAAATAAACTTACCTTTTTTAAAGTATTTTTAAATGATAAATCAGTGGAAAAAAATTCTCTTTTTCTTTGTTCAACTCTTATTGTGGTAAAAGCAGGCCTTACGCCTGGTTTTACCAGGTATGAGAATTGTAAGTGTTTTCTGCGGGCGGAGGGTCTCCAGAAAGCGGAACTCTCCGCCCGCAGAGGCCCCTCTCTAGGGCAGCCAGGAGGATCTGTGAAGACCATTCTTAACAGATCAGAAATGACGGTTTTCAGCACATGCGCTGCGCATGCCTGAATCCGACATTTCCGATGTCCCTACGGGTGGGTACACAGCGCGTACACACCCGTAGGGATCGGAATATCTGGGCCAATGTTTCCTTTCATTTACTGATATTACCACTGTTAGCAGAGCAAACCTTTGGCTTAGTGGTAGCAATTCCTTCCCCCGAGTCAGAAGGTGCAGGGTGTGAACCTTGTCCCAGACAATCCCGGTATGTGGAGATCGAAGCTCCAGCTCTGAATTCTGGGTTGACAACCAGAAGGATACTCGCTTCTGGTGGATGTGGATAGTCCCCCTCATTGTATGGGTCGTGGGAGCCCATAACACCCTCCTGCCATATAGGACTAACCACCCCATTGACTCGTATAAAGATGGTTACGCCCATGAAAGCAGCATTCGCATCACGTCCTGTCAGACTGTTTATCAGCCTGCAAATCCTTCCACTGCTTCACACAGTTCTCCAAGGCAAGAATGTGAAGATACAAAAACAACTACTGTTAGTGTACCCAGATTTCTGGAGACATCTTAAAAAGGCAAGTAGAGCTTCTCTGTGCAAATCAATTCTGTTCCTTTATTGACTTTTATGCTCAAAATGAAGGATCAGGAATGGAATACTGTTACATCTGGCGATTTGGAATCAGCACCAAGCACTCCTTGATCAGATAGAGCATCGTCAATTTCAAGCAAAGCTCCTTCTCTCCCCTATCTCAGAAGAGCACCATCTACTCTACCAGAATAGATTTTCCTTTTCCCCAATGTAGCTATTGTTTTGCCCAAGAGAGACTACAAGTTTAGAGCAGTGGGCTTCTATTGAATTGCAATTGGGTAGCAATTTGGCCAAATCTAGTTTTACACAGAACCCCCTTTTAGCCAGCAGGGTTGAATTCACCCTATTGGTCTGGACTAAATTCAAACCCAGATATGGAAGACAGTATGCCAAGACACTGTCACCTGGCTCCCACTTACATAATAGAAACTATAACCATACCAGTTGCAAACATGAACGTAGAAGTGCACTGCAAGAAAAATCTGCATATACCAAGTTATTTTAGAAGCAAATAATTTACCAAATATTTAAATAGCAAAAATGCTCAAACTTGAGAACAGTTTTAAAGCTAAAGTTATTCTGGTCAACAAAAATAAATCCTAGTCCCTCCCTTTTAGGTCTACATTTCCTGTCAAAGGGTGGTGAGCAAATTGATCCAAAGTATATACCACTGATGCATTAATTGCTGGGATCTGCACAAGGGCAATGTGAAGTGACTCACCCATCTTTTTTTGGAGAAGCATCTCTCAACATCAGCATGGCAGACACTTTTTAATAACAGGCTAAATTATTAAGCAGGTTTATAAGAATTACTGAGCAATAACAGTATATGCAAGTTACTGAACAGTCCAGTACAGTGGTGGAAGGCTAGAAACAGGGCGACACTGGAGCTGAAGTACTCTCCGAATAAGCAATCTTGTTTCTCAACAGTGACTACACTCCAAAAGTACTTAATTGGCTGTAAAGCACTTTGAGACGTCCAGTGGTCGTGAAAGGTGCTATATAAATGCAAGTCTGTCTTTCTTCTTTCTCAACAAAAACAGAAGAGTCATTGTAGGAAATACATGAGCATAAGTTTATCAACCATGGTAAGAGAAACCAAAATATTAATTTAATATTAGTAAAGAACAAACACTTGTTTCAAAATACAGTCTGACAGAGGACTTCTGGGTTTGGACAGTTTGATGATTTCAATATTTTTAAACATAATTGATTTTCCTAGTTAGAAACAAGCAGCTATCCTCCAACTGGGATTACAGAAATGTTCTTCTGGACATGATCCTTAACAATTTATCAATCAAAATATTAGTGTGCCAAAATATCTTGTCTACAAACAAATATGCTTACTTTTAATCTTCATTTTAAGCTGTGATATTTAAAACTGCAATTTATATATTAAACAAAAATCAAAAAAAAAATTCAATTTTTGACACACCTTCACCCTACAATATGAAGCTATCTCAGCACACAATTTTAAGTTAACGGTTAAACAAAAAAAACCCGAATTGATTAATAACACACTAATACAAGGCTCAAGTCACTTGAGTCACTAATTGTGCAAAACACAACGGGGGTCAAATTTGTACTGGTGGTAGCGAATCGACAGTCTGTTTGTTTTACACGCCACCCGATTTTCTTTCCCACTGAATTCAATGGAAAATGCAAATCGGACAGAGTGTCAAACGGGCTGACAATTCACTATCATTCATTTTGCGTTAATGCCAAAGATGCATTTCACCCCCAATACATTCTACATATTTAATTTTACCAGTTAGCTAACGAGATCAGAAGTGTTATAAAACTCAAAGCTCAACGTAGTTTGAGAAAAATAATTACCTTGCATCTAATATCTTTCTTAATCAAGTGATTTTTTCCTTTGTAGTTGAAGATCACATGAACTTTTTTGGTTCCTGGTCCACAAATATCTGGACCTGAGGAATGTAATGACATTACGAGTTTACTATTGAGTTCTTAAGCAAATTATAAACCTTTAGAAGTATGGCTGGTAATTTTATTAATTTAAACATTACCATTGCCCTTACTGGAACTGTGGAAAAGATCAACAGAAAAATCTGCTCCATTAACAGCTTCCAAAGACTGGGCATCTACCCTGAATTCCCAAGATAGTTTAACATGGACCACATTGTAGCCCTCTGTTTAGTTCATTAAGTAACATTAACAGAACTTTCCGTTTGGGAGGATAAATTATAATTTTTTCAGCACACTAACTTATTACAGTTCTATACAATAACTCTGAACACGTTAAGAGTTGACAAAGATCAAGGCCCAGGATTTCCTGTGAATTTGCACCCAAAGGCATGTGCAATCTTGGCATAAAACCAATTTCCAGTGTAATAGATCGAGGAAATTCAGGCACAGGTACATGACCGACGTACTTATAATACACCCGAATTTCCCCAATATTTTATGCCGGTTCACAAAGATCTTCGCATGGGCACATCAAAACTCATTATTATGGCGCTACCCCTCCATGGTAGAAAGTGGTACCTTCAAATTTCCTGCAATTACATTGGTCCAAAATGGGTGTAAATTTAAGTCCAAACTTTTAGGCGCAGTAAGACCCAAAATCAAATTTATGGTTTTTGTTTCCTCCTCAGGGATGTGCATTGTATTTTCTCCTTCTTGGAATGGGTTTTTAATGCACCAGAATGAGTTGCATTAAAAACTGAAAAGCTTCCATGATTGCAATTGCCTAATGTGCATAAATGATGGTTGTATGGCATCAAACTTGAAATTCATACTTAAAGGAGGAATGCAGGATGCGAGTTGTGCCCTGATTGTTTACGTTGTTTTTAACATTCTGGCATATCTTCATGATTGGCAGAAAATGTTGGCACCAATTACCATCAGCAAATTGGGCGTGAATTTTGCATACATTGTTAGCGTAACTTTTGGATTAAGCCGCCACAGGAAATTCCAGGCCCAAGTCTTAGAGAAGGCCAATATCATAAAAATACCAATAAACGCTCACCACCAAACTTCTCTAAACTAAATGGACTCAGATTTGGTTAAGTTAGATAAACACAAAATTGAATGTAGTGAAAAAATCTCATGTACTATTTTCCAACCTGCTCTTAAAAAAATCCTTTCTTCCTCTTTCTTCTCATTCACCTTCCCTAAAAGGGAATGATCTGATGAAGGGTACCTAATCTATTTCCATAATTTCACTCATGCTTGGTGAACTTAAGGTAGATCAAGTGACATACTAAATGGTACAATTTTAAAGACAGGGAAAAGAGTGGGGGAGTGGGACTAATTGGATAGCTGTTTCAAAGAGCTGGCACAGGCACGATGGGCCGAATGACCTCCTTCTGTGCTGTATGATTCTAACTCTATGGTCCAATGATACTACAAACTAATCGCAGGCAAGGGAGCAACCATACCATCAGGGGCTTGCCTTTTGGGCAGACAGCAAATTGAAACTCTCCAACTTGTAAAAATAATAACCTTTACAGAAGTGTACTTGTACCCTCGAATTTTACTTTCCTTTGGAAACAAAGATAAGCATTTTAAATGCACAAAGTGTTTATACACAGCTACAGAACTTTCAAAAGTGGGTTGTGAACTGTTGTTGAAAGTGAAGATTTGTTTTAAATTCAGGAAAACAGAAGGGAAACTGAAAGATGCAGTGGATTAGTAATCTGTCCTTTCTACTCTGGGAGTTGGATTCAAATTTAATTCACTCATCGAAGTCTCCTCTCTACCAAATGTAAGGATCCCAAATGGAATGAATGGGCAGCTTCAACCTAGATTCCAGTGAACCCAAGTCCAGTCATAACATTTTTCATAACTTACTTTTGGCATCTAATGAAAAAGGATATAAGATGCTTATTACCTTGCATATTCCACATTGACAGATTATTGCATAAGTAACCAAGGTATTACCATTCAAAACTTCATAGGATGTGCCTGTCCTGTGCAGTTGATGCATCTTAATAAAGCACATTTATATTCCTGATGAATTTTTAAAAAATCATCCGGGTTTCAGTTTTTTAAAAAGTATATATGTTCAGGGAAAATCATAAGATAGGGATACAGAAGACATCACTCGTTGATTTGTTGTTTGCAAGTGCAAGTTTTTCTTCATGTTGTGCCACCTCGTCCTCCAGTGTATTCCTGCAGCAGAGTTTCCCGGTTACCAATCACAGATTGTTTTTCACATGGGTGGTGCATTGATTCTGAGGGAGACATTGTCTTGCGTCTGTGACGCACAGTGGGGCGGCAGTTGCTGCTGCTATAAAGTGATGTATTTGATATGTTGATGGGGTTAGATGAAGAAAGGTGGGAGGAGGCTCGTGTGGAGCATAAACACCAGCTTGAACCTGTTGGGCCGAATGGCCTCTTTCTATGCTGTAAATACTTTGTAATACCACTAATCTTGCCTGGTCTGAAATCCCGAGAAGAGAAATTAAGTATATATCTTAAGGATAGCAAAATACTGCGGATGCTGGAAATCCGAAACAACAGAAAACTCTGGAAAAACTCAGCAGGCCAGGCAACATCCGTGGAGAGAGAAACAGAGTCAACGTTTCGGGTCGAAACCCTTCCACAGAACTGAGAAAAAAAGGCAGGAAATGAAACAGATTAAAAGGCAGTTTGGGGGCTGGGAAATGGGGGAGGGGTTGAAAGAAGAGACATTAAGAGATGTTCAAGGTGAGACGAGATAGTAATAGGACCGGTAAAGAAACAGACAATGGCTCTAGATGAAGTGTGAAATGCGCCGGCAGAGTGAAAGACAGCTGTCATGTGGGAGAGAGAAAGAAACAAGGAAAAGGCACAAACTAAAAGTGTGGATAAAAATATAAAAATATATAATAGGGGCCGAGGTTATGATCTGAAATTGGGGAGACCAAACGCAGATTGGGCGACCGCTTTGCGGAACACCTCTGTTTAGTCCATAAGGGTGACCCCGAGCTTCCGGTCACCTGTCATTTCAATTCACCATTCCATTCCCACTCCGACCTCACCATCCTCGGCCTCTTGCATTGTTCCACGGAAGCTCAGCACCTCATCTTCCGATTAGGCACTTTACAGCCTTCCGGACTCAATATCGAGTTCAACAATTTCAGATCATAACCTCGGCCCCTATCATATATTTTTATATTTTTTATCCACACTTTTGGTTTGTGCCTTTTCCTTGTTTCTCTCTCTCTCCCACATGGCAGCTGTCTCTCACTCTGCCGGCGCATTTCACACTTCATCTAGAGCCATTGTCTGTTTCTTTACCGGTCCTATTACTATCTCGTCTCACCTTGAACATCTCTTAATGTCTCTTCTTTCACCCCCTCCCCCATTTCCCAGCCCCCAAACTGCCTTTTAATCTGATTCATTTCCTGCCTTTTTTTCCTCAGTTCTGTGGAAGGGTTTCGACCTGAAACGTTGACTCTGTCTCTCTCCACGGATGTTGCCTGGCCTGCTGAGTTTTTCCAGCATTTTCTGTTGTTATTTTTTATACATCTTAAGGTCTTTTTGAGACCAGACCATACAAACTTAGCGACTCCAAGACACCTGCTACATTGGGGCGAGTTTTGTCTATTGACCTTAACTTTTACGTGCACCACATGTGAAGTGGGAAGGCAGGAAATGGAGTTCACTGCTATGGAAAATAAAGAACGAGGAGGTGCTCAACCACATTGTTGGGTCAGGGAAGAGAATTTTACTCTGCTTCCACATGTGCTAAAGTTGTTCTGGGAGCACTTGATGCAGACGCTGGATGCTAAAAAGTAGAAGCATCTTGGCTCCCCAGCACTGTCTGCCCTAATTTTAAGCACAAGAAATCAACAATATTAACTAAAAAAAAGTTAATGTCACTTCTTACCGAACATTATATAATAAGGAGAATCTCCATACATATCGTGTTGGTTCAGATCAACAGGAAAGAGCTTAATGTATCCTCCACCACAGTCAATATTTTGTTCATGTTTTACAGTGAACTGTATGACTAGAGTTTGTCCTTCATTGTTGAATTGTTCAAATCTAATTGATCTTGCGTAGAACTTGGCATCCTGACTTGTCTGGATTCCTAAGAAGAGAAATAAAGTATATATTTTCAGATCCTTTGGCGAGCAGACCCAAAATTTACTCCAAGGACTTCTAAATCGAATAGCCACTCCAAGACACTGCCGCACTGGGTTTTGTTGATTGACCTTAATCCCTGAGGGAGCACATGAGAAGGCAGGAAACAAACAGGTCATGTGACTGCACACAAGTCAGCCATATAAACTAACTCCTAAATGAAGGCCAGAGGCACAGAACTAGGGCAGTTGTTATTTTTTCTTTAAAAAAAAAGTTTTTGTGTAGGAATTTTTGTGCTGGATGTCACTGTTGAAAAATTGAATATATTTCAGATCCTGGACAAGTTGTTGCCTCCCAGGTGTTAGGGTAAGAGACATTTCAGAAGGGCTGGAAAAGGTTATAGGAGAGGGAGAACAGCCAATGTGGACCATGTGGAAGATAAAGATATAGGAAAGGCCTGAAATTCTGCAGAAGGAATTTAGGAAGCAGGCTTTGAAGCAGAATACTCTGGATTACTTCCCCCATCACGTGCTAGAATAGGGAAGGATGGAAGATTAGGGAACGCAACATGTGGCTAAAAGAGTGATACCGGGAAGAAGATTTCTGTTTTGTGGTACACTGGCACCAGTTCTGGGGGAAATGGAGCTATTCTGCAAGGATGCACTACATCTGAATAGGAAGGGAGCTGATGAACTGGCAAAATTAATAAACAGGGAAGTAAAGAGTCATTTAAACGAGGAAGGAAAGGGGCAAGGGAAATAAAAGAAATTAGAAAGAGCAAGTGGAGCAATTGGAAATAGATGAGATTGCTATACAAATAAAAAGAAATGAATAACATGCAGAAGGAATAAAGGAAGTACAGGAGGAAAAATCAAATCGACCAGTTATAAGCAAGAAAAGAGGTAACGGAACAAGATGTTAACTTGAGTAAAATATCAAGGGAAAAGGAGTAGCATTAAATATGAACAAAAATAAAGTGGGTTATAATATTTTTAGGAAGGGGGAAAAGTGGCAATATTGGCGAGGAAAGGAGAGCTACAGACAGAGTCAATATGGTTAGAGACCAAAGATTTAATAAAAGGATTGTTGCACAAGTAGGATTGTACTACATACACCCTCATTGCGGGGAGGGGAATGGAAGAGGAAATCTATGGACAGATCAGGGAGATGAGTTCATGGACATTCACTTTTTCTTATTCTATTTTCATTGTTTACCTTTGTCCTTCTCAGAATCTCCATAAAAATTTCCAGCATGGAGTATGAATTTACCATAGTCAGACATGTGGTTTGATTCTATCCATCTGCTTTCCCAAGCATCTGAAAAGAAAAATTTGGAAATGGTCTTTAAGAAGCTTTGTGATACATTTATTATTGCATGATCTAGATAAAAGCTCTGAAACTGGACAACAGTTGTTACAAGTTAAAACTAGACACTATAATACATTTCCTTTTCTGATGTTCCAATCCACCTGATGGACAAAACTGGATTTGCAGTAAGAACAGTTCAATTGGCCCAAGAGTGAAGACTGTTTTAATTCTGGTTCTCCAGACAACCTAATACTTTAGTGTTGCAACTAGACTATTTGACATTGGTCGCTCTCTGTCCTTTTAGAAAGTAATAACCTGTGCTGTAACCCTTAAACTGACTCATTTTAGTAGCAATTTCATTTTAAAATCAGGTACTATTCAAAGATTAGAAGTTTCATCTACTAAACTAAATATCCATTTTGCTATACTATAATAAATAGGCCAGGTTATAGTCCAACAGCTTTAAAGCTGTTGGACTATAACCTGGTGTTGTGTGACTTCTTACATTTGTCCACCCCAGTCCAACACCGGCATCTCCACATCATAATAAATAGGCTGTTAAAGTGGCCATAACTGGACAGATCATGATGCTCAGGTGAAATTCAGATCTGCATTTGTCCACCTTTGGACAATTCCACTGTTAGAAACTATATACTTCTCAAATTTGTTTTAAAAGTCTAGTAATATAGTTTATTTCTTAACCCACCGACACAACACACCCAGCAGAGACCTTTTGATCTAATCTACCATAAAATCTGCAGTCCTTTTCCTTGCATTACCCATTAATAACTTCAAACGCCATCCATTAACATTGTAGTACTAGTGTTGAGTGGGGGGCAGGGTGGAATATACAAAATAAGAAATCACAGAATGATACAGCACAGAAGGAGGCCATTTGGCCCATCGTGCCTGTGCCAGCTCTTTGGTAGTCCTATCCAATTAATCCCACTTCTTTGCTCTTTTTCCCCATAGTCCTGTAATTTTTTCCCTTCAAGTATTTATCCAGTTCTCTTCTGAATGTTAACTATTAAATCTACCTCCACCACCCTCTCAGACAGTGCATTCCAGATCATAACACCTTGCTATGTAAAAAAAAAAGTTTCCCCATGTCGCCTCTGGTTCTTTTGCCAATTACCTTCAATCTGTGTCCTCTGGTTACTGACTCTTCTGCCACTGGAAACATTTTCTCCTTATTTACTCTATAAAAACCAGTCATGATTTTGAACACCTCTATCAAATATCCTCTTAACCTTCTCTGCTCTAAGGAAAACAACCTCAGCTTCTCCAGTCTCTCCATATAACTGAAGTCCCTCATCCTTGTACCATTCTACTAAATCTCTTCTGCACACTCTCCAAGGCCGTAACATTTTTCCCCAAAATGTGGTGCCCAGAATTGAACACAATACTCCAGCTAAGGCCTAACCAGTGTTTTATAAAGGTTTAGCATAACTTCCTTGCTTTTATACTCTCTTGGTCTATTAATAAAGCCAGGTATACCATATGCTTCTTTAACAGCCTTCTCAACTTGACCTGTCACCTTCAAAGGTTTGTGTACATACACCCCCAGGTCTCTCTGTTCCTGCACCCCCTTTAAAATTGTACCATTGAGTTTATATTGCCTCTCCTCATTCTTCTTACCAAAATGTGTCACCTCATACTTCTCTGCGTTAGATTTCATCTGCCCGTGTCTATTCATTTCACCAGTCTCTCTATGTCCTCCTGCAGTGTTACTATCCTCCTCATTGTTTACTACATTTCTGAGTTTCATGTCATCTGCATACTTTGAAATTATGCCCTATATATCCAAGTCCAGGTCATTAATAGATATCAAAAAGAGCAGTGATCCTAATACCGACTCCTGGGGAACACCACTGTATACTTCCCTCTGTGCCTCAGCCAATTTTGTATCCACACTGCCACTGTCCTACGCTATGGGCTTTAATTTTGCTAACAAGTCTATTATGTGGTATTTTGTCAACCCCCTTTTGGAAGTCCATATACACAATATGGACAGGAAGATTCTGGAAATGCAGAAGCATCCACGTACTTTCAAGTCACCTAGATCAGTGGTTCTCAAACTGGGGTCCATAGGGACTTTCCAGGCAGTCCGCAAAATAATGTGATATTTGTTGCACAAAATGTTCCTGAACCAGTTATGTGGGATGATCTTGCATCATTAATGTTGGCGAGTTGAAACATCCGCTGGGCCAAATCGAGCCGAAATCCTGTTACTGCTTTGATGTGGATGTCAGCAAATGGGTGTGAAGCAGTAGATCCCAATCACTCGAGCACTGTATGTTTTGGGGGGTCTTTTTTTGTCTTGAGCTCTTTTTATTTTCACTGCTTTAGCTTTTTAGTATTGAATTAAAATTGAGTATTTTGCTGATTTCAAATTATACTTAAAAAAAGGTTTGTAATTAAAATTCATAGATCAGGAGTAGTTTTTAGGACGGTACGTAAAATTCATGTAACAAGTAGGAAAGTGAACAGCAGGCGGAGCTTTAAATAAATTGTCAAACATCACACCAAGGACAGACAGACTCTGCAGGCACACCTATCTCACCGATATCTATAAGGAAATATCTGTTCACTTAAAGGCTGGAGGTCCCGGTGAAACGCCTCTCACCAGCTTTTCAATGTAAAGAAAAGCTCATACGCGAAAAATTGAATAGGCCACGCAGCCAGTTAAAGTGCCCACGCACAAAAAATAAATTACAGGGAACATTGATTATGAGTATTATATAGTATTATAACTTAGATGGGGGTCTGTGATTGCTAATCTATTTGAAGAGGTCCTTCAACCAAAAAAGTTTGAGAACCACTGATCCAGATAAACCATTTAGCCCCTCAAGCCTGTTCCACTATTCAATGAGATCATGGCTGATCTGTGATCCAACTCCATATACCCACCTTAGGCCCATATCCCTTAATACCTTTGGTGAACAAAAAATCTATCAGTCTCAGATTTAAAATTGTAGTAACCTGGGAGGTTATGTGTAACCTGATCCACCAGGTGGTGCTGTGGCAATTGGGCTCCTGAGTTAAGTCTGATCTGTACTGGTTGTACTCTTTGTTTTTGCTGCCTCATGGCAGAAGCTTTTATGTATGTGCAAGTGTTGATTAAACCATGTTACGGAGTTAACCTGTGTCTGCCACCTCAAGATACCACATATGGCGACGAGAATAAAGAACGGAAAAGTTTTGGTGGATCAGTCATAGTTAGGGAGTATTCGGAAGAGGTGCTCGGGTTGGTTAGCAAACTAGTCGGAAAAGCACGAGGCTAGGCCGCGGGAGTCGAAACGGAGTTTGATTTTTTGGCTGAAGTGACCGGACTCCAAGGATGGCAGGAACGGTAGGCTCCGTGGCACCTTTTGACAGCAAGTCGCAGTCTTGGGAGGAGTATTGTGAAATACTGGGCCATTTCTTTATGGCAAACGAGGTGGACAGTGCTGAAAAGAAAAGGGCCATTTTACTGAGTTGTGTGGGAGCGCAAACCTATACACGGATGAGGAATCTGCTGAGCCCGGAGCGGCCAGGAGAAAAATCTTTTGACGAGTTGGTGAGTCTACTAAAGAATCATTTCAATCCGAAACCTAGTGAAATAGTACAGAGATGGAAATTCAATTCGAGGATTAGGAGGCCGGAAGAAAGCGTTACTGAGTATGTGGAGGAGCTTCGGAAGCTCGCACAGGACTGTAATTTTGGAAATGCACTCACAGTCATGTTAAGGGACAGACTAGTATGCGGAGTTAACGACGACAGTATACAGCAAAGGTTGCTGTCAGAAGGATTAACGTTTGAGACGGCACTTAAAAAAGCACAAGCCATGGAGACGGCTAACAAGGACATTAAGGACTTAAACAGTGTGAGCAAGGAGAAATGGAGTAAACCAGTGGGAGGAGCTGTTTTCAAGATGGAAGCTGGCGCGAAAAGTCCACCAGTCGGGGTTGGGGATTGCTACCGATGTGGCGGGACGAGCCATTATGCAAAGGACTGCAGGTTTGCAAAGGCAAAGTGCCACAATTGTGGAAAAATAGGGCACTTAAAGAAAGTCTGTAAAAGGGCAGTGAGTGAGAGAAGCAGTGCTAAAGGGGCAAAGCATGCTAAGGGGGGAGGGAGAAGTACACAAAGCGGGCAAATTACATACAAGAGGAAGAGTCTAGTGAGGAGGTTTTCACTATATACAGTATAGACACTTCAAGGCCCAACGTACCCCCTCTCACTCAGTATTTGATAGTGAACGGAGGTCAAGTAAAGTTTGAGATTGACACCGGATGTAGTGTAACCATAATGTCGCAGACTGAGTATGCCAAGCTATGGGGGGAAGCAAAAGTACCAGAGCTAGGTACATGCCCCATTAGTCTCAAAACCTACACAGGACAGAAGGTGGACATTTTGGGGGCGGCTGAAATACAAGTGGAACACAAAGGAGTCACCAAAGAGCTTACGGTGGTAGTGGTAGCAGGGTCAGGGCCAAACCTGTTAGGGCGAGGGTGGATCAGTGAGTTGAGTGTGGACTGGCAGGCAATGAATAAAATGGAGGACTGTACAGAGGCACTGCAAGAAGTGCTGATGAAGCATGAGTTAGTGTTCAAGGACGAACTGGGCACCTTAAGGGGAGCCACAGCCAAGATTCATGTAGCCAGTGATGCCACGCCTCGTTTCTTTAAACCAAGGTCAGTACCTTTTGCAATGAAAACCAAGGTGGAGGCGGAACTAGATCGTCTGCTAAAGGACAAAGTAATAGAAACAGTAAAATTTTCAGACTGGGCGGCACCAATAGTCCCGGTATTGAAGCCCGACGGTAACGTAAGGGTGTGTGGTGACTATAAGTTAACAGTGAACAGAGTATCATCACTGGAACAGTACCCCATTCCGAGAATGGAGGACATGTTAACATCGCTCGCTGGGGGACAAAGATTCAGCAAACTGGACATGAGTCATGCGTATCAGCAGATATTGCTAGATGAAGAATCAAAAAAGTTTGTCACGGTGAACACGCACCGTATGCCAGGTTACCATTTGGTGTCAGTTCTAGCCCAGCAATATTCCAACGGACTATGGAGGGCATTCTGCAGGGCATTCCAAAGGTGGCCGTGTACTTAGATGATATTCTGCTAACAGGAAGTGACGATCAGGATCACTGGACAAAGTGCTACAGCGGCTGGAAGAGGCGGGGCTACGCCTGAAACGGAGTAAGTGTAGTTTCATGGAGAAGGAAGTTACATTCCTGGGACATCAGGTGGATGCCACAGGCCTCCATCCATTACCAGGGAAAGTGCGGGCAGTGCAGGATGCACCGGCACCCACCTCAGTGACTGAACTGAAAGCCTATCTAGGGCTCCTGAATTATTATAACCGGTTTCTTCCAAACTTATCGATGCTGCTGGCACCCCTGCACAAACTGCTGAGAAAGGAGGAGCCATGGCGTTGGGGGCCAGAGCAAGCGAAAGCGTTTCAGCAGTCAAAGGAGCTACTTCAGTCCAGCAGGGTGTTAGTGCATTATGATGAGAAGGAGGAGCTGATAATGTCCTGCGACGCATCACCCTGTGGAGTGGGGGCAGTGTTGGCCCACCGCATGCCAGATGGAGCGGAAAGGCCCATCGGGTTTGTTTCACGCACGCTCACAGCTGCGGAAAAGAACTATTCACAGCTTGATAAAGGGGGTTGGCCATTATATTTGGAGTAAAGAAATTCCATAAGTACATATATGGGAGGAAGTTTGTAATCAGTACTGACCACAAGCCTCTTATTAGCTTACTGAATGAGATGAAAGCGGTGCCTCAAATGGCATCATAGAGAATAATGAGATGGGCAGTAATACTAAGAGCCTATGACTATGTGATCACGTACAGAGCCGGCAAGGAAAACGGGAACGCGGATGCTCTCAGCCGCCTGCCCCTCTCAAAATCTCCTCGCAGTACTTCCCCTGAGGAGCACGTCCTGATGCTGGATCAGGAGATCAGTCCCCTGATGACTTCAGCGCAAATCCAGGGCTGGACAGCCAAGGACCCCGTTCTGTCAAGGGTCCGTGAGTATGTGTTGAAAGGCTGGCCAGATCACTGTGAGGGACCGGAGTTCGCGCCGTACAGACAGAGACAGCACGAGCTCAGTGTCCAAGATGGATGTGTGCTATGGGGAGCACGCATCATAGTCCCAGAGTGGGGACGCTCTACTTTGATGGAACAGTTGCATCAATCGCACCCAGGAATGACTAGAATGAAAGGACTGGCTAGGAGCTACCTGTGGTGGCCTAACTTGGATGCTGAAATTGAGTCAAAGGTAAAGTCATGCACTATATGTCAGGAACAGAGGAAAGCACCTGCCGGGGCACCACTCCATCCTTGGGAGTGGCCCAGCAAACCCTGGAGGAGAATTCACATAGACTATGCGGGACCTTTTAGGGGCAAAATGTTTTTGGTGCTGGTAGACGCTCACTCAAAATGGATCGACGTTCATCCAGTGAGCTCTGCAACGACTGATGCCACACTGAATTGTCTCAGGAACAGCTTCAGTACGCATGGTATTCCAGAAATGATTGTATCCGACAATGCACAGTGTTTTGTTAGTGAAGGGAGCAAAGAATTCATGGTAAGGAATGGAATCACACATGTCACCTCGGCTCCATATCACCCAGCCTCAAATGGGTTAGCCGAGCGAGCCGTGCAGACTTTTAAGGAGCTCATGAGGAAGAGCTCAGGTGACACCCTGGAGACCAAGCTCAATAGAGCCTTGTTTAGTTATCGTATAACACCCCAAGCTACCACGGGGCTTTCTCCGGCTGAGTTGATGGGGAGAAAGTTGCGGTGCACATTAGACCTGATACACCCAGATCTCAAAAGCAAGGTTGAGACAAAACAAACAAACCAAAAAGCGTACCATGACAAACATACTAAAGCTCACCATTTCGCCATAGGGGACTCTGTGTACACCCGGAACTTCGGCTATGGAGCTAAATGGATACCAGGGCTAATCCAGGACATTACAGGACCTGTGTCATACTCCGAGTTACTAGGGGATGGTCGAGGGGTTCGTCGGCATGTTGATCAGCTTTTCAGCCGGCAGCAGGGGGAACTGCCTCAGATGGAACAAAGGGCAGTCGAGGAGGTTGTTCCAGGACCCAGCACGGCTTATAAGGTGCCAGTGGACACTGGTACTGCCAGGCCACAGCGGGACAGAGTAAAACCAACATCAGAGACTACTCCAATCTCAAGTGCGAGTGCATCTGAGAATCCACCACAAGTGGAATTAAGACGTTCACAAAGGATTCGCAAGCAACCAGAAAGACTTATACAAACCTGTTAAATTAGTCAGGGGTTAACCATGGTTAGAGCATACTGGTTAATTAAAACGTAGTACCTAGTAAGGGTTATTGTTTAAGAATTGCATATGGCAATCTTAAGGGAGGAGGAGTGCAGTAACCTGGGAGGTTATGAGTAACCTGATCCACCAGGTGGTGCTGTGGCAATTGGGCTCCTGAGTTAAGTCTGATCTGTACTGGTTGTACTCTTTGTTTTTGCTGCCACATGGCAGAAGCTTTTATGTGCAAGTGTTGATTAAACCATGTTACGGAGTTAACCTGTGTCTGTCTCCATCTATGGCCACCTCAAGATACCACAAAAATTAACAATTGATCTAGCACCAACTGCCATTTGATGAAGAGAGTTCCAAACTTCTACCACCCTTTATATGTAGAAAGGTTTTCTAACTTCACTCCTGAAAGGTCTGGCTCTAATTTTTAGACTATGCCCTCTAGTCCTAAACTCCCCAACCAGCGAAAATATCCACCAGGTCAGTTCCCCTTAATATCTTGAAAACTTCGATCAAAACACTCCTTAACCTTAAAAATTCCAGGGAATTCAACCATTAATTTGTGTGAGGGGTCTGGAGGGGGGGGGGGGGGGGGTGTTAAATAACTAAGATTCAAAATCTATCGCCGGCAAAGTTAAACCCCAAGAATACAAACGTCAAGAGAATAACTGGATTTAAAATAAACTCAGGACAGGCGTGAATAATTAGCGGTAACTACTTATTATCATTAACCCCGCCCCACATACTGACTGGAGACCAATGAATAAACCCGTGTCCCTGCCAGCAGCTGCTGCTACCGGTCACCGCCTCCCACCTGTGCCCTGAAGCACCAACTCTGCCCCTTACCATCCGCGAACTCTTCCTTCAGGTAAACCAGGGGATCCGCCAGCGATTGGGCGGCCAAGGCGACCAGCAGCATCACTGCTACCTTCATGTCACCACTGTTATTGGGTTGTTTTGGGGTGGGTTTTTTTTTCCAGTCGTTACTCGGCGTCGGTTAATGGTTTATTCTTCACTAACTCTGTCTCTGATAATGACACAAACCTGCCGTTTGCCCCCCCCGACAACAAAATTGCTGCCCGCCGGCCAAATGACCACACGCCATTGGGTGGACAATGTCACGTGACGGCGGACCGGCCAGCAGCCAATGGCGAGAGCCCACGCGGTGGGCGGGCTCTGTGAAGTAACGGCCAGATTCACACAAGGACCCTGCACCGGGAGAAGGATATGACATTTACAAACAATAAAGTAACCTTTCTCCTTTGCCACTACATGAAATTAGTTTTTAAAAAAGCCATCAAATAAATATACGAAAGCCCAGATAATAAGTTATAAAAGCAAAAGAATTTGGTCAAATATCCCCACTCCACACCCCAATGGCTTAGATGTAAAGTCACGATGTCATTGATCCACAGATCAGCAGTGTACCAGGATCAATTCCTGTGTCGCGGTAGCAGATTTCATCCCGGGGCAATCGGAGGACTGCTGCGATTGACGACAGCACCGCTGAGTCAAGCCTGGGCTCCAGCTCCTGATGACTTTATGGGTGCTGAATGAGACTTGGCTGTGATGTCCCACATAGTCAGATAGCCCACTTAGCTCTCCTGCATTAGTTGCAAGTCTCATTCCTCAGATTGCGATCTTATACTTTTCTGACAGGGCACATAACAAGCCTTATCTGAGGAAAGTGGGTAGCACACTTCCTTCTGTGGCAAAGGTAAACAATTGCAGTCTCTGGGAAATCTTTGTATCTCTGCATATGCATCGAAAGAAGGACTTGCATTTATATTTTTTGAGGATGTAACTGGTAAAATAGATAAGGGAGAACCAGTGGATGTGGTGTATTTGGACTTTCAGAAGATTTTCAATAAAGTCCCGCATAAGAGATTAGCGTGCAAAGTTAAGGCACATGGGATTGGGGGCGAGGTACTGACTTCGATAGAGAACTGGTTGGCAGACAGGAAGCAAAGAGTTGGAATAAAAGGGTCTTTTTCCGAGTGGCAGGCAGTGACTAGTGGGGTACCTCAGGGATTGGTCCTAGGAACCCAGCTATTCACAATATATATTAATGATCGAGACAAGGGAACTAGATGTAATATCTCCAAGTTTGCAAATGACACAAAGCTAGGTGGGCGTGTGTGCTGTGAGGAGGATGCCGAGAAACTCCAGTATGATTTGGACAGGTTGGGTGATTGGGCAGATGCATGGCAGATGCAGTATAATGTGGATAAATGCAAGGTTATTCACTTTGGTGGCAAAAACAGGAAGGCAGATTATTATCTGAATGGCAATAGATTGGGAGAAGGGGAAGTGCAACGAGACCTGGGTGTCCTTGTGCACCAGTCGCTGAAGGTAAGCATGCAGGTGCAGCAGGCGGTTAAGAAGGCAAATGGTATGTTGGCATTCGAAGCGAGAGGGTTTGAGTACAGGAACAAGGATGTCTTGCTGCAGTTGTACAGGGCCTTGGTGAGACCACATCTTGAGTATTGTGTACAGTTTTGGTCGCCTTATCTGAGGAAGGATGTTCTTGCCATGGAGGGAGTGCAGCGAAGATTCACCAGACTGATACCTGGGATGGCAGGAATGACGTATGAGGAGAGATTGGGTCGATTGGGCTTATACTCGCTGGAGTTTAGAAGAATGAGAGGAGATCTCATTGAAACTTATAAAATTCTAACAGGACTAGACAGACTAAATGCAGGAAGGGTGTTCCCAATGGCCGGGGAGTCCAGAACCAGGGGTCACAGCCTAAGGATAATGGGTAAGCCATTTAGGACAGAGATGAGGAGGAATTTCTTCACCCAGAGAGTGGTGAACCTGTGGAACTCTCTACCACAGAAGGCAGTTGAGGCCAATTCATTAAATATATTCAAGAAGGAGTTAGATATATTTCTTAAAGCTAAAGGGATCAAGGGACATGGGGAGAAGGCAGGGACAGGATACTGAATTTGGATGATCAGCCATGATCTCATTGAATGGTGGAGCAGGCTCGAGGGGCCGAATGGCCTGCTCCTGCTATGTTTCTATGTTTCTATATAGCGCCTTTCACAACATCAGGACATCCCAAACCACTTTACACCCAATGAAATACTTTTTGAAGTGTAGTTACTGTTTTAATATAGGAAACACAGCAGCCAATTGTGCACAGCAAGCTCCCACAAACTGCAATGTGATAATGACCAGATAATCTGTTTTGCTATGTTGATTGAGGGATAGATATTAGCCAGGACACTGGGATAACTTCCCTGCTCTTCTTTGAAATAGTGCAATGGGATCTTTTACGTCCACTTGAGAGAGCAGACAGGGCCTCAGTTTAACATCTTATCTGAAAGACGGCAGCTCCAACAGTGCAGAACTCCCTCAGCACTGCACTGGTGTGTCAGCTTAGATTTTTGTGCTCAACATCCCTCTACACCTCCATCCCCCACCAGGATGGCCTGAGGGCGCTCTGCTTCTTCCTTGAACAGAGGCCCAACCAGTCCCCATCCACCACCACCCTCCTCCGCCTGGCTGAACTTGTTCTCACATTGAACAACTTCTCCTTTGATTCCACTCATTTCCTCCAAATCAAAGGTGTTGCTATGGGTACCCGCATGGGTCCTAGCTATGCCTGCCTTTTCGTGGGATATGTGGAACACTCTTTGTTCCAGTCCTACTCGGGTCCCTCCCTCACCTCTTTTTCCGGTACATTGATGACTGTATTGGTGCCGTTTCCTGCTCTCGCCCTGAACGAGACAATTTCATTCACTTTGCCTCCAATTTCCACCCTTCCCTCACCTTCACATGGTCCATCTCCGACTCTTCCCTTCCCTTCCTCGACTTCTCCGTCTCCATCTCTGGGGATAGGTTATTGACCAACATTCACTACAAGCCCACTGACTCCCACAGCTACCTGGACTACACTTCCTCCCACCCCGCCGCCTGTAAGGACTCTATTCCATTCTCCCAGTTTCTCCGTCTCCGCCGCATCTGCTCCGACGATGCCACCTTCCATACCAGTGTTTCCGACATGTCTTCCTATTTCCTCAACCGAGGATTCCCCTCTACCGTGGTTGACACGGCCCTCGACCGCGTCCGTTCTATCTCCCACACTTCTGCCCTCAGCCCTGCCCCTCCCTCCCGGAACCATGATCGAGTTCTCCTTGTCCTCACCTTTCACATTCAACGCATCATCCTCCGCCATTTCCGCCACCTCCAACGTGATCCCACCACCAAACACATCTTCCCCTCACCTCCCCTTTCAGCATTCCATAGGGACCGCTCCCTCCGAGACACCCTAGTCCACTCCTATATCACCCCCAGCACCCCTTCCCCTTACACCTTCCCGTGCAAGCGCAGGAGATGCAACACCTGCCCTTATACTTCCCCCGCCTTCCCACTGTCCAGGGCCCCAAACACCCCTTCCAGGTGAAACAACGATTTACTTGTACTTCTTGCAATCTGGTATACTGTATTCGCTGCTCATAATGTGGTCTCCTCTACATTGGGGAGACCAAACGCAGATTGGGTGACCACTTTTGGAACACCTCCGTTCAGTCCATAAGGGTGACCCTGAGCTTCTGGTCGCCTGTCATTTTAATTCACCGCCCCATTCCCACTCAGACCTCACCGTACTCGGGCTCTTACATTGTTCCATGGAAGCTCAGCGTAAGCTCGAGGAACAGCACCTCATCTTCCGTTTAGGCACTTTACAGCCTTCCGGACTCAATATCGAGTTCAACAATTTCAGATCATAACCTCGGCCCCTATCATATTTATATATTTTTTATCCACACTTTTGGTTTGTGCCTTTTCTTTTTTTTCTCTCCCACATGGCAGCTGTCTTTCATTCTGCCAGCGCATTTCACACTCCATCTGGAGCCATCCTTTGTTTCTTTACCTGTCCTATTACCATCTCGTCTCGCCTTGAATATCTCTTAATGTCTCTTCACCTCTCCCAGACCTTCCCTTTTGTTCTTTCATCCCCTCCCCCATTTCCCAGCCCCCAACTTGCTTTTTCATCTGTTTAATTTTCTGCTTTTTTCTCAGTTCTGAAGAAGGGTTTTGACCTGAAACGTTGACTCTGTTTGTCTCTCCACGGATGTTGCCTGGCCTGCTGAGTTTTTCCAGCTTTTCCTGTTGTTATTTTAGATTTTTGTGCTCAAGTCCTGGGATTGGAACTTGAACCCACAACCTTCTGACTCAGAGGCGAGAGTGCTACCATTGAGCCACAGCTGACATTCTTAGGGCTATCACCCTGAGAGGTACACGTGCACAGAAAAAAAGCAAACTATCCTGGTTGTAGTATAGTATCAGGTGGAAGCGTTTTCAATATTTAGCTACCTCTAGTGCCCCCCAGTTCTAATCCTCTGTTGCCTCAAGACTCCATACTCTACTGCTACTTTCAGCCTCTAGTTCTAGTGCTCATACCTCACCTAAGTCCCAGTGTTCTGCTGCATCTCCTTGCTATGATTCCTGATGCTCTGCCAAGTCTCCCTGCCTTGAGTACTTCCTTCTTCCCTGCCCAACTGAGCCCTTATGGTCTGTTGCTTCTGCATGCCCCAAGTCCCAAAGCTGTACTACCTTCTTCCTAAGTCCTAAAGCTGCTGCCATTTCCTCTCCCTGCCCTGCAACCCAATGTTGTGCCTGATATTAGCTTTACAATGATAATTTTAAGTTTTTAATCATAATTAAATTACAGTCAAGCCAAACAGTACAAAGAGACAAAAATCACACCTTCCCAGAAAGCTTCAACAAAGCTACCTCTCCTACCATCTATAGTTCCAGATTGGCCCTAAAGATAAAAGAGGTAAAAAAAAAGGATAAAAATTATTCGATTGGCTCTATTTCGATGGTGATGCAAACAGTAAGGAGACACTGCGGGACACACTCACTGGAAGGAGACACCGTGGGACACACTTACTAGAAGGAGACACACTATAAGGAGGTCGGGATCCAGGAGTAAGGACGGGACCCAGGAGCGAGGTCGAGGCCCAGGGGCGAGGACGGGGCCCAGGGACGAGGTCGAGGCCCAGGAGCAAGGTCGGGACCCAGGAGCAAGGACGAGGCCCAGGGGCGAGGACGAGGCCCAGGAGCGAGGATGAGCCCAGCAGCGAGGTCGAGGCCCAGGAGTGGCGCAGCATGGACCAGCAATGGGGTCGGGAGGGATTCACTGCAGCCTATGAAACCCAGGCAGAGAGGACCTGCGGGAAGGAGGGAGGAGGACAGTAGGAGTATGTTTGTGTGTATGTGCTAGGCCGATGTAGCAGAGCCTGGTCTCCAATCATCTTGGATCCCCTTGCCATTGGACCAAGACCTTGCTCTGTCAAGCCCATGTGGTAGCTGGTGTGCAACGGCCACCCCACGATAAAAGAATTCACGCACAGGCATCTTCCACCCTTTAAAATGAAGTTTGGGACCTGGAACGTCAGGACCCTCATGGACAACCCCAACAGTGACAGACCGGAACGCCATACTGCTATCGTTGCCCGGGAGCATAGACGTTTCAACATAGACATCGCAGCCCTAAGCGAGACCCGGCAGGCAGGGGAAGGCCAGCTCAAGGAGCAAGGCGGTGGTTACACCTTCTTCTGGAATGGCAAACCTGAAGAACGCTGCCTCCATGCGATAGGCTTCACCATAAAAAATGAGCTAGTTGAACGTCTCAGAGACTCCCCTTGTGGAATAAATGAACGGCTCATGACTCTACGGCTCACCCTAGCCCGGAACCAGTGTGCTACGGTCATCAGTGCGTACGCCGCAACACTGGAAGCCACAGACAAGACCAAAGAGGAATTCTACTCCAGCCTCGAACAATCCCTGTCCCGAGTCCCAACGAGTGACAAGCTGATCCTCCTCGGCGACTTTAACGCCAGAGTTGGAAAGGACACAGACCCCTGGGGAGGTGTGATCTGCAGAGAGGGGGTAGGGAAAGCCAACTCCAATGGTACCCTCCTCCTGATGAAATGCTTAGAACGTGGCCTTGTAATAATCAGCACCTTGTTCCGTCAGAGAGAGACAAGTACAAGGCTTCATGGCAACACCCTCGCTCCAAGCACTGGCATCTGCTGGACTACGTCATCGTCCGAGCGAGGGACCGCAAGGACGTCCGCATCACTCATGCCATGACAGGAGCTGACGACTGCTGGACAGACCACCGCCTAATCCGCTCTGTCATCTCCATCAACGTAACCCCAAAACAGTGGCAGCAACAGAAGCAATGCCGCAGGAAAATCAATGCTGGAGCACTCAAAGATCCTGCTAAGAAAGCCCTATTCAGCCTGTGCCTCACAACCAACCTGACGACTCCCAGTGATTCAGAGACACAGAGTGTCCACAGCACCTGGTCTGCACTCAAGGCTTCCATAATCAGCACCTGTGAAGAAACGCTCGGTCACTCAACCAGGAAACACCAAGACTGATTCGACAAGAACGGCCAGGAGATCCAGAAGCTAGTAAGCCGCAAGTGCAAGGCATTCCTGATCTGGAAACAGCAACAGAGCAAGAAAGCAGCTCTACAGATGCCTGAAGGCCGAGGTCCAACAAAAAACTTGCGACCTAAAGAACAGATGGTAGGTAGAGAAAGCGCAGGAGATCCAGCAGCTAGCTGACAACCACGATGTGCGTGGATTCTTTAGCGCAGTCAAGACCATCTACGGCCCAGGCACCCAAGATCCTACCCCACTGCGGGCCAAGAACGGAGTGGTACTCATCGACAGAGAGGCAGTCAGTGCCCGCTGGAAGGAGCACTTCGAAGATCTCCTTAACTGAGACCCTGTCTTCAACGCGAGTGTCCTCAACTCCATCCCACAGCATGCTACTCGCCACCACCTCAGCACAGCCCCAGCTCGGCATGAGGTTGAAAAGGCCATCTGACAACTGAAGAACAACAAGGCCTCAGGAGCAGATGGAATCCCCGCCAAGGCGCTAAAACATGGGGGAGAAGCACTATTGGCACGAATAATGAACTAATTTATGTTATTTGAAAGGAGGAGAGCATGCCAGGGGATCTCAGAGATGCCATAATCGTGACCATCTTCAAGAAAGGTGACAAGTCCAATTGCGGTAATTACAGAGGAGTCTCCCTGCTGTCAGCCAGAGGGAAAGTCTTCACAAGAATCCTCCTCAGTCGCCTTCGCCCAGTGGCTGAAGAGCACCGCCCAGAGTCGCAATGCAGATTCAGCCCACTAAGGGGCACAATGGACATGATCTTCACCGCACGTCAACTACAAGAGAAATGCAGGGAACAGCACCAACCGCTGTACATGGTCTTCTTTGACCTCACAAAGGCCTTCGACACTGTCAACCGTGAGGGATTATGGAGTGTCCTCCTCAAATTCGGCTGCCCTCAAAAGTTTGTCACCATCCTCCGCCTGTTTCACGACAACATGCAAGCTGTGATCCTGACCAACAGATCCACCACGGACCCAATTCATGTACGGACAGGGATCAAACAAGGTTGTGACATTGCACCAACGCTCCTCTCGATCTTCCTTTCTGCAATGCTCCATCTCACCGTCAGTAAGCTCCCTGCTGGAGTGGAGCTAATCTACAGAACATGGCTTATCATGGGCTCAAAGCCACTTCCATGCCCGCTCCCCATAACCCTTCATGTTATGTTAATAAATAAATAGACGTTTTCATTATGAACAGCTAGCTTGAGCTTGTCATTTATTCAGCCATGTGGACTACTGTACAGGCATCCATCTTGACTACTGCCTTGTGGGTAGCCCCCTACTAAACATACAGCTCCACCTAGTGTACCATTCTAGAATGACATGTTACTGATCATTACATCCCCCTTCCTTAGAGGTTAAACAAAATCAATATCAATCAATATCAATCAATCATAACGACATAAACATCTTCACAACAGTCAACACATTTTCAAAGCTTTACTTTATCAACGCTAAGCTTTTCATTCTTTTATTATAGTTTTCTTTGTACTCAAAGATTAAGTCTATCAGGCTTTTTTACTTCACGTGTGGATCTTCTCAGCACAGGTAAGTCTGATGTGTTTTCATGAGAGCCTGTATGTGTGTTTGTGTTAGATTGTTCCGGTGGTGAGTGACAAGATTCAGTTGCGGCATTGTCATCGATTTGCTCTTGGATAGTTTCTTGTGTTTTCAGGAGGGAACGGTGGTTCCTCCTGAGAATCTGTCCTTCCTTAGTTCTAACAGTGTATGACCTTGGTCCTACTTCCTCAAGAACTGTAGCTTTCCTGTTCCATGCATCTGGATCCTCAATCCTGACAACATCATCCCTTGTCAATGGTTTCAGAGTTTTGGATGACTTATCATAGTATGATTTCTGTTTCAGCTTTAACAGTTGAAGTCTCTGTCTCAGTTCCTTACTCTGCTTTTCTTTTGCACAGCAGGGTAGCATGGTGCGCAACTTGCGACCCATTAGGAGTTCAGCAGGTGAAGAACCACAGTCTAAAGGGGAGGCTCGGTAGCTCAGCAGGGCGAGATAAGGATCAGACTTGCTTTCTGTTGCTTTCTTCAGTAGCTGTTTGAGAACTTGAACACCTTTCTCTGCCTTACCATTCGACTGAGCATACAGAGGACTGGATGTGATGTGTTGAAAGTCATAATGTGCTGCAAACTGTTGCCACTCCTTACAGTTGAAGCACGGACCATTGTCGCTAACGGCAATCCTGGGAATTCCATGTCTGGCAAAGATGGATTTATCATGCATTATGACACTGCTTGCTGATGTGCTTGAGAGCAGTGCCATTGCAGGATAGTTAGAATAGTAGTCAATCACTATTAGATAGTCTTTACCATTCAAGTGAAAGAGGTCCATACCAACCTTTTGCTATGGTGCTGTTGTTAAGTCAGCAACTATCATTGGTTCCTTTGCTTGTTTGTTTTGGTGTTTCTGACATGTCTCACATATGCCTATCATGTTCTCAATGTTCTTATTTATGCCAGGCCAAAAAACAGTGTCTCTTGCTCTCCTTTTGCATTTTTCAATTCCGAGGTGTCCCTCATGAATCCTTTTGAGCATGTCTTGACGTAGAGCCTGTGGAATGACTATTCTGTTCTGTTTTAGTAATAGTCCACTTGCGACACTTAACTCTGACCTGATGTGATAGTACTTTGGACAGGAACCTTTTGGCCAACCATGATGAATGTTCTCTATTGCTGTTTGTAACACTGTATCTTTTACTGTTTCTTCTGCTATTTGCTTTGATTTTGTGTCTGACACAGGCAGTGCAGCAGTGACCATACTCACATGAACATCCACGTCTTCCTCAGTAGAGCTCACATGACTCATTGTGGGTGCTCGGGATAGTGCATCTGCTAACACTATGTGTTTGCCTGGTGTGTAGATCAGTTCAAAGTCATATCTTTGCAGCTTCATCATGAGTCGTTGAATCCTTGGAGACATCTCACTCAGATTTTTTTTTATGATGGCAACCAGTGGGCAGTGGTCTGTCTCAACTGTGAAGGTGGGAAGTCCATATATGTAGCCATGGAACTTTTCTGGTCCAACTACCAAGCCCAGACATTCCTTTTCAATCTGGGCGTATCGACACTCAGAATCAGTCATAGACCTGGAGGCATAGGCAACAGGCTTCCAATCTTCACCCTCTGCTTGTAGCAAGACCACGCCTAGGCCATCTTTTGATGCATCCGTTGACACTTTGATTTTCTTTGTTGGGTCAAAGAAGAGGAGTACAGGTGTGGTTGTCAGCACTGTTTTGAGGTTCATCCACTCTTGTTCATGTCTTTCTGTCCATGCGAACTCATTTGTTTTATGTAGCAGGTCTCGCAGACAGGCTGTCTTGGCTGACAAGTTAGGAATGAACTTTCCAATGAAGTTTATCATCCCCATGATGCGTAGCACTCCTTTTTTGTCAGTGGGTCGGGGCATGTTGAGTATGGCGTTTACTTTTTCCATATCTGGCTCTATTCCTTTACCAGATAGATTATCTCCTAGGAAAGTGACTTCCTGGACGCCAAACTGACACTTGGCTTTGTTGAGCTTCAGTCCATTCCGGCGTATGCTCTGTAGCACTTTAGTCAGTCTCTCATTATGTTCTTTCAGTGTGGAGCCCCAGATGATGATGTCATCAACATAGACCCGAACTCCTTCCAGACCTTCAATTATGTGTTCCATCACTCTATGAAAAATTTCAGATGCAGATATTATCCCAAAAGGCATTCTGAGGAAAGAATACCTGCCAAATGGTGTGTTGAAGGTACAGTATTTGGTGCTCTCTTCATCCAGTTTTAGTTGCCAAAATCCTTGTGAGGCATCGAGCTTTGTGAAGTATCTGGCACCTGACATTTCACTGGTGATTTCTTCTCGCTTGGGAATCTGGTAGTGTTCACGTTTTATGTTTGCATTTAGGTCCTTTGGATCCATGCATACTCTTAGATCATTGTTCTTTTTCTTTACACATACCATGGAGTTAACCCAGTCTGTTGGCTCTTCGACTTTCCTGATGACTCCTAGTGTGGTCATTCTGTCCAGTTCTTTCTTGAGCCGGTCACGCAGGGGTGCTGGAACTCTCCATGGAGCATGTACCACTGGCTGAGCATTCTCCTTTAGCTGGATCTTGTAAGTGAATGGTAGAACTCCAAATCCTTTGAACACATCCTGGAAATTACTCACTACAGAATCCACCGAGTCATCTGGTCTGCTTATGGCACAGTTTATACGGTAGACTCTCTTGACCAGTTCTAAGTCCTCACAAGCTTTGTCACCTAGTAGTGAATCAAGTCCTTCAGCCACAACAGAAAACATGAGATGATGCACTTTGTCTTTGACTGTCACTTTAAGTGTGCATACACCTAAGCTATCTATTTTCTGTCCATTATAGTTCTTCAGTAGTACTGACTTTTTCTGTATTTTGGGCTTTTCTTTCATATTTTTAATGTCACTCATACTGATTAAATTTGCTTTTGCCCCAGTGTCTAGTTTCAATGTAACTAATGCTCCATTTACCTGCAGTGGTATCATCCATTTGTCCTCTTACATAGAAACATAGAAACATAGAAGATAGGAGCAGGAGTAGGCCATTCGGCCCTTCGGCCCTTCGAGCCTGCTCCGTCATTCAATGAGATCATGGCTGATCATCCAAATTCAGTACCCTGTCCCTGCATTCTCCCCATATCCCTTGATCCCTTTAGCCTCAAGAAATATATCCAACTCTTTCTTGAATATATTTAATGAACTGGCCTCCACCGCCCTCTGTGGCAGAGAATTCCACAGGTTCACCACTCTCTGGGTGAAGAAATTCCTCCTCATTTCAGTCCGAAATGGCTTACCCCTTATCCTTAGACAATGACCCCTGGTTCTGGACTCCCCGGCCATCAGAAACATCCTTTCTGCATCTAGTCTGTCCAGACCTGACAGAATTTTATAGGTTTCGATGAGATCCCCTCTCAATCTTCTAAACTCCAGTGAGTATAAGCCCAATCGACACAATCTCTCCTCGTACGTCATTCCTGCCATCCCAGGTATCAGCCTGGTGAATCTTCGCTGCACTCCCTCCATGGCAAGAACGTCCTTCCTCAGGTAAGGTGACCAAAACTGCACACAATACTCAAGGTGCGGTCTCACCAAGGCCCTGTACAACTGCAGCAAGACATCCTTGTTCTTGTACTCGAACCCTCTTGCTACGAAGGCCAACATACCATTTGCCTTCTTAACCGCCTGCTGCACCTGCATGCTTACCTTCAGCGACTGGTGCACAAGAACACCCAGGTCTCTTTGCACTTCCCCTTCTCCCAATCTATTGCCATTCAAATAATAATCTGCCTTCCTGTTTTTGCCACCAAAGTGGATAACCTCACATTTATCCACATTATAGTGCATTTGCCATGTTTCTGCCCAATCACCCAACCTGTCCAAATCGTACTGGAGTTTCATGACATCCTCCTCACAGCATACCCTCCCACCCAGCTTTGTGTCGTCTGCAAATTTGGAGATATTACATCCAATTCCCTCGTCCAGATCATTAATATATATTGTGAACAGCTGGGGTCCTAGGACCGATCCTTGCCGTACCCCACTAGTCACTGCCTGCCACTCGGAAAATGACCCGTTTATTCCAACTCTTTGCTTTCTGTCCGCATTAACTTTATGTTCAGCATTGTCCATTCTTGAGGGCTGCACATTTTCTGTATCCTTTTCTATATTGTCACATGACACCATTCCTACAAAAAATGTCTCACTTAAATCAGTGTCCTCAATCACATTGACTTGTTGCCCTTTCTTTGTTTTTACTTTTGAAAAGCATTGTTTGGCAAAGTGATTCTTTCCATTACATTTTGTGCACATTTTTCCAAACGCTGGGCATTGTCTTGACTGGTGCTGGTAACCACAGCGTTTACAATTAAAAATTCCACCCTCCGATTGCTTTGCATTTCTGTTCTGCCCAAGATTCTTCCCCTCGTAGGACACAGCACCGACAGCAGCACAGTCACTCATTACAGTCGCATCATTATTAATTTGACTGAAAGTCTTTGCGTGCTGCCAAGCTAGCTCACTGGCATGGCATATTTTCACGGCATCCTCCAATGTTAGTTCGGTCTCTCTCAACAAACGTTTCCTGACCTTTTTATCATGAATACCAAACACAATCTGGGCATGAATCATGGATGATTTCAGTTCAGAGAAATTATGTGTCTGTGCTTTCAGTTTCAGATCGGTCACAAAGCTATCAAAAGTCTTATTTTGCTGCTGTATCCGTGAACGGAACACGTACCTCTCATAGGTCTCGACTTTTTGGGAGAACAATGTGTATCAAACTTCTTTAGCACATCGTCCATTTTTTCTCTGTCCTCCTCTTGATCAAATACAAATGTATTAAATACCTCTATCACCTGCGGGCCTGCAACTGTGAGCAGTAACGCTATTTTCCTTGCGTCTGGCTTCGTACCGAACCTAATGGCAGCAATGTAGAGTTCGAATTGTTGCTTGAAAGTCCGCCAATTGCAGTCGACATTCCCCGTGAGTTTCAAACCCTCCGGTGGCTTCAAATTCTCCATGTCGCATTTCACAATATTCAGCAGATATTACCAATCCTGGTACCATGTTATGTTCATAAATAAATAGACGTTTTCATTATGAACAGCTAGCTTGAGCCAGTCATTTATTCAGCCATGTGGACTACTGTACAGGCATCCATCTTGACTACTGCCTTGTGGGTAGCCCCCTACTAAACATACAGCTCCACCTAGTGTACCATTCTAGAATGACATGTTACTGATCATTACATTTCACTTCCTAATCTTGCAAAAATCTGTCTATCTCCACCTTAAATGTATTTAATGACCCAGCTTCCATGGCTCTCTGGGGCAGAGAATTCCACAGATTTACGACCCTCTGAGAGAAGAAATTCCTCCTCATCTCAGTTCTAAAAGGGCGACCCTTTATTCTGAAACTATGCCCCCGAGTTCTAGATTTCCCCATGAGGGGAAACATCCTCTCTGCATCTACCTTATCGAGCCCCCTCAGTATCTTATATGTT
This sequence comes from Somniosus microcephalus, assembly GCF_052327205.1. Taxonomy (NCBI): domain Eukaryota; kingdom Metazoa; phylum Chordata; class Chondrichthyes; order Squaliformes; family Somniosidae; genus Somniosus; species Somniosus microcephalus. Next base: position 311,755,637 of record NC_140989.1, read on the forward strand.
TCAATAAGATCACCTCTCATTCTTCTAAATTCCAATGAGTATAGGCCCAACCTGCTCAACCTTTCTTCATAAGTCAATCCCCTCATCTCTGAAATTAACCTAGTGAATCATCTCTGAACTGCCTCCAATGCAAGTATATCCTTCCTTAAATAAGGAGACCAAAACTGTATGCAGTACTCAAGGTGTGGTCTCACCAATACCCTGTACAGTTGTAGCAGGACTTCCCTGCTTTTATACTCCAAACCCCTTGCAATAAAGGCCAACATTCTATTTGCCTTTTTGATTACTTGCTGTACCTGCATGTTAACATTTTGTGTTTCATGCACAAGGACCCCCAGGTCTCTCTGAACTGTAGCATTTTGTAATCTCTCTCCATTTAAATAATAATTTGCTTTTTTATTTTTCCTGCCAAAGTGTATAACCTCACACTTTCCCACATTATACTCCATCTGCCAAATGTTTGCCCACTCACTTAGCCTGTCTATATCCTTTTGCAGATTCTTTGCGGCATCTGCACATCTTGCTTTCCCACTCATCTTTGTATCATCCGCAAACTTGGCTACATTACACTCGGTCCCTTCATCCAAGTCATTAATGTAGATTGTAAATAGTTGAGGCCCCAGCACCGATCCCTGTGGCACCCCACTAGTTACCGTTTGCCAACCGGAAAATGACCCATTTATCCCGACTCTCTGCTTTCTGTTAGTTAGCCAATTCGCTATCCATGCTAATATATTACCCCCAACTCCGTGAGCTCTTATCTTATGCGGTAACCTTTTATGTGGCACCTTATCGAATGCCTTCTGGAAATCCAAATACACCACATCCACTGGTTCACCTTTGTCCACCCTACTCGTTACATCCTCAAAGAACTCCAGCAAATTTGTTAAACATGATTTCTCTTTCATAAAACCATGTTGACTCTGCTTCACTGCATTATGATTTTCCAAATGCCCTGCTACTGCTTCCTTAATGAAGGACTTCAGCATTTTCCCAACGACAGATGTTAGACTAACTGGTCTATAGTTTCCTGCTTTCTGTCTCCCTCCTTTCTTAAATAGGGGTGTTACATTAGTGGTTTTCCAATCTGCTGGGACCACTCCAGAGTCTAGCAAATTTTGGTATATTGCAACCAATGCATCCACTAGCTCTGCAGCCACTTCTTTTAAGACCCTGGGATGCAGGTCATCTGGTCCAGGGAACTTGTCGTCTTTTAGTTACATTATTTTACCAAGTACTTTTTCCTTAGTGATAGTGATTGTCTTTAGTTCCCCCCTCCCTGTGGCCCCTTGATTGTCCATTATTGGGATGTTGTTAGTGTCTTCTACCGTGAAGACAGATACAAAGTATTTGTTCAGAGTCTCTGCCATTTCCCCGTTCCCCATTATTAATTCCCCAGTCTCATCCTCTAAGGGACCAACGTTTACTTTAGCTACTCTCTTTTTTATATACCTGTTGAAGCTCTAACTATCTGTTTTAATATTTCCTACCAGTTTACTCTCATAATTCATCTTCTCTCTCTTTATTATTTTTTTAGTCCTCCTTTGCTGGTTTTTAAAAATTTCCCAATCCTCTGGCCTCCCACCAATCTTGGCAACATTGTATGCCTTCATTTTCAATTTGATACTATCCTTTACTTCCTTAGTTAGCCACAGATGGTGCTCCCTTCTCTTAAAATCTTTCTTTCTCACTGGAATATATTTTTGTTGAGAGTTATGAAATAGCTCCTTAAATGTCCGCCACTGCATTTCAACTGTCTTACCCTTTAATTTATTTTTCCAGTCCACTTTAGCTAGTTCTGCCCTCATGCCACTGTAATTGCCGTTGTTTGAAATCAGGACACTGGTTTGAGATACAAGTTTCTCACCCTCCAACTGAATTTGAAATTCAACCATGCTATGATCACTCTTTCCTAGAGGATCCTTTACTATGAGATCATTTATTAATTCTGTCTCATTACATAGTACCAGATCCAAGATAGCCTGCTCCCTAGTTAGTTCCATTACATACTGATCTAGGAAACCATCCCGGATACATTCTATGAATTCCTCCTCAAGGCTACCATGGCCAATTTGATTTGTCCAATCAATATGGAGATTAAAATCACCCATGATTATTACCATACCTTTTTTACAGGCCTCTATTATTTGTTGATTTATACTCTGTCCAACAGTATTGTTACTGTTTGGGGGGCCTGTAGACTATGCCCACCAATGACTTTTTTCCCTTTATTATTTTTTATCTCCACCCAAACCAATTCTACATCTTGATCCTCTGAGCCAATATCACTTCTCACCACTGCACTGATCCCATCCTTTACCAACAAAGCCACCCCACCTCCCTTTCCTTTCTGTCTGTCCTTCTGAATTGTCAAATACCCTGGAATATTCAGTTCTCAGCCCTGGTCACCTTGCAACCACGTCTGTGTAATGGTGATCAGATCATACCCATTTGTATCTATTTGTGCCGTCAACTCATCTATCTTGTTACGAATGCTGCGTGCATTCAGATATAGAGCTTTTAACTTTGTCTTTTTACCATTTCTCCTTGTTTTGGCCCCATTTTCTGTTGCACTCTTATTTATACACATTCTGTCCCTTCCTGTCACACTCTGGTTATTATTTCCCCCATCTCTATCCTGCTCTATTGTTTTCTAATTTCTCATTGACTTTTTATTCCTGACTCCATCTTTCCTTCTGGGGGGGAGACAGGGAAATAGTTTACCCCATCCCTGAGAAATGTGATCCCTGTTATCCTTCTAATTAGCACTCCCATTGTCCTACATTTGTACTTTCTAAAGTAGTGGGAGCTGCTGTTACCTCTCAAATTATCCATCACCTAGACAGTTCCAGTCCAATCCAAAATTACTAGTATAATTTTGGCATTGCCGTTCCACTGGTGATCTTGTTGCCTATGTTATGAACCTCTGAAACGCTGCATTTGAATTTTCTGGTGAATCACTTTTTTTTGGCTTTGATAACTCCAAGCCTTTCACAGGGTCTGGCACTCATTACTTCTAAACAGGTTACCATTATATAACCTCCCACCAAAGTTATGTTCATGGCTATTACGTTTACTGTCAACTTACTTTATCTGTGCTACACACAAGCCCATTACTTCTATCTCATTTTTTCTTCATTTGGACCCTTTTCTCCTGTCTCCTCCCCCTCTTGTCACCCAGTCATCCTACCTTTCATTTCTTTCCTCTCAAGCACTTTGACCCCCCCACCCCAAACCTTATCCCAACCTATCACTGCTCTTCTGCGGCCATTTCCAGGCTTGATCCTCCTTTAATATGCACACAGCTACCCTTTTGCCTCTCTCAGCATTCTCTGGCAACTCGCCAATAATAATCAAATGAGACACACACTTCAATTTTGCTGTGCATCTTGCTGACATCATTGAGCATGTGTTCCAATCGTGTTGCTTATTTTGCGCTCGTTTCCAATGTGAGTTGAATTTCTCTGTCTATGAGTCAAAAATGGGCAGTCAGCAATAGCTACTTATAGAAATAATGGACGATCTTGTGTATATATAGTACCATGTATGTTTCTGGGACGTCCCAAAGCACTTTAATAGCCAATGAATTGCTTTTGAAGTGTAGTCACTGCTGTTCTGTAGGCAAATGCAGCAATCAATTTGGATACAAGTTCCCACAAAGAGCTTTGATATAAATGACCAGTTTATCAGTTTTGTGCTGATGGTTGAGGGATAAGTGTTGGTCAAGAAATCAGGAAAACTTCCTGCTCTTCTTTGAATAGTGCATGGAATTTTTTACATCCACCTGAACTGGTAGATGGGGCCTCAATTTAATGTCTCATCTGAAAGACAGCACCTGCAACACTATGTAGCACCTCCTTAGCACTCCACTGATGTGTTAGCCTAGATTATGTACTCAAATCCTGGAGTGGGACTTGAACCCATGACCTTCTGACAAAGAGATGAGAGCACTGCTGCACATCCAAACTCTTCGTTCCAAGTCCTTTCCTCCCTTCATTAGATGGGTGTTGCTATTCTTTTCTCAGATCCATTGTAGGTAAGTTTTAATTTTTCTCAGTTTAATTATTTCTTCCCCTGCCATTCAGTGTCTGGCCCCAACCCTCCTCACTGCTGGCTCAGCCACTATGAGCCTTGGTCCTCTCCTCTTCCCACTGTATGCCCCTTCCAGGCTTTGGGCTACTCATCCTTACCAGCCATCCTTGGCTGCTCTCATTCCTGCTGCCTGTTCTTCGCCAGTTACCCATCACTGAGCTGGGAAACTGGCTGTTTAGTTTGCAAAGCACTTCTTGCACCTTTAATGTACGTATTGGTCAACTGTATAGTTGGCAATTATAAGCTCAATGAGTGTTTTAAAAGACAACTGTCTGTTACACCTATTTCGATTATACTTTTTGCATTATGGTACTTCCATCATACCTGCCTGTCACACTTACCTTTCATGATTAAACTTACTATTAATTTTACTTACCACTGATTGAGTCTTCCAGGCTTGGCCTCTAAAGTAGATAGTGCTGTTGACCTTCTAGCTCCATTTCCAAGATAGATGGCACTGCCTGTCACCCGCCTTGAAGCTCCCAAAATTGAACCTGCACCCTCCCCTTTGCAGCTGCTAGTCTTTCCACGACTGGATCCTAATTCCAACCTACCTTAAGCCTAGGCTGTAAAGTATGCTTTCCTGTGGTTCAGTAACCAGCTTAAAATTCTGTAGCTGCTTTCAGCATTTTTAACAACATTGGTGAAAGCATTACAGAACTTTAAGCCAGTTCTCAGCAATGAGTTGGAATGCAATTTACGTGATTTAATTCAGTACCTCAAATGCTGACTTGATAAATTAATAATGAATCATGTTATGGTATCCAAATATGGAGTTGTAATATTTTTCTTTTTTTTCATAGCTACTTACATTAAGACTTCCATCGACGATTATTATATATTAACAGATGTTTAATTTACAAGAACTGGCAAATTTATAAACCTCCCAACAAATGCAGGCTTCCATCATGAAAGGGCTGTGGAGTTCTCCCACATAGCAGAATTCCCCATGGTCTGGGGGTAATTGATGGGACCCACAGAGCCATTGAGCCTCCTTCCTTGATGCAGATTCAGAAATAAACCATTCCCTAAAGTTCAGATACCCAGGAGCTACTGTCCATGACTCTTGTGTTGAGGCAGTCTGGCATTCCTGACATATTCCAGGGCCAGGCAACAGATAGCTTCTTGGAGACCAGGGATACTTTCTGTAGCAACAGAAAACGCTGGAAAAACTCAGCAGGCCAGGGCAGCATCCGTGGAGAGAGAAACAGAGTTAACGTTTCAGGTCGATGACCCTTCATCAGAACTAGAAAAAAGCAGGAAAGGGAATAGATTTTAAAGCAAGTTGGGAGCTGGGAAAAGGGGGAGGGGATGAAAGAACAAAAGGGAAGGTCAGTGATAGGATAGAAAGCAGGAGAGATAAAGAGACATTAAAAGATATTCAAGGCAAGAGGAGGTGGTGATGGGACAGGTAAAGGAACAAAGGATGGTTCAAGATGAAGTGTGAATGGCGCTGGCAGAATGATGGACAGCTGCCATATGGGAGGGAAGAAAAAAGGACAGACGAAAGTGTGGATTAAAAAAAAATAATTATATAATATATATGATAGGGGCCGAGGTTATGATCTGCAATTGTTGAACTCTATGTTGAGTCCAGAGGGCTGTAGAGTGCCTAATCGAAAGATGAGGTGCTGTTCCTCGAGCTTACGCTGAGCTTCCGTGGAACAATGCAAGAGGCCGAGGTCAGTGAGGTCTGAGTGGGAGTGAAGCGGAGAATTAAAGTGACAGGCCACCGGGAGCTCGGGGTCCCACTTACGGACTGAACGGAGGTGTTCCGCAAAGCGGTCATCCAATCTGCGTTTGGTCTCCCCAATGTAGAGGAGACCACATCGTGAGCAGCGAATGCGGTATACTAAATTGCAGGAAGTACAAGTAAATCGCTGTTTCACCTGCAAGGGGTGTTTGGGGCCCTGGACAGTGGGAAGGGGGAGGTATAAGGGCATGTATTGCATCTCCTGCGCTTGCACGGGAAGGTGCCGGGCAAAGGGGAAGGGGTGCTGGGGTGATAGAGGAATGGACTAGGGTGTCGTGGAGGGAGCGGTCCCTACGGAATACTGAAAGGGGAGATGAGGGGAAGATGTGTTTGGTGATGGGATCACGCTGGAGGTGGCGGAGGATGATCCGTTGAATGTGGAGGCTGGTGGGGTGAATGGTGAGGACAGGGGGAACTCTATCGTGGTTCCGGGAGGGGCAGGGGTGAGGGCAGAAGTGCGGGAGATAGAACGGACACGGTCGAGGGCCGTGTCAACCACAGTAGAGGGGAATCCTCGGTTGAGGAAAAAGGAAGACATGTCGGAAGCACTGGTATGGAGGGTGGCATCGTCAGAGCAGATGCAGCGGAGACAGAGAAACTGGGAGAATGTAATAGAATCCTTACAGGAGGCGGGGTGGGAGGAAGTGTAGTCCAGGAGCTGTGGGAGTCAGTGGGCTTGTAGTGAATGTTTGTCAATAACCTATCCCCATACTTTCTGTAGCAGTGGCTAATGAATGCTGTGAAGTTCCCTAGAAGTCCAGGAAACATTACAATGAGGTACATTCAATGACTTTAGTCATCATGGAACATAGTAATGGCATCTTGAAATATTGATTCCAATGCCTAGATAGGTCAGGGCTGGGGCTTCAACATGCTCCTCTGAGGGTCTTGAAAATAGCTGTGGTTTGGTGCATGCTCCACAATTTAGCACTGGCCAGAAAGAACCAACTTCAGTGAGCTCAGGAGCACCCAGATCTAACAGCGCTTGAGGAAGATGATATCTCTTCAGAAAATGCATCAGTGGCAGAAGGCAATACCCTTCCTGTTGCTAGAAACATTAGGGACAACTACACCCACTCTACTACTACTCTTGAACATTCCAAACCATATAACTGAGGCTTAGAGCTACAGGCAGCAACTGATCCTTTAATCCATAGCCCCATCCGAATAAGAAAAAAGTTCAATAACCATCTGGAACACACCATAGCAACCATCAGAAATAACCTGATGTTTTTCTCAATGATGGCAAAGCCATCTCAAATGTATTGAAGTAACGTGAAGTATGCGCAGTTTCCTGATTGAACAAAGAAAACGCTGCCATCACAGTTCTCTGTGTTCCTGGCACGATGATACATGTAAGTCCATAATTCTCTCGAGGTCCAGTTGTTTTAATTTAAAACTCTGTACACCATCTCCCATGCCCCCTGCTTTGCTCCACTCCCCAGTTCACAATGGGATCATGCAAAATTATAGGCCGGTAAGCCTGACATCGGTAGTGGGGAAAATGCTAGAGTCCATTATAAAAGATGTAGTAGTAGAGCACTTGGAAAACAGTGACAGGATCGGACAAAGTCAACATGGATTTACAAAATGTAAATCGTGCTTGACTAATCTACTGGAATTTTTTGAGGATGTAACTGGTAGAATAGATAAGGGAGAACCAGTGGATGTGGTGTATTTGGACTTTCAGAAGGCTTTTGATAAGGTCCCGCATAAGAGATTAGCATGTAAAGTTAAGGCACATGGAATTGGGGGCAAGGTACTGACTTGGATAGAGAACTGGTTGGCAGACAGGAAGCAAAGAGTTGGAATAAACGGGTCTTTTTCTGAGTGGCAGGCAGTGACTAGTGGGGTACCGCAGGGATCGGTCCTAGGACCCCAGCTATTCACAATATATATTAATGATCTAGACAAGGGAACTAGATGTAATATCTCCAAGTTTGCAGACGACACAAAGCTGGGTGGGCGTGTGTGCTGTGAGGAGGATGCCGAGAAACTCCAGTATGATTTGGACAGGTTGGGTGATTGGGCAGATGCATGGCAGATGCAGTATAATGTGGATAAATGCGAGGTGGCAAAAACAGGAAGGCAGATTATTATCTGAATGGCAATAGATTGGGAGAAGGGTGTGGTAAACCACTGTTATACCTGCCTGTGTGGGTGTTTGTATTCCACTGTGTACATGTCTGTACATGCCTCGGCTGACTCCTCCCACGAGTCCAGGTATAAAGGTGACTGCTCCACAGTCCCTCTGTATTCTGGACTGGTCGACCACTCGAGGCACACCTTCATTCTCTTGTTAATAAAAGCCTGTTAGTTACTCGCTTAACCTCAGTCTTTTGAGTAATTGATAGCGCATCAATTTTATTAACAAGATTTTTTTATAATGGAGAAGATCATCACACCAGCATGCCTGGACTTAGACCATCGGGAGGCGGACGCATCCACCAAGTTTGCTCACTGGCTTAGGTGCTTTGAAAGATTCCTGATCGTCTCCGCTGCAACGGTCAAATCGGATGAGGACAAACTGGATGTCCTGACCTCCAAAGTGAACCACCGAGCGTACTCGGTCATCCAGGACGCGACCTCGTACACGGCTGCTCTCAAGCTCCTCAAGGACCAGTACACGCGCCCAGTGAACGAGGTGTACGCTAGGCACCTCCTGGGGAGTCGTAAACAACAACCTGGGGAATCGACCGAGGAATACCTTCAGGCACTGTCTGTGCTTGGCCGGGCCTGTGGTTGTAAGGATGTAAAGGCCGCCGTGTACACAGAGGAACTTATCCGGGACGCTTTTGTAGCGGGCCACAGGTCCAATTACACCCGACAGCGACTGTTGGAGCAGAGTGACCTCGACCTCAACAAGGCCTCTGAACTCGCACTATCATTGGACGCAGCCTACCGCGGCATGGATGCCTACTCCTCTGCACCATGGACGCCGCGGGGAACGACAGCCTGGGACACGGTAGGACCGTCTCATAGCGCCGTGCCACCCCAGCCACATCCCAGCAACGGCCCAACTACCGCAGCAGTGTCCCAAGGCCAGAAATGCTACTTCTGTGGCCAGGCCAAACACCCCAGAGCACGCTGCCCGGCGAAAAATGCGATCTGCTCGGGCTGCGGGAAGAAGGGACACTACGCCAGCGTCTGCAGGGCCAAAGCCACCCCGAACCCCAGCAGCGCCGCGTGTGGGCCGTGCGGGCCACCATCTTGGGCCTCCCCAGCCATGTGCGAACCACCGGAACAGCAGCCATTTTGGACGCCTCCAGCCACATGGGGATCATGGACGCCGCCATCTTGGACGCCAGCCGGGACGCAGCAGGCCCCCAACACCGCCTCATCTGATACCCGCAGCGACACACCAACCCCTACGCTGGCCTCCGTTACGCTGGACCAAGCGAGACCGCACCAACTGGCCCGGTCCACAATGGACATTAAGGTAAATGGTCACGAAACAACCTGCCTTTTTGACTCTGGGAGCACGGAGAGCTTCATCCACCTCGACACGGTGCGGCGTTGCTCTCTCCCAGTCCTGCCTGTGCACCAGCGGATTTCTATGGCCTCCGAGTCCCAGTCGGTGGACATTGGCGGCTACTGCGTGGTGACACTCTTAGTAGATGGGACTGTGTACGATAATTTTAAACTTCTGGTCCTGCCCCACCTCTGCGCTGCCGTTCTACTGGGGTTAGATTTTCAGTGCCACCTTAAAAGTGTTACGATGGCGTACGGTGGACCCCTCCCCCCACTCACAGTCCGCAGCAAGCAGCTTCCAAACTGCCCGCCGCGCACCAGGTGCAACCTCTCCACACTCAGAGTCACCCCCCCCCCACTGTTTGCTAACCTCACCCCCGACTGTAAGCCCATCGCCACAAAGAGCAGGCGATACAGTGCCGGGGACAGGGTTTTCATTAAAACCGAAGTGGAGCAGCTCCTGAAGGAGGAGATTATTGAGGGCAGCACCAGCCCCTGGCGAGCCCAGGTTGTGGTCGTTAAGACCGGCGAGAAGCAGCGCCTGGTCATCGACTACAGCCAGACAATAAATCGCTACACCCTGCTGGACGCTTACCCACTCCCCCGCATAGCTGATATGGTCAACCAGATCGCGCAGTACCGTGTCTTCTCGACCATTGACCTGAAATCAGCGTACCACCAGCTCCCTATCCGCCCTGAGGACCGCCAGTATACTGCCTTTGAGGCAAACGGCCGCCTCTATCACTTCCTTAGGGTTCCCTTTGGCGTCACCAACGGGGTCTCCGTCTTCCAAAGGGAGATGGACCAGATGGTCGATCAAAATGCGTTGCAGGCCACTTTCCCATACCTGGACAATGTGACCATCTGCGGCCATGACTTGCAGGACCATGACGCAAACCTCGAAAAATTCCTCTGCACCGCCCAACTCCTGAACCTGACGTATAACAAGGAGAAGTGCATATTCTGCACAACCCGCCTCGCCATCCTTGGCTGTGTTGTGGAACACGGAGTCATCGGTCCTGACCCCGACCGGATGCGTCCCCTTATGGAACTCCCACTGCCCCACTGCCTCAAGGCCCTGAAGAGGTGCCTAGGGTTTTTCTCCTATTACGCCCAGTGGGTCCCCTACTATGCGGACAAGGCCCGTCCGCTGATCAAGTCCACCTCTTTTCCCTTGATGGCAGGGGCCCGCTTAGCCTTCCACCATATCAAGGAAGACATTGCCAAAGCCACCATGCACGCAGTGGACGAATCCATCCCCTTCCAGGTGGAAAGCGACGCGTCCGACTTTGCCCTGGCCGCTACCCTTAATCAGGCAGGGAGACCCGTGGCCTTCTTTTCACAAACCCTCCAGGGCCCGGAGACCAGACACTCCGCTGTTGAGAAGGAGGCCCAGGCTATTGTGGAGGCTGTGCGTCATTGGAGGCACTACCTGGCCGGAAAACGATTTACCCTGCTCACTGACCAGCGTTCAGTTGCTTTTATGTTTAACAACAAGCAGAGGGGCAAAATAAAAAACGACAAGATCTTGAGGTGGAGAATCGAACTTTCCACCTACAATTACGAGATCTTGTACCGGCCCTGGAAGCTCAATGAACCGCCGGATGCTCTATCGTGTGGCACCTGCGCCAGCGCGCAGATCGATAGACTGCGGGCCCTCCACAATGACCTCTGCCACCCGGGGGGTCACCAGGTTTTTCCACTTCATCAAGGCCCACAACCTGCCTTACTCCATTGAGGAGGTCAGGACCATGACCAGGAACTGCCAAGTCTGCGCTGAGTGCAAACCGCACTTTTATAGACCAGACAGGGCTCACCTGATAAAAGCCACTCGCCCCTTCGAGCGTCTGAGTGTTGATTTTAAAGGGCCTCTCCCCTCCTCCGACCGCAATGTGTACTTCCTCAACATTATTGATGAGTACTCCCGTTTCCCGTTCGCCATCCCCTGCCAGGACATGACCAGTGCCACGGTCATTAAATGTCTGAACGACCTCTTCACCCTGTTCAGTTTCCCCAGCTATATCCATAGCGACCGGGGCTCATCGTTTATGAGCGACGAACTCCGCCAGTACCTGCTCGCTAGGGGTATTGCCACAAGCAGGACCACCAGTTACAACCCCCGGGGGAACGGACAGGTGGAAAGAGAGAATGCGACAGTTTGGAAGGCCGCCCTGCTAGCCTTAAAGTCTAGGGGCCTTCCGACCTCCCGCTGGCAGGATGTGCTCCCCGATGCGCTCCACTCTATTCGGTCACTGCTCTGCACTGCCACTAACGCCACCCCTCATGAGAAAATGTTTGTCTTCCCAAGGAAGTCCACATCGGGGACATCGCTACCGCCATGGCTGACGTCCCCAGGGCCGGTCCTACTGAGAAGACACGTGAGGACCCATAAAACGGACCCCCTGGTCGAGAGGGTCGACCTCCTCCACGCCAACCCCCAGTATGTTTACATTGCGTACCCGGACGGGCGGGAGGACACAGTCTCCATACGAGACCTCGCACCCTCGGGGGCCCCAGTAACCCACTACCACCCTCCCCACGATCCAATATCCAACCCCAGCAGATGGCACGCCTGGGCCCCGCGACCCGATCGACACCCACGAGGACTACACACCAGTGCCCCAGCCTACGCGGGACTCGACGCCGGAAGCTTCACTACCCCTGCCATCGCCACGTCGATCACAGCGGCAGACGAGACCTCCGGAGAGACTCCAATACACAAACTTTTAATACACTTCACCCCGCCGGACTCATTTTTAAACAAGGGGTGAATGTGGTAAACCACTGTTATACCTGCCTGTGTGGGTGTTTGTATTCCACTGTGTACATGTCTGTACATGCCTCGGCTGACTCCTCCCACGAGTCCAGGTGTTAAGGTGACTGCTCCACAGTCCCTCTGTATTCTGGACTGGTCGACCACTCGAGGCACACCTTCATTCTCTTGTTAATAAAAGCCTGTTAGTTACTCGCTTAACCTCAGTCTTTTGAGTAATTGATAGCGCATCTTGATAGCGCATCAAAGGGGAAGTGCAACGAGACCTGGGTGTCCTTGTGCACCAATCGCTGAAGGTAAGCATGCAGGTGCAGCAGGCGGTTAAGAAGGCAAATGGTATGTTGGCCTTCGTAGCGAGAGGGTTTGAGTGCAGGAACAAGGATGTCTTGCTGCAGTTGTACAAAGCCTTGGTGAGACCACACCTTGAGTATTGTGTGCAGTTTTGGTCGCCTTATGTGAGGAAGGATGTTCTTACCATGGAGGGAGTGCAGCGGAGATTCACCAGACTGATACCTGGGATGGCAGGAATGACGTATGAGGAGAGATTGTGTCGAATGGGCTTATACTCGCTGGAGTTTACAAGAATGAGAGGGGATCTCATTGAAACTTATAAAATTCTAAACAGGACTAGACAGACTAAATGCAGGAAGGATGTTCCCGATGGCGGGGGAGTCCAGAACCAGGGGTCACAGTCGAAAGATATGGGGTAAGCCATTTAGGACAGAGATGAGGAGGAATTTCTTCACCCAGAGAGTGGTGAACCTGTGGAATTCTCTACCACAGAAGGCAGTTGAGGCCAATTCATTAAATATATTCAAGAAGGAGTTAGATATATTTCTTAAGGCTAAAGGGATCATGGAATATGGGGAGAAGGCAGGGACAGGCTACTGAGTTTGGATGATCAGCCATGATCTTATTGAATGGCAGAGCAGGCTCGAGGGGCCGAATGGCCTACTCCTGCTCCTATCTTCTATGTGTCTATGTTAAAATATCATAACTGCACTCCAGAACTCAGATTATCTGTGAGCAAAGTCACTCAGATAATTTCTAATATAGTTAGAACTATTAACATAAAGCAGTTATTAGGCATGATAGTTGTGATTAATATGACTAAGATTAATTATAAACCCAATTAATCCTCCAAGCAGGGTCCACTGATGAGATTACTCCTCTGTGGCATACAATTTTCACATGAAACATATTTTGAGTTTGGCTTATTTTTGTTTGTCTGAAAAAACAGCCTTTAAAACTAGTTTTCAGTTAATAAAAACTTGTTGAAAACTGTTTTTTTCCATCTCCAAAGCAGGCAGAAAAAGGCAAGTATCTTAAACTTTAAAAGAGGAAAATGTTACATTACCGGAAAAGAGTAAAGTTTCTTTCTTCATTGTTGCATTCTTGTTTTTATTTTATTGATACTACTGTGATCAGTGTGCCTCTGAACGTTTCTCTCGTTTCTAAGTTTCAAATATGCTATCTCCCAGGCTCTTCCTCCACCCTGCATTCCCAGTGTGTAAGTGGAAGAAAAAATGAGCAACACACATACTCTGTGAAAATAGGTGCAAAGTTGGTGGAGTGAATTCTCCATGAACTAGTCTGTGCCAGCCTGAGGCCCGAGCCAAATTCGGCTTCAGGCCTCATTTAAATGTCACTGGCAAGCTGCGGGCACCAAATGTGTGCCCCGCAGCAGCTTGCCAGGGAAGGAGGGCGGGAAATCAGCTGGCTCCTAAGATGAGCCGATTGGTAGGTCAGGTCAGCGGGGGAAGCAGTCTCAGGGAGGGCCTCGAACAGGCCAGCAGTGGGCCAGAGTTTTTTGTGGGCAGGGCCCAGAAGGTGCATACCTGCTCCTGGACCCACAAAAATAAAAACTCAACATTTCCTGGACCTATTTTTGAGTGGTCGCCAGCAGTCCCTTGAAGGTCTACTGGTTAAGCTACTTAATGCCTGCAGCAAGTAGGCGGAGCGTGCACAGCACACACTCTGCCCATTTGTAACCCTCATCCATGCCTTTGTTACCTCTAGACTTGACTATTCTAACACACTCCTGGCCAGCCTTCCATTTTCCACCCTCTGTAAACTTGAGGTGATCCAAAACTCTGCTGCCCATGTCCTAACTCGCACCAAGTCCCGTTTACCCATCCCCCGTGCTTGCTGACCTACATTGGCTTCCGGTTAAGCAATGCCTTGATTCATCTTCGTTTTCAAATCCCTCCATGACCTCGCCCCTTCCTATCTCTGTAATCTTCTCCAGCCCTACAGCCCTCCGAGATATCTGCACTCCTCCAATTCTGGCCACTTGCGCATCCCTGATTTTAATTGCTCCACCATTGGCGGCCGTGCCTTCAGTTGCCGAGGCCTTAAGCTCTGGAATTCCCTCCCTAAACCTCTCTGCCTCTCTATCCTCCTTTAAGACGCTCCTTAAAAGCTACCTCTTGTTGTTGTATCTGAATTTTGCCATCGGGGTACGATCCTGATTTGCATATTTAAGCAGCCTTATGACTGTTTCAGGTGGACAGGCTACTCACCCATTTAAAGGCCTGCATAAATATGGTATCAGGTGGGCCTTGGGCATCAATGGAGCAGCCACCAACCAACCCCTCCACCCTGATTTTCAACTGCTGGCTGCCCACAAGTTAAATTTATCCCCATATATGTCCAACCAGTGCACAGCAACAATGAACAAAGAAAACAGAATGTTGAAGTACAAGTCAGAGCGATGCTCTGGTCAGACTGAACCATGAGTACTGTGCCCTGTTCTGGTCACCAAGAAAGGAAGAGCCATGAGAATGGTCTGGTGTCTGAGAGAAGACTGGAGAGTCTTGGGCATTTCATTGTGGAAAGGAGGCATCTGAAAGGTGATCTTATAGACGTATGTTAAGATAGTAATTGTTATGGAAAGAAATTATCTAGAATACTATTTTAAGTTAAACTGTTGGAGTAAGCCAAGGGAACACAGGCTCAACCGAGTGAAAGGTAATTTTAGGATCTGATATCTGGAAGGTTTTCGAAAGAAGAGTGATCAACATTTAGAATGGATTCCAGGCAGAGTGGTGGAAACAGAAATGCTGGAAAGGTTTAAGAAACAATTGGATGTAGCAATGGGGGGAGCGGACGGTCATTCATAGAAACATAGAAGATAGGAGCAGGAGTAGGCCATTCGGGCCCTCGAGCCTGCTCCGCCATTTAATGAGATCATGGCTGATCATCCAAATTCAGTACCCTGTCCCTGCTTTCTCCCCATATCCCTTGATCCCTTTAGCCTTAAGAAATATATCTAACTCCTTCTTGAATATATTTAATGAATTGGCCTCAACTGCCTTCTGTGGTAGAGAATTCCACAGGTTCACCACTCTCTGGGTGAAGAAATTCCTCCTCATCTCAGTCCTAAATGGCTTATCCCTTATCCTTAGCCTGTGACCCCTGGTTCTGGACTCTCCCGCCATCGGGAACATCCTTCCTGCATCTAGTCTGTCCAGTCCTGTTACAATTTTATAAGTTTCAATGAGATCCCCTCTCATTCTTCTAAACTCCAGCGAGTATAAGCCTAATCGACCCAATCTCTCTTCATACGTCATTCCTGCCATCCCAGGTATCAGTCTGCTGAATCTTCGCTGCACTCTCTCCATGGCAAGAACATCCTTCCTCAGAAAAGGCAACCAAAACTGCACACAATACTCAAGGTGTGGTCTCACCAAGGCCCTGTACAACTGCAGCAAGACATCCTTGCTCCTGTACTCGAACCCTCTCGCTATGAAGGCCAACATACCATTTGCCTTCTTAACCGCCTGCTGCACCTGCATGCTTACCTTCAGCGACTGGTGCACAAGGACACCCAGGTCTCGTTGCACTTCCCCTTTTCCCAATCTATTGCCGTTCAGATAATAATCTGCCTTCCTGTTTTTGCCACCAGAGTGGATAACCTCGCATTTATCCACATTATACTGCATCTGCCCAATCACCCAACCTGTCCAAATCATACTGGGAGTTTCTCTGCATCCTCCTCACAGCACACACCCCCACCCAGCTTTGTGTCATCTGCAAATTTGGAGATATTACATCTAGTTCCCTCGTCTAGATCATTAATATATATTGTGAATAGCTGGGGTCCTAGCACCGATCCCTGCGGTACCCCACTAGTCACTGCCTGCCACTCGGAAAAAGACCCGTTTATTCCAACTCTTTGCTTCCCGTCTGCCAACCAGTTCTCTACCCAAGTCAGTACCTTACCCCTAATCTCATGTGCTTTAACTTTGCATGCTAATCTCTTATGTGGGACCATATTGAAAGCCTTCTGAAAGTCCAAATACACCACATCCACTGGTTCTTCCTTATCTATTCTACCAGTCACATTTTCAAAAAATTCCAGTAGATTAGTCAAGCATGATTTACCTTTTGTAAATCCATGTTGACTTTGTCCAATCCTGTCGCTGTTTTCCAAATGCTCTGCTATTACATCTTTTATAATGGACTGTAGCATTTTCCCCACTACCAATGTCAGGCTTAGTGGTCTATAATTCCCTGTTTTCTCTCTACCACCTTTTTTAAATATTGGGGTTACATTAGCTACCCTCCAATCCATGGGAACTGTTCCAGAGTCTATAGAATTTTGGAAGATGACCAGCAATGCATCTACTATTTCTAGGGCCACTTCCTTAAGTACCCTAGGATGTAGATTATCAGGCCATGGGGATTTATCGGCCTTCAATTCCATCAATTTCCCTAACACCATTTCCCTTCAAATACTGATTTCATTCAGTTCTTCCCTCTCATTAGACCTTATGTTCTCCGACATCTCTGGGAGGTTATTTGTGTCCTCATTTGTGAAGACAGAACCAAAGTATGTATTTAATTGGTCTGCCATTTCTTTGTTCCCCATTATAAATTCCCCTGATTCTGACTGCAAGGGACCTCCGCTTGACTTCATCAATCTTTTTCTCTTTCCATATCTATAGAAGCTTTTAGTCAGTTTTTATGTTCCCTGCATGCTTACTCTCATGCTCTATTTTCCCCCCCTTAATTAATCTCTTTGTCCTCCTTTGCTGAATCCTAAACTGCTCCCAATCCTCAGGTTTGCTGCTTTTTCTGGCCAATTTATATGTCCTCTCCTTGGATTTTATGCTATCCCTAATTTCCCTTGTTAGCCACGGTTGAGTCACCTTTTTTGTTTTATTTTTATGCCAAACAGGGATGAACAAATTCTGTAGTTCATCTATGTGATCTTTAAATGTTTGCCATTGCCTATCCACCGTCAACCCTTTAAGTAACGTTCCCCAATCCATCCTAGCCAACTCGCGCCTCATACCATCGTAGTTTCCTTTATTTAAATTCAGGACCCTAGTCTGAGTGAACTACTTCACTCTCCATCTTAATGAAGAATTCTATCATATTATGATCGCTCCTCCCCAAGGGGCCTCGCACAAGATTGCTAATTAATCCTTTCTCATTACATAATACCCAGTCTAAGATGGCCTGATCTCTAGTTGGTTCCTCGACATATTGGTCCAGGAAACCATCCCGTACACACTCTAGGAATTCCTCCTCCACAGTATTGTTACTAATTTGGTTAGCCCAATCTATATGTAGATTAAAGTCACCCATGATAACTGCAGTGCCCTTATTGCACACGTCTCTAATTTCCCATTTAATGCCATCCCCAACCTCAGCATTACTGTTTGGGGGTCTGTATACACCCCCCACTAACGTTTTCTGCCCCATGATATTTGCTAGCTCTACCCATACAGATTTCACATCATCAGAGCTAATATCCTTCCTTGCTATTGTGTTAATCTCTAACCAGAAATGTTACCCCACCTCCTCTTCCTTTTTGCCTGTCCTTCCTGAATATTGAATACCCCTGGATGTTGAATTCCCAGTCTTGGTCATCCTGGAGCCATGTCTCCGTAATCCCAATTATATCATATCTGTTTACATCTATTTGCGCAGTTAATTTATCCACCTTATTACGAATGCTCCTCACATTAAGACACAAAGCCTTCAGGCTTGTTTTTTTTAACACTCTTAGTCCTTTTAGAATTATTATTTACACCCTTGATTTCTCTGCCTTCCACTTTTGCTTTTCTCCTTCCTGTCTTTTGCTCTTATCCTTGCTTCCCTTTCCTCTGTCTCCCTGCACAGGTTCCCAACCCCCTGCCATTTTAGTTTAAACCCTCCCCAACAGCACTAGCAAACACTCCCCCCTAGGACATCGGTCCCGGTCCTGGTCCTGCCCAGGTGCAAACCGTCCAGTTTGTACTGGTCCCCCCTTCCCCAGAACCGGATCCAGTGTCCCAGGAATTTGAATCCTTCCCCCTTGCACCATTCCTCTAGCCACGTATTCATCTGAAATACCCTTCTATTTCTACTCTGATTAGCACGTGGCACTGGTAGCAATCCTGAGATTACTACCTTTGAGATCCTATTTTTTAAATTTACCTCCTAACTCCCTATATTCAGCTTTTAGCACCTCATCTAGTTTTTTTACCGATATCATTGGTACTTATATGCACCATCTGGATGGATGAATTAAGGGAGGACAAAAGTGCTAACTCATCTGTATCTTATTCTTGTGTTGAAACTAAAACTCAACACTGCAGTCTTCCACTCCAACTCACTATTTCTGCATCTCAAAACTATGGGGGCGATTTTCTCAGCCTCGAGGAGGCAGGTATGGAGTCGGGACTGCCGGGAAAATGGCAGAATTTGGGGGCGGATGGCAAACCCGCCCCCAACCTGCCTCCATGCCATCTTCCCAGGAGGCAGGTTGCCGTCCCGCGCCAGGTCCCGTCTTCTTGGAAGTGGGAAGGGATTAAAGCCTATTAACTGCCTGTCAACAGGTAGTTAACAGGCAGAAAATAGGATTATCCCATTTTTGCCCTCACAAGTGCAGGCTTCCCAACGGCACCAAAACCCGCCAGCGAGGCGAGGCGAGTGCTGGGTCTGCTGGGGTCGGGGGGTGCAAAAGTGTGGTGTGAAGGTAAGTGATGGGTGCAAGAGTGGAGAGATGAGTATCTGAGATAAGTCCTAAGTGTTAAAAGTGTACTTACCTTTGTTTCTTCCTGCAGGCTTCAGTCGGTTTCTATACGGAGGATCTTGCCCCTCCGTGTTGCAGAGGAGAGATGTCCGTTGCATTCTCAGATGCAACAAACATCTTAATTCTGTAAAAGAAGGTTGATGAGGTCTTGTATGCAAGATCTCATCAAACTGCAGAGATTGTCATGGTTTGACAGCTTCAAGATGACAATTCATGTCAAAATGTTTTGACAGATGACACGTCATACATTGACGTGCTCTGCAACTGGCTTTCCTTAATTGGCCTGCTAAACCCACTGGACGGGCTTAACAAGGTCAATCAAGGGAAAATAGCGTGGGTTGGCCACAACTCGATGGAGGCGGGACTGAAACCCGACAAGCAGCAGTCCCACCTCCAACCTGCCTCAATCCTCAAAATCGCCCCCTATTTAACTCCTCATCTCCCTCAATTTTTGCTTCCTCCTACAAGCTTCAGGTACTTAAAAATATCAAACTTGGCAGACATAATCACCAATTCTGTTTTACCTTGTTTTCTCTTTTCAATCATGGCAAGTCCTGCACTATGGATTTAGTCCTCTACCTTGGTTTCTCAATAAAAGATAAATAAAAATATAGGATATAGAGAGTAAGAAAGGGAAATTATAAAATTACTGCACAGAAGGAGGCCATTATACTCATCTTGCTTATGTCAGCGCTGGCTCTTCAACTGGAGCTATCCTAATCCAGAAACTCCCCCATACTGCTGCCGACAACAGATGTCTGGCAACCTGTACCGTGTCAGATTGCTCATGTTGCTTGCTCCCCCCAGCTCTTCAACAGAAAGGAGGCTTTCATCTCCACAATGAGTTGGAAAATAGTTTGTGCTTTTGGAATGAGTACCCCCCTCCTCCTGCTACTGACATCAAGAATGGGAACTTGCTGCAACCTCCTTCAGAGCAAACCTAGGGCTTGGTGAAATGAAGGGCATTTGTCCCCATTTCCCATTGAGAACAAATGGATGGGCAGGTGTATGGAAGGGGTGTAAACCCCCTGACTGAGAGAAAACTTGAGGCATGGTGGCAGAAAAGGAACCTTTCCCCCTTCGCAAAATTGGAATTAAAGACTGGTGGAGGAAAGGGCAGCCTACCCCACACCGATGAAATTTTAGAACCTAAGCCTGTTGAAAGAGTAGACAGCCTTCCCTAACCCTACTGCATTGTCCTGTTCCTCTCCTCACCACACACTTGGTCTTGACTCCCCATACGGAATGCCACAGCAGATTGACTAGTGCACCTTAAATTTCATGACATCTCTTATGTGGCAACTTATCAAATGTTTTCTAAAATTCATACAACAGCCATTTGATTCATAGGATTACATTACATAGGATATACAGTTCAGAAATAGGCCATTTGACCCTACCTGTCTATGCTCCACTCGAGCCTACTCCTGTCTTTCCTCATCTAATTATATCAGAATAACTCTCTATTCCCTTCTCCCTCATATGCTTATCTAGCCTCCCCTTAAATGCATCTATTCTATTCGCTTCAACCACTTCCTGTGGTAGTGAGTTCCACATTCTCACCACTCTCTGGGTAAAGATCCTTCAGAATTCCCTATTTGATTCCTTTTATCTATACACGCTGTAACTTAAAAATATTCAATTATTATGCACTATTTGTTTATAATTTCCTCTCAACTTTTTATTTAAGATGTATGACATTTGTCAACCTACAATCCTTAGGCACAATTCTTCCTTCCAGAAATGGGACAGAAGGTGAGCACAGATAGTTTTTTTATATAAATGTTTTAGGGGTCGGATGTGGCAGTTTAGATTCTGAAATTACAGGAACAAAACGATTCCTGATGTTTGAGTAGCTAATATTTGTTTATTTCACTAGATCAAGTACAGACAAAAAAAACTGACAAATCTAGTTCTGCCCAGGGAGACAGAAGTTATGCGGAGGCCGTTTACAACCCAGGGTTTAAAACGCAAGTAATTTGGTTGATCTTTAGAGTGAGAGGCATCAAAACAGATCAACGAAAAATGAGTCCGCGTCCCTGTAAATAAGAATACAAACTGATCAGTGTGTAAACCTGACACTTAAAAAAAAATCTCCGGTAAAGATAAATTCCCAGTCTCCTCCCCACAGCCCAATCCTTTTTCCAATGAGCAGCGAGCGCTGACGTAGCGGTGGGTTTGTTTTCATTCCCTGAAGATGGCGTCCATCATGGAAGGGCCGCTCAGCAAGTGGACCAACGTCATGAAAGGATGGCAGTACCGCTGGTTCGTGCTGGACTACAACGCCGGCTTACTCTCCTACTACACGGTGAGTGGAGCTGGAGGTGTCATAACCACCTCGGGTCCGGTGCTGTATCCGGCTTGTTGCCGTACGCTTTGCGAGCCTTTTTCTCTCACCCCGCCCGCTTGCCTTCACGGCGGACTTGTCTTCACAGCCCCCGCCCCTCGTGGGCTGGGCGGAGAACGTGTGTGACGGCGGAATTAACCAATCGGAATCCAGACTCCCCACGTTGGCCTGCCAACTGAATTGCGGCGACCAATCAGCGTACGGCAAAGGGGCGGGACTTGTAAAGGGTGAGGTTAGTAGGTTAGGTTATTCGGCGGTATGGTAACGGTGTTGGCCTACCAGGCAGTGGCTTTGTGCGATAGTGGTAGGGAGTTTCCTCCGAGTGTGCAATGTAGTGTACAGAAAAGTTCGGGCAATTCACAGAGTCACGCAGGAATTTGGGTCCCCTATTCTTTCAAAGAGTGCACGCACCACAGCCCAAGGATATAACCTAGCCTGCATTACACATTTTGATATGTGGTCGAGATAAATGGCTTGCTCATGTATTAAACGGACCCAGTATTCTAAAATGTTTGCTAAATCTTGTTTCCTTTGTTTGTGAACGCACAGCATATTTATATGTTCTACCTCCCCAAACAAAAGCAAAGTTTGATAAATACTTGTTCATAAAAACGAGGCCTGTTCGTAATATTTTAACGGTATCTATTTTAGCGATAACCTCATTTGCAAAAAATTGTAAATTGCTCAATGCGAACCAGATTGAGAAAAAAATACTCCCAAGTAATGTTGCAAAATCCACACATTCTGAAATGTTAAGGAAAAGAAATCTTTATTTGTCGGACGCTGCAGAACTGTGCGTAGTTCTTGTATTTTACGGTGTTATCTAAGGACTTGTGTAACACATAAGCACATTACTGGAACGTTAGGGGGCAAAAAAACTATGCCATATTAGCCTTGCTTAAAATTACAACTGTATGCCCCGCTTTCATTATTGGTCAGAAATGGCAGGCTGACTTTCTATTTTCCAGCTTCTCCATGTGGAGAAGTAAGCACTTACTCAGTTTAATTCTCTGAATGCGTGTGCGCGCGCACAATATACATCTATCTGTTAATGATTAAAAATAGTGAGTGGTCTGAAGATTTAAAAGGTACAGTGCCTGTAGGTGATGCAGTGAATGTAATTTTAAATGATTAAATGAGAACAATGGGGCAGCACCTAATGTTATGCGACAGCCCGAAAAAGCCCCCTCCGTAATCCCTAAGTACTCCCAGACAATACTCTAAATACTTTCCATCTATTTCATTTCCTTTCCCGTTTTGAAAAAGGGTTAGACCTGAAACGTCAACTCTAATTTCTCTCCACGGATGTTGCCTGGCCTGCTGAGTTTTTCCAGCATTTTCTGTTGTTATTTCGGATTTCCAGCATCTGCAGTATTTTGCTATCTCGCTATAATACTCTAAAGCAATCTGTGCAATGTGAATGTGATATCTGTCGAGTCTGAACGAAAGGGAAAGTTGGAAAAAGAAATGCATATCTGTCAGAATGTTCCCAAATTTTGTAAAGGTGGCCTTAGCAGAAGAGAGGTCACAAAAGCCAGAACAATAATGACGTGTAATACAATCATGTGGAAATGCGAATTAAAACCGATTGGGAGCAGTGTAAATGCAGAAGCAGACGATGATCAGTTTTCAAGCAAGCGACACTCTTCTGTATATCAGTGACCGCAAAAGACATAAAGTGACACTTGAACCCAAAAGCCCAACAGTTAGTTAAAAATGTGAAAACAACCCAAAGCATACCTGTAATGGCAGCTCTCCGATGAGCTGAACCCAGCCTCCCTGCAGCAGACAATGAGTAGTAATGTCGATAATCACGGTAAATTTGCTCCCATGCGCCTACATGGATATCTTGGAGAAGGGCATTCCCACCCCTTCATGGAGCAATAATTCCTGTATCTCAAACTATATTCACGCATTACTTCCTCTCACCCATGAGCAGTAATTGCTGGTTCTGTAAGCAAGCATGCGTTCGGGTCCCCCAAAAAACCCACTCGGCAGTAATTCTTGGATCTTGCATGAAGAACACATACACCCCCAAACCTCCTTCCCTTGCACTAAATATTCATTCTTGGATCTCACAGCAAACACACATTAATCCTCCCAATGCCCTTCCTACGAGAAATTCTGGTATTGGAAGAGGCACCCAAATGAAACACTTACTCAAACTGAGTATACGTTTTGAGATCAGACCCCAGCTTTCGATTTGATGCGAGACAGTACGACCTATACTAAGATAGCTCATGATCCTAGATGAGAGGTTAAAATGTAGAGATGCACAATACTTTGTGAGGTGGGTGAGTGAAATACTTCAGGTTAAATGTACTTCCCTTTCCCCAACCTTAATATAATTTTGGTTGAGGGGAACAGTAAAAATATGCTCCTCTCTGTGCATATAAATTTCAAATGTTCAGTCATTGAGCAGCTGCTATGAATCATAGAATGGTTACAGCACAGAAGGAGGCCCGTCGAGCCCATGCCGGCTCTCTGCAAGAGCACTTCAGCTTGTCCCACTCCCCTGTGCTTTCCCTGTAGCCCTGCAATTTTTTTCCCTTTAGGTACTTATCTAATTCTCTTTTGAAAGCCACAATTGAATCTGTCTCCACCACCCATTCAGGCAGTGCATTCCAGATCATAGCCACTCGCTGCGTAAAAAAAAGTTTTTCCTCCTGTCGCATTTGGATCGTCTGTCAATCACTTTAAATCTGTGTCCTCTGGTTTTCAACCCTTCTGCCAATGGGAACAGTTTCTCTATCTACTCTGTCTAGACCCCTCATGATTTTGAACACCTCTATCAAATCTGCTCTAAGGAAAACAACTCCAACTTCTCCAGTCTATCCACGTAACTGAAGTCCCTCATCCCTGGAACCATTCTTATAAATCTTTTCTGCACTCTCTTTAAAGCCTTCACATACTTCCTAAAGTGTGGTGCCCAGAATGGGACACAATACTCCAGTTGTGGCTGAACCAGTGTTTTATAAAGGTTCATCATAACTTCCTTGCTTTTGTACTCTATGCCTCTATTTATAAGGCCCATGATCCCATATGCTTTCTCCACTTGCCCTGCCCTGCCACCTTCACCGATTTGTGCACATATACCCCCAGGTCTCTCTGTTCCTGCACCCCCTTTAGAATTGTACCCTTTAGTTTATATTGAATGATATATTGGTGGAGAAGAATGACTCCACTATATGTGATGGGCCTAGGAAGGCACTAAAGATGGAACTGTGAGGTGTGCTGACGAAGGAAAAGAAATAATTTTGATGAGATATCATGACTATAGAAGTGGAATCACAAGTGAATTGTGCAATGGAGAAAATGCACTGAAAGAGGAGGAACATAGGAACAGGAGTAGGCCATTTAGCCCCTCGAGCCTGTCTGCCACTCGGAGATCATGGCTGATCTGCGACCTCCTGCGGTCAACAGTGTAGAAAGCAGCAGGAATAGAATTTACAGTACACAAGGACCATTTGGTGCGTTATGTCTATGCCAGTGCCAGTTCTAGCTTCTTTAACTGAAGCTGCCTATTCCATTTCCTTGCTCTTTCAATGTATTGTTTAAAATTAATTTTCAAATATTTATCCAATTCTCTATTAAATTATGTTATAGTCAACATCCAACTTTGTTTTTCCAGTGATAATCCCGGTTATTCATTTTTCATAATTTAATACTTTTATTAAAGTGAAAAAGTCTCCAGTGTTTCTACATAACTAACATCAAATAACGAGTATAATTCTACCAAATCTTCACTGTACTATTTCCTTGGCTCTAATCTCCTTCATATAATAAAATGCCCACAACTACATGCAATATTCCAGTTGTGGCCTAACCAAAATCTTGTACAAATTCATTATCACTTTCTTGCTTCTCTATTTAATGCCCCTCTGTGAAAATGCAGAATTTTTTTTGCCTTTTTATGGTCTTTTCTACCTGCACTCGCATCTTTTAAAGATTCATGATTCTGCACCCTAGATCTTTCTGTTTCTCCACTTTGTAAAGACAGTGACCATTTAGCTTATTCTTTCTTTCACTTTTGTTTCCAAAGTGTACTACATCATGTCAGTATATTGTTAGAGGAGGGACACTTATTTATAATTTATTCCTCAAATCAATTAGGTTCTAAACATTGAAAATCAGGTGTCACAGAATTATTCAGTATACAGTACATGCAATACCTGTAATACGTAAACATACACATAAAAGGCGGTGCTTATAACAAAACCTGATAGTTTGGTTGAGGATTAAAACGTGTTGCAGTTCTGAGGCCTTTATGAATCCAAACACTCATTACAAACAACAACTATTTATATTTATATAGCACCTTTTACAAATTAAACATCCCAAAGAGCCAATATTTATGCATTTTTCTTATTCACACTGAACTATATAAAAGTTAAAATACAACTCTTTTTCTAAGGTGAATTTAATTGACTTATCACTTATAAATAATTTAGTTTACTTAACCAGCTCTTTTTTTCTGTAGACCGGTACAACTTACTTACATAAGAACATAAGAAATAGGAGCAGGAGTAGGCCAATCGGCCCCTCGAGCCTGCTCCGCCATTCAATAAGATCGTGGCTGATCTGATCCTAACCGCCAATCCACTATCACAGAACCATCTCCTGAATCTAACAGAATTAGACACATGAAATAGGAGCAGGATCAGGCTACACGGCCCCTGGGCCCGCTCCGCTACCCACAGGGCCATGACCGATCCGAACCTAGACTCATGTCCAAATTCCTGCCCGCTCCCCGTAACACTTAATTCCCTTTACTTCTAGGAAACTGTCTATTTCTGTTTTAAATTTATGTAATGATGTAGCTTCTACAGCTTTTTTAATTTAAGTCTGCCTTTGATTCAGTACCATTCTGTACCAGTCAATCTCCTACCGGCCTCTCATCTTCCACTCTCTGTAAACTTCATTTCATCCAAAGCTCTGCTTGCCCGTATCCTGACTTGCACCAAGTCCCATTCACCCATCACACCTGTGCTCACTGACCTACGTTAACTCCTGGTCCAGCAGTGCCTCAATTTAAAATTCTCATCCTTGTGTTCAAAACCCATCAAAAGATGGTGGATAGCCTCGTGCCTCCCTATCTCTGTAATCTCCTCCAGCACTGCAAGACTCAGAGAACTCTGAGTTCCTCCAATTCTGGCTTCTTGTGCCTCCCCAATTTCCTTTGCCCCATCATTGGTGACCGTGCCTTTAGCTGCCTAGGCCCTAAACTCTGGAATTCCCTCACTAAATCTCCATCTCTGTGCTCCTTTGAGAAGCTCCTTGATCCTACCCCATACCGAGCTTTTTCTCATCTGTCCTAATTTTTTTAATTATTCGTTTATCGGATGTGGGCGTCGCTGGCAAGGCCAGCATTTATTGCCCATCCCGAGTTGCCCTTGAGAAGGTGGTGGTGAGCCAACTTCTTGAACCGCTGCAGTCCGTGTGGTGAAGGTACTCCCACAGTGGTGTTAGGTAGGGAGTTCCAGGATTTTGACCCAGCGATGATGAAGGATCGGCGATATACTTCTAAGTCAGGATGGTGTGTGACCTGGAGGGGAACTTGGAGGTGGTGGTGTTCCCATGCACTTGTTGCCCTTGTCCTTCTAGGTGGAAGAGGTCGCGGGTTTGGGAGGTGCTGCTGAAGAAGCCTTGGCGAGTTGCTGCAGCGCATCTTGTAGATGGTACACACTGCAGCCACGGTACGCCGGTGGTGGAGGGAGTGAATGTTTAAGGTGGTGGATGGGGTGCCAATCAAGCGGGCTGCTTTGTCCTGGATGGTGTCGAGCTTCTAGAGTGTTGTTGGAGCTGCACTCATCCAGGCAAGTGGAGAGTATTCCATCACACTCCTTACTTGTGCCTTGTAGATGGTGGAAAGGCTTTCGGGAGTCAGGAGGTGAGACACTTGCCGCAGAATACCGAGGCTCTGACCTGCTGTTGTTGCCACAGTATTTATGTGGCTGGTCCAGTTAAGTTTCTGGTCAATGGTGACCCCCCAGGATGTTGATAGTGGGGGAATTCGGCGATGGTAATGCCATTGACTGTCAAGGGGAGGTGGTTAGACTCTCGCTTGTTGGAGATAGTCATTGCCTGGCACTTTATCAGCCCAAGCCTGAACATCGTCCAGGTCTTGCTGCATGCGGGCATGGACTGCCTCATTATCTGAGGAGTTGTGAATGGCGCTGAACACTGTGCAGTCATCAGTGAACATCCCCATTTCTGACCTTATGTTGGGGGGAAGGTCATTGATGAAGCAGCTGGAGATGGTTGGGCCTAGGACACTGCCCTGAGGAACTCCTGCAGCGATGTCCTGGGGCTTTGATGATTGACCTTCAAACACCACAACCATCTTCCTTTGTGCTAGGTATGATTCCAGCCAGTGGAGCGTTTTCCCCATGATTCACATCTCCTTGTGTGGCTCCTGTGAAGTGCTGTTGGAGGTATTACTATGTTAATGGTGCTCTATAAATGCAAGTTGTTGTTGTTAAAGGCTGAACTTCCTCCCCCCCCATCCTCAATGGCATCACCATCACAGAGTCTCCCAACACCACGTTGACCAGAGCTTAACTCCACTAGCATTATCAACACCGTGGCTACAAAAGCAGGGCAGAGGATGGGTACTCTATGACAAATGGCTCAATGGCTCAAGGTGCAAGTCAGGAGTGCGATTGTATACTCATAACTCAGATGGGTGTAGACACAACGATACTTGAGAAGCTCAACGGCACCTAGGATAGAGCAATTTTTTGGTCTGGCATCCCTGCCACTGAACATAATATCCATCTCTTCCACCATTAGTGCACTGTAGTTGCAGGATGTACTATCTACAGAATGTGCTTCAGCAGCTCGGCAGTCTTGCTTCAACAACACCTCCCAGTCCTGCAATTTCTACCACCAAGAAGGACAAGAGCAGCAATATCATAGGAACAGCATTGCGTCCATGTCACGCATCATCTTGACTTGGACATATAGCTCTTTAAGGTCTGCTTGAACAGGCCGAAAGCATCCCTGGAAACACAGCACTTCCAACAATGTAACTGCCCCATAGTTAATTCACTGGAGTGTAAGCCTTGATTGTGCATTTATCAAGGTGTGCGACTCAACCTCACAACCTCCTAACCAGAAGGCAAGAGTGCTACCAAACTGACACTACCATAAGAGAGTGTTATTGTTGTCCTACTGAGTAAACGGTAGCGTAGTGGTAATGTTACTGGGCTAGTAATCCAGAGGCCTGAATTCAAATCCCACCACGGCAGCTGGGGAATTTAAATTCAGTTGATTAAATAAATCTGGAATAAAAAGCTAGTATCAGTAATGGTAACCATGAAACTATTGGATTGTTGTAAAAACCCATCTGGTTCACTAATGTCCTTTAGGGAAGGAAATCTGCCGTCCTTACCTGATCTGGCCTATATGTGACTCCAGACCCACAGCAATGTGGTTGACTCTTAACTGCCCTCTGAAATGGCCCAGCAAGTCACTCAGTTGTAACTAACTGCTATGAAACAAAATAATAAGAATGAAACCGGACGGACCCCCCGGCATTGAACTCGGCACCGGCTACGGACACGGCAACGGCACACCCAGCCCAGTCAACCCTGCAAAGTCCTCCTCACCAACATCTGGGGACTTGTGCCAAAATTGGGAGAGCTGTTCCACAGACTAGTCAAGCAACAGCCTGACATAGTCATACTCACAGAATCATACCTTTCAGCCAATGTCCCAAACTCCTCCATCACCATCCCTGGGTATGTCCGGTCTCACTGGCAGGACAGACCCACCAGGGGTGGCGGCACAGCGGTATACAGTCGGGAAAGAGTGGCACTGGGAGTCCTCAACATTGACTCTGGACCCCATGAAGTCTCATGGCTTCAGGTCAAGCATGGACAAGGAAACCTCCTGCTGATTACCACCTATTGCCCTCCCTCGGCTGATGAATCAGTACCCCGTCATGTTGAACACCACTTGGAAAAAGCACAGAATGTACTCTGGGTGGGGGACTTCAAGAGTGGCTTGGTAGCACCACTACTGGCTGAGTCCTGAAAGACACAACTGCCAGTCTGGGCCTGCGACAGGTGGTAAGTGAACCAACACGAGGGAAAAACCTACTTGACCTCGTCCTCACCAATCTACCTGTCGCAGATGCATCTGTCCATGACAGCATTGGTAGCAGTGACCACCGCATAGTCATTGCGGAGGCGAAGTCCCGTCTTCACACTGAGAACACCCTCCATTGTGTTGTGTGGCACTACCACCGTGCTAAATGGGATAGATTCAGAACAGATCTAGCAGCTCAAAACTGGGCATCCATGAGGCGCTGTGGGCCATCAGCAGCAGCAGAATTGTATTCCACTACAATCTGTAACCTAATGGCCCGGCATATTCTACCATTACCACCAAGCCAGGGGACCAACCCTGGTTCAACAGCGAGTGTAGAAGAGCATGCCAGGAGCAGCACCAGGCGTACCTAAAAATGAGGTGCCAACCTGGGGAAGCTGCAACACAGGACTACGTGCATGCTAAAAAGCGGAAGCAGCATGCTATAGACAGGGCTAAGCGATACCACAATCAATGGATCAGATCAAAGTCCTGCCACATCCAGTCGTGGACCATTAAACAACTAACTGGAGGAGGAGGCTCCAAGAATATCCCCATCCTCAATGATGGTGGAGCCCAGTACGTGAGTTTGCAACCAACTTCAGCCAGAAGTGCCGAGTGGATGATCCATATCGGCCTACTCCCGAGGTCCCCAGAAGCCATTTTTCAGCCAATTCAATTCACTCCACGTGATCTCAAGAAACGGCTGAGTGCACTGGATACAAAGGCTATGGGCCCCGACAACATCCCGGCTATCGTGCTGAAGACTTGTGCTCCAGAACTAGCCGCGCCTCTAGCCAAGCTGTTCCAGTACAGCTACAACACTGGCATCTATCTGACAATGTGGAAAACTGCCCAGGTATGCCCTGTACACAAAAAGCAGGACAAATCCAACCCGGCCAATTACCGCCCCATCAGTCTACTCTCAATCATCAGCAAAGTGATGGAAGGTGTCATTGACAGTGCTATCAAGCGGCACTTACTCACCAATAACCTGCTCACCGATGCCCAGTTTGGGTTCCGCCAAGACCACTCGGCTCCCGACCTCATTACAGCCTTGGTCCAAACATGGACAAAGGAGCTGAATTCCAGAGGTGAGGTGAGAGTGACTACCCTTGACATCAAGGCAGCATTTGACGGAGTCTGGCATCAAGGAGCCCTAGTAAAACTGAAGTCAGTGGGAATCGTGGAGAAAACGCTCCATTGGCTAGAGTTATACCTAGCACAAAGGAAGATGGTTGTGGTGGTTGAAGGTCAATCATCACAGCCCCAGAACATCACTGCAGGAGTTCCTCAGGGCAGTGTCCTAGGCCCAACCATCTTCAGCTGCTTCATCAATGACCTTCCCTCCAACATAAGGTCAGAAATGGGGATGTTCGCTGATGACTGCACAGTGTTCAGCGCCATCCGCAACTCCACAGATAATGAAGCAGTCCATGCCCGCATGCAACAAGACCTGGACGACATTCAGGCTTGGGCTGATCTGTGGCGTGAATGTTACCTGCCACTTAAGTGCCAGGCAATGACTATCTCCAGCAAGCGAGAGTCTAACCACCTCCCCATAACATTCAATGGCATTACCATCGCTGAATCCCCCACTATCAACATTCTGGGGGTCACCATTAACCAGAAACTTAACTGGACCAGCCACATAAATACTGTGGCAACAAGAGCAGGTCAGAGGCTAGGTATTCTGCGGCGAGTGTCTCACCTCCTGACTCCCCAAAGCCTTTTCACCATCTACAAGGCACAAGTAAGGAGTGTGATGGAATACTCTCCACTTGCCTGGATGAGTGCAGCTCCAACAACACTCAAGAAGCTCGACACCATCCAGGAAAAAGCCGCTTGCTTGATTAGCACCCCATCCACCACCTTAAACAGTCACTCCCTCCACCACCGGCGTACCGTGGCTGCAGTGTGTACCATCTACAAGATGCACTGCAGCAACTCGCCAAGGCTTCTTCGGCAGCACCTCCCAAACCTGCGACCTCTTCCACCTAGAAGGACAAGGGCAGCAGGTGCATGGGAACACCACCACCTCCAAGTTCCCCTCCAAGTCACACACCATCCTGACTTAGAAGTATATTGCTGATCCTTCATCGTCGCTGGGTCAATATCCTGGAACTCTCTCCCTAACAGCACTGTGGGAGTACCTTCACCACACGGACTGCAGCGGTTCAAGAAGGCGGCTCACCACCACCTTCTCCAGGGCAACTAGGAATGGGTAATAAATGCTGGCATTGCCAGCGACGCCCTGATCGCATAAACAAATAATAAAAAAATTCATTCCCCCCCCCCCCCCCAACTCAGGATTGTGATGTTTCCCTCTTGTTTTTAAAAAAATATTTAGACCTTTTTGCATTCACTGCCCCAGGTAACAATTCAATTCATGTATCCTGTTCTTTACAAGAAATAATTTCACTGAATTTACTGAATTTTTTGGTAGCTTGTGTTTTCCATAAATTCCAATTCTATCTTCTTGCTCAATGCTTCCTTCTGCTTAGTGCAACCTCACAACAGTGCAGCTGAGATAGAAAATTTAATGGAGCAAGAGACTAAACTTGTGGGGCACCAATAATTGGCAATCCACTGCAATCTGCATTTATATTGAAAGATAAACAGTCCTTTTTAAAACACTTCTCTCTGTTGCGACAGATTGGTTAAAGAATTGACATTACTTATTCAACTTGAAGTATGATCAACAAGGATGTTAATTTGAGACACTACCTGGAAAAAAAATCACAGTTTTAATCCAGCCTTTGCCCTTATAGTGGTTTAGAACAACTGTCCATAAAATATGTACATTTTCTTCAAACTGCAAAGAATTCCAAATACTTTTGTGATCAAATTTCAAAGAATTTTCAACAAAATGAGCATGTTACTCATCAGAAAGTAATTATCCTGAGCAGGATTGAAAATGGATACCAAAATGGGGTGATGGAGGAAAGAGGTACCAAAATCAATGTGCTTTATAATCCAATTTTTAACATAATTTCTTTAACATAGTCACTTTATCATATTTCTATATTTTCTGAATTGAAATAAAAAGTTGTTTTTAAGATCCTGGTTGATGTCTTTTTGGAGGGGAAGATAGGTTGAAAATGTATGTATGAGGGGGTTGGAAAAGCATATGATTGGCAACAGGATTCGGTCAAAAATTGTAATTTGCAGCAGTATTAGAAAGTGGTATCGTTAAGATTGACTGTCCACACTCCTCAGAAGGGTTATTTTTCTAATTTCATCTAAGTTATGCAGAGAAACTTGCCACCTCCAAAACACCTTCTTGAGACTTCTTTGACTGGGCTACAACGATGAGGCATTCAGATGAACAGTTTTATGATTTGCGGTGGGGGGATTTCAAGAGTTTAACCAACCTGATAAATGTTATGCATAATTTGTTTTCTGTAAGTCAAACTTTTGCAATCATCAGTAGTAATAATTTTATCTGTTGTGGTAAAAGTTTACTTTGGTGCCGATAACGTATTCCTGGTTACACAGATGCGGGATTGTGATCCGTAATATGTTTTATTACTTCTCGTATAATCAATTCTTTGGTTAAACACCTTTTGAACTTTCTACATTTACATTTTGAGATATGTTGTAACGACTGATCAACGGTCAGCCTTAAATCTTGAAACTTTTTGTGTAAGGTTTTAGCCATCAATGTGCACATACATTATTAGCACAGATAACCAAATTTGTATTTGTCGACATTGTATTTCTTGACATCAAATGCTGTTTCAAAATTGTATCCAAAACCTATGTAATTCTGTATGAAGTGCATCTTCATCAGATTTAGATATCCAGGTTCTGATTTTACAAAATCATAATCAGTCAGACTTTTCCTGTTCATCACCTTTTCCCAACTTTTCGTTTAGATTTCCCTATTGACACAGGAATGTAAGCATAATTTAAAAATCAAATCAAACCATATAAAACAAAAATCACATTTGTCCTTTTACAAGAACTTGATTAGGCCTTACCTCGAATACTGTGCCCAGTTTTAGTCCGCTCACATGGTGGGTAATGCAGAGGTCCTGGCAAAGGTTCAGAGCAGGCCCACTAGATTGATACTGAGCGTAAAAGCCCTTTGTTACCAACAGTAGGCTTAGCGAGCTGGTCTTTTTTTACTTTTGTAAAGCGTAGATTTTGGGGAGATTTGATTGAGGACTTTAAAATACAGTATTTGAATTAGATAGGTTAGGGAGAACCATGGGACATGCATATAACTTACATAACTATAGAACTAGTTTAGATATTAGGAGGTATTTCTTTTTGCCGTGAGTTGTCAACCGTTGGAACGAGTTTGCAACTTGTGCAGTGAGTGTGGGTTTACCACAAGCATTCAAAGGGAGCTGGACGATATCCTGAAATAAAAGCAGAAAATGCTGAAAATACTCAGCCGGTCAGGCAGAATCTGTGACAAGAGAAACAGAGTTAACGTTTCAGGTTGGTGACCTTTTGTCAGAACTGGAAAAAGTTAGAGATGTAATTGGATGATATCCTGGCTGTGGCTGATACCATAGTTAACAAAAAGTAGGTGGGGTACTGGGTAGTGTGCCTCATGGTTGTTGCAGTCTCGGGAATTTGGTTTTATCGCCTTCGGGGGTTGGAGAAGAATTTCCCAGCTTTTTATTTCCATGAATTGAGCTAGGGCTTTTTAAGGTTTTTTTTTTTGGCCTGTTCCAGCAGATTACATGGCTGCTGAAGGGTGCGGGATGTTGGGGATCATGATGCACAGCTGCATGATGACTGTATGGGACATGTTCGATGGACCAACTGATCTATTCCTGTCTTTAATTTTTGTCTTTTCCAAAAAAAAAGTGAAAACCTTTGCCTTTTTTGTATGCAACAAGTGAGAATACAAGATCAATTTTGACAAGATTATATTTAATAGTTATATAATGTACTGTCTGTTTACTTTCATATTGCTCCTTCAGTTTTTGCCCTCCCTTCCACTGCTTCACTCTCTTTGGTTTCGCTGGCTATCCTTTTCCTCTGTATATTTTTGCTACATTTCCTTCCCCCAATTCTTTACTGTTTTTCATTTTCTGTCACTGCCTGCTAATTGGATCATAGTAAGAAGAATATGCTACAACATAATGGCTTGGCTCCAAATATGCTCAGAAAATGTGCAATGTTGCATGTTTTCTCTGAGAATCCAACAACAACAATTTGTTAAAGGCACTATATAGATACGTCATAAAACATTCCAAGGTGCTTCACAGAAGCGTTAATCAAACAAAATTTGACATCGAGCCACATAAGGAGAAATTAGGGCAGATTGGTCAAAGAAGTAAGTTTTAAGGAGCGTCTTAAAGGAGGAAAGAAAGTTAGAGATCCAGAGAGATTTAGGGAAGGAATTCCAGAGCTTGGAAACTTGGCAGCTGAAGGCACGGCTGCCAATGGTGGAGCAATTAAAATCGGGGAAGAGGCCAAAATTAGAGGAGCGACGATATCTCGGAGGCTTGTAGGGCTGGAGGAGATTACAGAGATAGGGAGGGGCAAGGCCATGGAGGGATTTGAAAACAAGGATGAGAATTTTAAAATAGAGATGCGGTTTAACTGGAAGCCAATGAGCACAGGGGTGATGGGTGAATGGGACTTGGTGCGAGTTAGGACACGGGCAGCACAGTTTTGGATGGCCTCAAGTTTATGGAGGGTAGAACATGGGAAGCCGGCCAGGAGTGTGTTGGAATAGACAAGTCTAGAGGTAACAAAGGCATGGATGAGGGTTTCAGCAGAAGATGACACAGATTCAAGGTGATTGGCAAAAGAACCAAAGGTGACATGAGGAAAACCTTTTTTATGCAGCGAGTGGTTAGGATCTGGAATGCATTGCTTGAAAGGGTGGTGGAGGCAGATTCAATCGTGGCTTTCAAAAGGAATTGGAGAA
Organism: Somniosus microcephalus; assembly: GCF_052327205.1. Lineage (NCBI taxonomy): Eukaryota > Metazoa > Chordata > Chondrichthyes > Squaliformes > Somniosidae > Somniosus > Somniosus microcephalus. The sequence continues at coordinate 311,791,087 of NC_140989.1, forward strand.
GTACCTGAAGGAAAACATTTTGTAGGGCTACGGGGAAAGGGCGGGGGAGTGGGACGAGCTGACGTGCTCCTGCAGAGAGCTGGCACAGGCTTGACGGGCTGAATGGCCTCCTTCTGTGCTGTAACCATTCTATGATTCTATGAGCTGAGGCAGGGGCAGAGTCAGGCGAGGTTACGAAGGTGAAATAGGCGGCTTTAGTGATGGCATGGATATGTGTTTGGAAACTCCTCTCGGGATCAAATATGACACCAAGGTTGTGAACAGTCCGGTTCAGCCTCAGACAATTACCAGGGAGAGGGATGGAGTTGATGGCTAGGGAACGAAGTTTGTGGCGGGGACCAAAGACAATGGCTTCGGCCTTCCCAATATTTCGTTGGAGGAAACTTCTGCTCATCCAGCAATGTGGTTGACTCTTAACTGCCCTCTGCGGTTCAAGGCAGTGGCTCACCACCACCTTCTCGAGGGTAATTAAGGATGGGCAATAAATGCTGGCCTTGCCAGCAACGTCCGCATCCCATGAATGAATAAAAAAAAAAAGTACTGGATGTCGGACAAGCAGACTGACAATTTAGAGACAGTGGAGGGGTCGAGAGAAGTGGTGGGTGTCTTCAGCGTACATGTAGAAACTGGTGCTGTGTTTTCGAGTGATGTTGCCGAGGGGCAGCATGTAGATGAGAAATAGGAGGGGGGCCAAGGATAGATCCTTGGGGGACACCAGAGGTAATGATATGGGAGTGGGAAGAGAAGCCATTGCAGGTGATTCTCTGGCTGCGAGTGGATAGATAAGCATGGAACCAGGCGAGTGCAGCCCCAGCTAACTGGACGACGGTGGCGAGGCGTTGGAGGAGGATGGTGTGTTCAATCGTGTGAAAGGCTGCAGACAGGTCGAGAAGAACGAGGAGGGACAGTTTATCTTTGTCACAGTCACAAAGGATGTCGAGGACTTTGGAGAGGAAAGGGAGGCTGGAGATGGGGCGGTAGTTTGCAAGGACTGTGGGGTCATGGGTTGGTTTTTTGAGAAGATGGGTGATGACTGCAGATTTGAAGGAGAGGGGGGACAGTACCTGAGGGGAGAGAACCATTAACAATATCGGCTAACATAGGAACCAGGAAGGGAAGTTGGGTGGTCAGCAGTTTAGTGGGAATAGAGTTGGTAGTAGGAGGTGGGTCTCGTGGACAAGATGAGCTCGGAGAGAGCAAGAGGGGAGATAGGAGAGAAACTAGAGAAAGATACGAGTTCAGGACTTGGGTGGGGAGGGGAATCTTAGAGGAATTTTAGCCCGGTGGACATGGGGAAGGGAGAGAAACGGCAGAGGCAAATGATCGGATGGTCTCAATCTTAGTGATAAAGAAGTCTATGAGCTCCTTACACTTATTGTTGCAGGTAAGGGTGGAGGAGACTGGGGAGAGGGGTTTAAGAAGACTGTTTTCAGTAGAGAAAAGAAGCCGGGAGTTTTCTTTGCATTCCAGGATGATCCTGGAATAGTGGGTAGTTTTGGGAGACGAGAACAGGACCCGATGGTGCTTTATGTGGTCCAGCCACATCTGGCAGTGAATGGCTAAACCAGTTGTCTGCCATATCCATTCAAGTCTGCGTCCCTTGGACTTAAGGGAGCGGAGATGAGAGCCGTACCAGGGGAGCGGCCAGGGTGAGAGAGAGTAATGGTTTTAATGGGGACTAGGAGTTGAGGGTGTGTTTGAGCAGATTGGTAGCTGCAAAATGTTGTGAATGGAGGGCTAAAGGCTGGACAGTTGGGATTTTGAACGCACAGTGGTAAGTGAAGAAAGTTTTTTTTCCGGGGCGGACACTGAAGGAAGTAGGATTGGGAGGGGGAAGGAGGATGTGGTTGGAGAGCGATACAAGGAAGCGATCAGAGATGGCCTTAACTGTAATTGACACGATGGGAATAGTGAGGCCACGTGAGATGGCAAGGTCTAGGGTATGGCCGTGAATATGGGCTGGGGAGTTTATATGGTGGGAGATATTAAGGGAGGATAGGAGGGCGGTGAACTCAAAGGAGAGAGAGCATGATTAATTGAGATGGAGATTGAACTCATTGAGGATAAGAAGTCGCTCGGTGCAGAGGCTGAGGGAGGAAAGTAGTGAAGATATCTGGGTGAGAAAATGTTTATGGTACTGGGTGGGCGGTAGTGAATGAAGAATTTAACAAGACGAGATGCTTAAAGGAGGAGAAAGTGCCAGAGGAGTAGGGGGACAGACCAAGGTGTGATTTGCTAAGAGCCACACCGCCACCATGATGGTCTGGACGGGACAAGTGGTGGAAGGTATAGCCAGGCGGGGAGGCTTCATTTAGGGGGAAGGTGTCATCACCCCTCAGCCAGGTTTCCATCAAGGGCATAATGTTGATGCAATCATCCACAATGAGCTCATGGATGGCAAGGGCCTTGATCACAAGTGAACGGACATTCAGGAGGGAGGTGCATATTCACCCTGATGATTCACCCAAGTGTTCAAGAACATAATTCCAGAGGTACATACATTGGCAATGAGGTGATTATAGGACAGTCACGCTAAACACTACTGGCAATTTTGGATTAGACAAGAGTTTTCAAAGATGGATAATTTGAGTTAACCTGAGCTTCTGTAACTTTAAGGAAGTGGTGTCAGGCCACTTAGAAAATCATAACATGATTAGGCAGAGTCAACATGGATTTATGAAAGAGAAATCATGTTTGACAAATCTGCTAGAGTTGTTGAGGTTGTAACTTAAAGGGTAGATAAGAACCAGTGGATGTAGTATATTTGGATTTCCAAAAGGTATTTGATAAGGTGCCACATAAAAGATTATTACACAAGATTAGGGCTCATGGGGTTGGGGGTAATATAGTAGCGTGGATAGAGGATTGGTTAACGGACAGAAAACTGAGAGTAGGGATAAACGGATCTTTTTCAGGTTGGCAGGCTGTAACTAGTGGGGTGCCGCAAGGATCAGTGTTGGGGCCTCGGCTATTTACAATCTATATTAATGACCTAGATGAAGGGACTGAGTGTAATGTATCCAAGTTTGCAGATGATATAAAGGTAGGTGGGACAGTAAGCTGTGAGGAGAACACAGAGTCTGCAAAGGGATATAGATAGACTAAGTGAGTGGGCAGTAAGGTGGCAGATGGAGTATAATGTAGGAAAATGTGAGGTTATTCACTTTGGTAGGAAGAATAGAAAAGCAGAATATTTTTTAAATGGTGAGAAACTTTCAAATGTTGGTGTTCAGAGAGATTTGGGTGTCCTCGTGCAAGAAACACAGAAAGCTAGCAAGCAATAAGGAAGGCAAATGGCATGTTGGCCTTTATTGCAAGGGGGTTGGAGTATAAGAGTAAGGAAGTCTTGCTACAATTGTACAGGGCCTTGGTGAGACCACACCTGGAGTACTGTGCACAGTTTTGGTCTCCTTATCCAAGGAAGGATATACTTGCCTTGGAGGCGGTGCAACGAAGGTTCACTAGACTGATTCCTGGGATGAGAGGGCTGTCCTATGATGAGAGATTGTGTAGAATGGGCCTATACTCTCTGGAGTTTAGAAGAATGAGAGGTGATCTCATTGAAACATACAAGATTCTGAAGGGGATTGACAGGGTAGATACTGAGAGGTTGTTTCCCTTGGCTGGAGTGTCTAGAACTAGGGGACATCGTCTCAGGATAAGGGGTAGGCCATTTAAGACTGAGATAATGAGGAATTTCTTCACTCAGAGGGTTGTGAATCTTTGGAATTTTCTGCCCCAGAGGGCTGTGAATGCTGAGTCTTTGAGTATATTCAAGGCTGAGATTGATAGATTTTTGGACTCTAGGGGAATCAAGGGATATGGAGATCGGGCAGGAAAGTAGAGTTGAGGTCGATGATCAGCCATGATCTGTATTGAAGTAAGGGAAGAAGAATGCTCATTAAAAGGGTAACAGGAATCCTTCTTGTTAAGGATAGGGGAAACTCAACCAAATTTCCAAGAGGAAGCAAAGCAAAGTGAAAAATAAGAAGGATTGAAGAGACTGCTTAGGACAGGGGTAAGTTTGGAGCATAGATCTTGAAGATGATGGGTGTGAAACCATTAGGATCAGAGGTCTAGTGGTGCAGAGAGCAGAGGATCCAATCAATCTGGCAGGAATAAAAGCTCTTGTCAGCCATAATGGAAGAGCAATGTAAGGAGATTCCTAACCAAGATCTTAAAAATTAGAGTTGGTGGAGTAAGTGAGTCAAAAAGACCTTCAGGATGAAAGAGAGTTGGAAAGTTATGAAAGACATTTGGCAAAGGACCAGAACAAGGGACAGGATGATAGGAACTGATGCTTTTCAATAACATTGTTTTTAGCATCTCTAATAGTTGATTCCCAAAATTATGAACAGAAATAAAGTTGGCTTAGGATGCTTCAGATGTCAAATGTAATAGGCAACATTATTTAGGCGATATAGCAGAAATTATGCAATACCAGATCTGGCAGATGGAGAAGAGTGAGACTGAACAACAGTAGAACTGTTCAAAATTAATGTAATGCTAACAACATGATAATTCCTCTGTGATGATTTTCTGTTCATATAGAAAATCAGTCCCATCTTTATACCCCTTTATTGAATATTTAGTGCTCCTTCACCAGCGGGACATGAATTCCATAGGCTCAACTTCCTGAAAAATTGCAGAACGTACCAATTTGCCATTTGGAACCTATATTCCCTGGCACCTGTTCCCACTGTCTTTCACCAGTGGGAGTTGTTTCAGGAGCTTGTTTATTGAGAAGAAAAGCCATAAATAATGGTCCAGAAATTCGTGTCGGGGGCTTCCCGTGGGTCCAAGCCCCCGACCTACACTTACCTAGCGCGCCGGCAGTTGAAGCCTGGGCCTGCGTGGATTTCCTGTCTGTGGCCCGGTTCAGCTCCCGGCGCGCTGTGCTTGCGTGATCCAGCGGCGTATTTAGTGTGATGCGTCGGCTGGGATCACGTGAGCACTGGGCAACCAATCGGAGGATGCAAAAGTTCCGAATTTGACAGTAAGAACTGTCAAACTCATGAAAACTCCGGGTGCCCAAAACAGTACTTAAACTTGAAATAAAATTTAAGAAAAAATCACACTATTTAAATGAACTATGAATAACTTTAAATAACTATTTTAAACAATAATTTAAATTTTTGAAAAAAATAATTTTATAAAAAATCGGGGCTAAAAATACACTTACTTTACTGTAAAGTCTTTAAAAATAATAAACCTGTGGGAAAAAATTATAATTTTAATTAATAGACCACTTACCTTTTAAAATTAAGTCCTTACGTCTGCTTTTTTAAAGTGTAAAAAGTGGAGGCCTTCACGCACGGGCAAACCTGGAAAAAAAAGGAAGTTCAACACGCACGCGTTCGACCTCTGAACCCCTTGGTTCAGAGGATCGGAAATGCCGGTTTCCCGCGCATGCGCTGTGCATGCAGAAAACCGGCAATTCCATCAGTCCCACGCGTGAGTACACGGTGCTTACTCGCACGTTGGGACCCGAATTAAGACCAAAGCAGAGTCTGGCGTCACTCTGGGTGTTCAGTGCCTTTTTACATGGGGTCAAAGTGAGCTAAGCATGATCATCACTGGACTTGGGTGTTTATAGAAGATATATATTCTTCGACCTGAAACATTAGCTCTGTTTCTCTCTCCATAGATGCTGCCTCACCTGCTGAGTATTCCCAGCATTTCCTGTTTTACTTCAGACTTCCAGCACCGCAGTTTTTTGCTTTTGTATTAATGGTAAATTACGCTGTGTTTCAACCAATCTTTACATGTCCACAACCCTTTTGACAATTAAGTAAGCAATGTGGAGTCTCCATAGTTCCTGCAGTTGTGCTGATCTTGGGGTTTTGTTTAAGGCCTGCAGCGTGTGCCAGATAAAAGTACTGGATGCTGCTCAAGCTGTAATTTGCATGGGTGTTTTGAATTAAAGCTGTAGCCAGTGCAAGAAGTTTGCACAGCAAATTTAAGCATAAATTTTGCTAATTCATGCATATAACAAAACTATGCTTATCTATGGAAAACAGAACATGTAGTACAAGATATGACACAATGCTGATTGCCACACAGCATGATTGAAATCTGCTGAACAGTTTTGGAGACGTCAACAACTTGTATTTATATAGCGCCATTAACTTAGTAAAACGTCCCAAGGCGCTGCACAGGAGTGTTATAAGACAATAAATTTGACACCGAGCCACATAAGGATAAATCAGGGCAGATGACCAAGAGCTTGGTCGAAGAGGTAAGTTTTAAGGAGCATCTTAAAGGAGGAAAGAGAGGTAGTGAGGCAGAGAGGTTTAGGCAGGAAATTCCAGAGCTTAGGGCCTAGGCAACAGAAGGCACGGCCACCAATGTTTGAGCGATTTTTATAATCAAGGATGCTCAAGAGGGCAGAATTAGATATCTCGGGGTTGTGGGGCTGAAGGAGATTACAGAGATGGGGAGGGGTGAGGCCATGGAGGGATTTGAAAACAAGGATGAGAATTTTGAAATCGAGGCGCTGCTTAACCGGGAGCCAATGTAGGCCAGCAAGCATGGGAGATGGGCGAACGGGGCTTGGTGCGAGTTAGGACATGGGCAGCTGAGTTTTGTAGGACCTCAAGTTTACGTAGGGTGGAATGTGGGAGGCCAGCCAGGAGTGTGTTGGAATAGTCAAGTCTAGAGGTAACAAAGGCATGGATGAGGGTTTCAGCAGCAGATGAGCTGCGGCAAGGGTGGAGACGGGCGATGTTACGGAGGTGGAAATAGGCGATCTTAGGGAGGTGGAAATAGGCGATCTTAGTTATGCTGCGGATATGTGGTCCGAAGCTCATTTCAGGGTCAGATATGACCCCAAGGTTGCGAACAATGTGGTTCAGCCTCAGACAGATGTTAGGGAGAGGAATGGAGTCAGTGGCTAGGGAACGGAGTTTGTGGCGGGGACCGAAAACAATGGCTTCTGTTTTCCCAATATTTAATTGGAGAAAATTTTTGCCCATCCAGGACTGTATGTCGGACAAGCTGTCTGACAATTTAGAGACCGTGGAGGGGTCGAGAGAAGAGGTAGTGAGGTAGAGCTGGGTGTCGTCGGCGTACATGTGGAAACTGACACTGTGTTTTCGGATGATATCGCCAAGGGGCAACATGTAGATGAGAAATAGGAGGGGGCCAAGGATAGATCCTTGGGGGACACCAGAGGTAACGATGCGGGAGCAGGAAGAGAAGCCGTTGCAGGTGATTCTCTGGCTACAATTAGATAGATAAGAATGGAACCAGGCGAGTGCAGTCCCACACAGCTGGACGACGGTGGAGAGGTGTTGGAGAAGGATGAAGTGGTCAACTGTGTCAAAGGCTGCAGACAAGTCGAGAAGGACGAGGAGGGATAGTTTTCCTTTGTCACAGTCAAAGGATGTCATTTGTGACTTTGATGAGAACCGTTTTCGTACTGTGGCAAGGGCGGAAACCTGATTGGAGCAATTCAAACATGGAATTGCGGGAAGATGGGCATGGATTTGGGAGGCACCAACACTTTCAAGGACTTTGGAGAGGAAAGAGAGTTTGGAGATGGGGGGGGGTGGTAGTTTGCAAGGACGGAGAGATCAAGGGTTGTTTTTTGGAGGAGAGGGGTGAGGATGGCAGATTTGAGGGAGAGGGGGACAGTACCTGAGGAGAGAGAACCGTTAACGATATCCGCTAACATGGGAGCCAGAAAAGGAAGTTCGGTGGTCAGCAGTTTGGTGGGAATAGGGTCGAGGGAGCAGGAGGTGGGTCTCGTGGACAAGATGAGCGCAGAGAAGTCATGAGGGGACATCGGAGAGAAACTGGAGAAAGATGTGAGTTCAAGGCTAGGGCGGGGGGAACCTTAGAGGAAGTTTGGCCCAGTGGGTTAGGGGAAGGAAGGGAAGTGGCAGAGGCAGCTGAACGGATGGTCTCAATCTTAGAGACAAAGAAATCCATGAGCTCCTCACACTTGTTAATGGAGGTGAGGGTGGAGGAGACCGGGGAGAGGGATTTAAGAAGACGGTTAACAGTAGACAATAGGAGCCGGGGTTTATCTCTGCATTCCAGAATGATTCTGGAATAGTGAGCAATTTTGGTAGACGAGAGCAGGACCGATAATGCTTTGTGGTCCAGTCAGATCTGGCGGTGAATGGCTAAACCAGTTGTCCGCCATATCCGTTCAAGTCTGCGTCCCTTGGACTTAAGGGAGCGAAGATGAGAGCCATACCGGGGGAACGGCCAGTGTGAGAGAGGGTAATTGTTTTAATAGGGACTAGAACATCGAAGGTGGTGGTGAGGGTGTGTTTGAGCAGATCGGTAGCTGCAGAAATGTCCTGGAGGACCAGATGCTGGACAGTTGGGATTTCATAAGTGCAGCTGTAAGAGAGTTGGAAGAGAGTTTTTCCAGGGGCAGACAGAGAAGGAAGTAGAGTTTAGGGGGGTTGGTGGGGTGGAAGGGGGATGTGGGTGGAGAGCGATACGAGGAAATGGTCAGAGATGGCCTTATCTGCAATTGACACCATTGGAGTAGCGAGGCCACGAGAGATGGCAAGGTTGAGGGGGTGGCCATGAATATGTGTTGGGGAGTTTACATGGAGGGAGAGATTAAGGGAGGATAGGAGGGTAGTGAACTCTGAGGAGAGGGAGCATGATGAATTGAGATGGGTGTTGAAAGCACCAATAGATGAGAAGTCATTCGGTGCAGATGCTGAGGGCGAAGGACAGTGAAGATATCTCAGTATTAACATTTTTATGGTACTTGGGTGCGTGATAGAGAACAAGAATTTTAAATGAGAGGTGAGAGGGGTGGAATAAGGCGAGATGCTCAAAGGAGGAGAAACTGCCGGAGTAGGGGGACAGATTTGGTGATGAGAGCCACACCGCCGCCACCGGCGGTCTGAGCGGGGCAAGTGGTGGAAGGTATAGCCAGGCGGGGAGGCTTCATTTTAGGGTAAGGTGTCATCACCCCTCAACCAAGTTTCCGTCAGGGCCATGATGTCGATGCAATCATCCACGATAAGCTCATGGATGGCAAGGGCCTTGTTCACAAGTGAATGGACATTCTGGAGGGAGATGCGGAGAGGGTCGGTGATGGCTTCCCCACTGCCAGCGTCCACAGGGTCAGCGCTGGGGGGGATGAGTTGGATGGGGAGGAGATTGGAAAGATTTTCCCCCAGTGAGCACACTGGGCAGGAAGTTCATCGAGCGAGTAGGATAGACAGTTGGGGTTGCTACTCGTAAGGTGGCAGCGACGAGTGCCTCTATGGGCCCTTCGTAGGATGCCAAGAGAGGCACAGATGGAAGCTTATCTAAGAGGGAGTCAAGCCTGGGACGGCGGCAGGAGATTAGGAAAGTCGAAGAGTAATGAAGGATTGGGGTAGGGATTTGGGAGGGCAGAGTATCCGAGAGGAGAGATGAAAGGAGGCAGAACGACAGGAGAGAGTGGTCAGGGAGGGATAGAGAGAAAAGGAAAAGAGGAGGAAAAAGTGGAAAAATATTGAATGGCTTGGGTCTGGAGCGGCAGCCAAAGTGCGCATGCGAATGGACACTGGAAAAGCTCAGGTTATTCTTCTTCTTAGGCAGTCCCTCGGAACCAAGGATGACTTGCTTCCACATTAAAAATGAGTTCTCAGGTGACTGATGAGCCCAATGTGGGACCTATAGTCTCTGTCACAGGTGGGGCAGACAGTGGTTGAAGGGGCGGGTGGGTGGGGTGCTTGGGTTGACTTGCGCTTGGCTTCCGTTTGCTCCCGGCGAAGAGACTCGAGGCGTTCGGCGTCTGTTACATAGGCCTGTTTAAATCTAATAATTAATTTCCTGGTAGTAGGGAATAGATTGGGGACAATAGTAGGAAGACCAGGGTCAAAGTCAGAGGTCCCATGGAAGGACAAGCCGATGTGAGCAGGACGGGGCTGGTACGGAGCATCAACAAACCGCTGTTCAAAGCAGGTGAGTGAAGTCCAGAAGCTATTTGAAGGGTAGTGAGTTTGAGGATGGAGGTTGTTGCTATAGGAATGAGAGTCGGTAGCGATGCAGAAAGATGATGGCTAAATTGATGCAAGTTGGAGGTCACCGTAGATCAAAGTGGCAGAGAAGAAGTAAAACCAGAAGCCAGTGACCAGCAAAGCTGAAAACTGGTAGAACGAGTCACCGGACAGCAAGTGCTACCTACAAGCCAGCAGAGCTGAAAAACAGTAGAACCAGTTCAGCAGAGACACAGCCGGAATTTTAAAGGTAAACATCTCTTTGTAGCAGAGATAGAGACACAGCAGTCTTATGGTGTAATCCAGTGCAGAAATGTAGTGTAATCCAACGTAGTTCAAAGCAGAAACGTAGTCTAGATATCCGGAGAAGTCCAGGGGTTTGGAAACCAATTTGACAAAAGAATTTCGCAGCTTAAGACTTGAAGTGACTGAAAAGCAAAGCAGTGCCACAGCCGTTGAGTCAAACCGTGTAGTCAAGGAAGTCCTGTCCGCGAAGAATCCAGTGATGGGGTCAAGTTTCAGCAGAGTTCCAGCAGTTGAAAGAACTCAGTGAGAACAAAAGACGCCGGGGGATGGGCAGTGGACTCTGTGGGGGTAGCTTTAAACTTGGGCTGAAATGCCTTCACTATCAGAGACAGGGTATCTTAAGCAATTGAAGAAAGGAGATTGGGGGGAGAAAGGGCAAAGGATGGCAATGGATGACCACGGATACAGTTGAAAGGAAGAGCAGCTCAGAAAGGGGCTGCCAGCCCAGGAGCCATCTTGGAACAGGCCATTGTGCTTCTGTGGCTGAAAAAAAAATCTTATTCATGCAGTTGGACACTATTGCAGAAGATCGCTATATTATCCAGCTGAGTTTAAAGCTGTGTGACAACTCTTCAGGCTTTCAGCCATCCGTTTTCACAGTGATGAGACACACTTTTATTATTGACATTTACACAATATCATCTGCGAACAATAAAATTACCATCTCTTATTCAGAAATTATCTACCTTTTTTCCCCTTCAAAACTTAAATGGCTTCCTTTTGTGCTAGTCCACATTCTTTCCGAAAATAGTGTTTAAAAACTTCTGTCTTGTACATTTTAACTTTTTCAATAATTGGAAGATGTTTTTTTTTAAATATTAGTGTTTTACATAAATGTGATAATTCTGTGTTGGTTTATAGTGGATGGGTATTTCACAGAATCACAGAAGAATCACAGAAACCCCACAGTGCAGATAGAGGCCATTTCGGCCCATCGCGCCTGCACCGAGACATATCCCACCCGATCCCCGTAACCCCTACACCAACACATATCCCACCCTATCCCCGTAACCCCACGTATTTAAACACCCTAACACTAAGGGTCAATTTATCATAGCCAAACATCCCAACCCGCACATCTATTTGTTAGATTTTTAGAAAATTTGCAATGCTCGCACACAATTCTAATGCAAAATGCATATTTTATCTAAATAGTGGATTTCCCATTGCAATAAACAGACAGAAGTTCTACTGTTGCAGTGGGGCCTCTGAATTTTAGGAGTATTTGGATAGACTGCTGTTTGGGAGAATGTTAGGGCAACTAGGGTGTGTGACTAGGAAGATGGATGAGGAGCAAGGTGGAAGCAGATTGTGTCCTGAGGTTGGCAGAATGTTATGGGGGCTGGGTTGAAAGGACTATGACATGGAAGACCCGAGCACTGGGGTAGGATGTAAGAGTTGGAATGAAGTATTAAAATAAAATAAAGTTTAACATATCTTCTGAAGTTAAATAACTAGAAATATTGGTGTGGAAAATGTGTAAAATGGAAATACATAGATGAAGGCTGAGTTTGTGAAAAGAAGAGCATTGTGACGATGAGAGCAGGATTCCCAATTCACTGGCAGAAAGGCAATGAGAGCTGAAGGCACAATGCCAGCTGGAAGGATTTAGTGATTGGGGCAAGGAGGAAAGAGTCTTTTAAATTTTTAAAAATACATTCACGGGATGTGGGCGTTGCTGGCAAGGCCAGCAATTATTGCCCATCCCTACTTGCCTTTGAGAAGGTGGTGGTGAGCTGCCTTCTTGAACTGTTGGAGTCCGTGTGGTGAAGGTACTTCCACAGTGCTGTTAGGTAGGGAGTTCATTCCGGGATTTTGACCCAGCGACGATGAAGGAACGGCGATATACTTCGAAATCAGGATGGTGTGTGACTTACAGGGGAACCTGGAGGCGGTGGTGGTCCCATGCGCCTGCTGCAATGGCCCTTCTAAGTGGTACAGGTCACGGGTTTGGAAGTATCCATGGCAAGTTGCTGCAGTGCATCTTGTAAATGGTACACACTGCACCCACAGTGCACCGATGGTGGAGGGAGTGAATGTTTATGGTGGTGGATGGGGTGCAAATCAAGTGGGCTGCTTTGTCCTGTATGGTGTCGAGCTTCTTGAGTGCTGTTGGAGCTGCATTCATCCAGGCAAGTGGTGAGTATTCCATCACACTCCTTGTGCCTTGTAGATGGTGGAAAGACTTTGGGGAGCCAGGAGGTGAGTCACTCGCCACAGAATACCCAGCCTCTGACTTGCTCATGTAGCCACAGTATTTGTGGCTGGTCCAGTTAAGCTTCTGGTCAATGGTGATTCCCAGGATGTTGATGGTGGGAGATGTGATGATGGTAATGCTATTAAATATCAAGGGGCGGTGGTTAGACCCTTTCTTGTTGAAGATGGTCATTGCCTGGCACTTGTGTGGCGCGAATATTACTTGTCACTTATCAGCCCAAGCCTGGATGTTGTCCAGGTCTTACTGCATGCAGGCACGGACTGCTTCATTATCTGAGGAGTTGTGAATGGCACTGAACACTGTGCAGTCATCAGCGAACATCCCCATTTCTGACCTTATGATGGAGGGAAGGTCATTGATGAAGCAGCTAAAGATGGTTGGGCCTAGGACACTGCCCTGAGGAACTCCTGCAGCAACATCCTGGGGCTGAGATGATTGGCCTCCAACAACAACCATCTTCCTTTGTGCTAGGTATGACTTCAGCCAGTGGAGTTTTCCTCCTGATGCCCATTGACTTCAATTTTACTCTGGCTCCTTGGTGTCACACTTGGTCAAATGGATGTACCAGATAGAGAAGTAGGCAGTTAGTGATAGAGGTGCTGAGCATATGTGAAGAATAGGGAGGAAGAAGACCCAAGTGCAGGAACAAATGAGCACACAAAGCTGAGGCACGAAACAATCCTACTTTTATCACAAAATGCTTTTTTGCTCCAGTCTGCATGTTTTTACTTGACAATATCCTGTTTATTTTAAATTGGTTAATCCCTCCATATAAGTACCAGATGGAGAAATGTCTCTCCGATGCATTATGTATCTGTATACTAATATCAAAAACAATAATTTCAGGCTGTTATAAACTGCTTATAGTTTGCCAGCTAAGGCGGTGGAAAGGATTTTCGAGAAATATTGTGAATGATTTCATTGGTAACCCTTCATCACCTTTCTACTTGTTTTATATGTGACTGTTTGCTGTTTCTTGATCATTAGTTTTCATATCTGCTTATGATTTGTTCATTCATAGGCTAAGTTGTGATTTATTTTTTTATGAATGATATTTGACCCAATTGGGTGCAATGTTTATTTTTTGTCTTGTGCCAAGTGTACATAAGGCAAAGGAAAAACACATGTGATAAGTTGTGGTACTATCAATTCTAATGTTTTTGAATTATGTGTGTGAATGTGTGCTCGATGCAAGACTTTTGTTTACATAGACATTTTTTCCTTTTCTTCTTGAGGCTCCCTATCTCGTGCCCAACTTAAAGGGTGGGTCTCCAGATTCCTTAAAGGTCTTTTCTGATGTTATTGTACATCCAGCTGATGGAAGTGTGCTACAGTAGCTTGGAGTTATTTTTCTTCCCCACAGTATCACAAAGATGGTGCCACTTCTAATTGTTTTTAAATGTATTGATTTTAAATAGTCTGAATGTTTTTTTTGTTTCATGTGTTGCTGTAACATGTAGCTGCTATAGATAATATTTTCTAAATTGGTTTTGTTTCTTTCCAGTCCAAGGATAAAATGATGCGAGGTTCCCGAAGAGGCTGTGTTAGACTGAGGGTGAGTATGAGATATTGCATTATTGCTAGATCCTTGGAATCGGATTGCCGACCCATCAGAAGATATTTCTTAACATTAGGGCCTTGGGTTGTCCTAGTATATTTTTTTTGTAGTTTTTCTCTAGTCTCTCTCTAATTTCTCTCCCATCATTCCCCACGCCCTCTCTGATTTCATCTCACCCATAAGACCCCATTTCCACTTCTCTGCTGGCCAACCAATTTACCTGCCTAGCCCCAATGCTAGCTGACATTGTAAAGGGTCCCTTCTCCCTTTCATCACGTCTTTCCTCAAAAAACCTGCTCTCAACCCCTGTACCCTTCCAAACTACTGCCCTCCTCTTCAACCTCCATTTCCTGTCCAAAGTACTTGAACGTGTTGTGGCCTCCCAAATCTGTCCCCATCTCGCCTGCAACTCCATGTTTGTTTGAATCTTTCTAGTCAGATTTCCACCTCTCCCACAGCACCAAAATGGACCTAACCGAAGTTGGAAACTATATTCTCTGAGACTGTGGTACATTATCTTTCCCTGTCTACCTCAACTTCTGTAGCCTTTGATACAGTGAACCACACCAATGCCTTTCTACAGTTGGCCAGCTTTAGCAGGGACTGCCCTCATTTGGTTCCACTCTTACACTCCGAGTGTAGCCAGAGCACCTCCAGCAATGACTTCTCTTCCCAGCACTACATGTTGCCTCTGGAGCCCCCGAGGATCCATCTTTGGTTCCAATCTCTTCCTCATCTACATGTTGCCCCTTGGCATTTGCAGACGAGCCGGTTTCCACATGTACACCGATGACAAAGCTCTACCTCGTCACTACCTCTCTCGACGACTCTACTGCATCTGTGCTGTCAGACTGCAAGCATTGGGTAGATCAAAGCCACTGCTTTCGGCCATCACCACCCATTCTATCACTCTCCCTGGCCACTGTCTCTGGCTGAACCATACTGTTCACAAACATAATAGCAAAATACTGCGGATGCTGGAAATCTGAAATAACAACAGAAAATGCTGGAAATACTCAGCAGGCCAGGCAGCATCCGTGGAAACAGAGTTAACGTTTCAGGTCTGGGACCCTTCATCAGAACTGTTCTAATGAAGGGTCCCAGACCTGAAACGTTAACTCTGTTTCTCTCTCCACGGATGCTGCCTGGCCTGCTGAGTATTTCCAGCATTTTCTGCTGTTATTTCATACTGTTCACAACATTGGCATCCTATTTGAACCCAAGCTGAGCTTCCCCTCCATCACAAATATTGCCCGCTTCCACCTCTGTAACATTGCCTGCTTCAACCCCTACCTCATCCAGGCCTTTGTTGCCTCCAAACTCAACTATTCCAATGCTCTCCTAACCATCCTTCCATCCTTCACCCCAATAAACCAGCTCATCCAAAATTCTACATACCCTATCCCGCACCAAATTCTGTTTGTCTGTCACCCCTGACCTACATTGACTCCCAGTCTCTCTACACCTCAAATTTAAAATTCTCATCCTTGTGTTTAAATGCCTCCACGGTCTTTCCCCACCCTATCTCTGCAACCTCCTCCATCGCTGCATCCCTCTCCAAGCCCTTGTTTCCACTGACTCCGGCCTCCAGGGCATTCCCCCCTCCCCTTCCCTTTGCCGTGTCTTTAGCTGCCTAACACAAACTGGAATTCCCTCCTTAAACTCCTCTGTCTCTTCACGTCGCTCTCCTCCTAGGAGCCTCCTTAAAACCTACATTTTGACCAAACTTTTGGTCACTCCTCCTTAACCTCCTTTGGCTTGGCATCCATTTTTTTCTTTACACCTTTGTACAGTAGTAGCTTGGGATGTTTTTCTATGTTAAAGGTGCTATACAAATATAAGTTGTTGTAGTAACAATAAATCTAGGTGATAAGCCAAGCTGAAAAGAGCAGAACGTCACCAAATTTGAAAAGAGTCGACAGAACACAAGAGAAGATAAAGCCAAGAGGTGGGCTTTAACAGTTGATGCATTCTAGGAGAAAGATTGAATTGGATATTTTTTGTGCCTAGGAGTGCGGGAAAGGTGCTAGAAGTTTCCCCAGATTGGGGAGTAGTATTCATGTCTTAAATGAGGTGAGTTTTGTAGACAGTGAAGAATTGTTGAGGGGAAAGAAGTTTTTGACACCGAGAAATCAAATTTCTTGGTGATAGCTTTAAGTGGTAGCCGTGGAAGTTCCATTTGAGTTTTTAAAATTAGTTTATGGGATGTGGGCGTCGCTGGCAAGGCCAGCATTTATTGCCCATCCCTAATTGCCCTTGAGAAGGTGATGGTGAGCTGCCTTCTTGAACCGCTGCAGTCCGTGTGGTGAAGGTACTCCCACAGTGCTGTTAGGTAGGGAGTTCCAGGATTTTGACCCAGATAGTGAAGACCGGTAGATGAGAGAGTACTAAGTGGAAGGTCAGGCATTTATTCAAGTAGATTTACTTGATTTTTGTTTTGTACTTCATTACAATTCATTATTGCATCATTGTATGTTTTGGTATTTTGTTAATTGCTCTTTGAGAAAAATTGATAACTGTTGCTAGATTGCATACTACAGTTACCAGATGTCCTCGTTCATTGAAGCCCTAGATTCTGTTGTTTTAGGTGGCCAATTACTTAGGATGAGTGTGAAACATTTTGTAATTACAACTGAATAGATGGCCATTGCTCTCGATCGGAGGTATTCACCAACTGATTTTCCTTCTTGGCACATATCTGGATTGGCATCCAGGCTGGTTCTGAATACCAATTTCTGGGTTTCTTAATAGATAGAGTAGCTTTCTAATTCATCTTTAGCTATAAGCATTATAGAAGCTGCCTGTGAACATAGGAACTGGAGTAGGCCATTCATCCCCTCAAGCTTATTCCGTCATTCAGTTAGATCATGGCTGATCTGTACCTCAGTTCCATTTACATGCCTTTGTTCCATATCCCTTGATAACCTTGTCTAACAAAAAGTCTATTGATCTCCGTGTTGAAAATTTCAATTGACTCAGCATCCACAGCTTTTGGGGGAGCGAGTTCCAAATTCCCACTACCCTTTATGTGGAAAAAGTGCTTCCTGATTTCACTCGTAAATGGTTTGTTCTAATTTTAAGATTATGCCCTTGAGGTCTGGATTTCCCCCACCACAGGAAATATATTCACTGTATCTACCCGATTGAATCTCTTTATCGTTTTAAATACCTCCATTAGATCATCTCTCTGTCTTCTAAGCTCAAGGAAATACTAGCCAAGTTTATGCAACCAGTCTTCATAATTTAACCCTTTAAGCCCTGGTATTCTGGTGAATCTGCGCTGTAACCTTTCCACGGCCAATATATCTTTCCTGAGGTTTGGTGCACAACATTGACACAGTACTTCAGGTGGGGTTTGACCACGACTCTCTACAGCTGTAGCATCACTTCCTCACTTTTGAATTCCAACCCCTTTCGGATAAAGGCCAACATTCCATTAGCCTTTTGGATTACTTTTTGTACCTGTGCACTAACTTTCAGTGATTTGTCTACATGGACACCTAAATCTCTTTGATCCTCCACAGCTCCTAGTCTCTCACTATTAAGAAAATATTCCAATTTGTCTTTCTCAGACCCAAACTTGGATATACAACTCTATTTCTTTATCCAAGTCATTACTATATGGTGAAAATCTGAGGCCCCAGCACAGATCCCTGGGAAACACCACTTATCGCATCCCGCCAATCCGAACAAACCTGTTCTCCTAACTCTATGTCTCCTATCTCCCAATCAAATGTCGACCCATGTCACAAGGTTACCTCCAATTCCATGCACTCTCATATCTGCTAATAATCTCATGTGCAAAATCTTATCACATGCCTTCTGCCAGTCCATATAGACACTCCCCTGTCAAATATGCCAGTGACCGTCTCAAAATTCAACTAGATTAGTCAGACATGACCTACCCTTCATGAATCCATTCTGATTCTAATCAGCTTATGCCTGTCCACGTGCTCACTCACTCTGTCTCTGTCTCCATTAACTTCCCCACAATTGATGTTAAACTGACAGATTTGTAGTTATCTGGTTCCTTCCTCCTTCCCTTCTTAAATTACAAATAACATTCCATTATTTTCCAATAAAAAGCACAATTCCTGAATCTGGAGAGCTTTGGAAAATTATGAGTAATGAATCTGCATTTCCTCACTTATTTCTTTTAATACTCTGGGGTGGTAACCGTCAGATCCTGGAGATTTCTCTATGCTTTCCTGATGATGTTTACTTCGCCCTGAGTTATGATTCCACAACCAAAGAGCATGCTCTGCTACCCTGCTTAAGTAATCATTATGCCTGTGTGAGCCTTGATCTTGAGTGTTGGCGGCATGCTCAACATGGAGACATCATAGCTAAATGTGATCCTGACATTCGCACACACGTGCTTCTAACATTGGTGGATAGCAATTGGACACAGGCACTGTACCTTGTTTCTCCCTTCTCTCTTCCCCCTCCAATCCATCCCAGGGGCATTTGCATCAATTGCAATGCCCCCTGTGCAGCCTTGGCTGATGTCAGTGAACTCAGCACAGACTGACTGTTAAACCTGGAACCTTCCTCATCTCGCTTAGCTCAGTTACTCAAGTCACACGATATATTTGCTGAGCCATTGACAGAGCAATTACAGATTTTTTTTTATTACCCACGTTTTGTTTTTTCCCCTCTAGTTTTTAAAATTTCTGCTTTTTAAAACTTAATTCCATTAAATTATTCAAATTTCTTTTCCAAATTATGGCATATAACTAAAATGTCAAAAGTCCAAATTAAGGTTTTAAACCAAGAAATCCAAAAAAGCTTACTGCAGAATATCATGAATAAATTCATCCATTAAAACGCCTTTTTGCGAAGCTGGAGAGAGACCAACAAAAGCAGTCACTTCACATCAAAACTATTATTGATTTTTTAACTTAAAAGCAAGAGGCATAAGGCAGGTGATTTTGAAGACTTATGCTTTCTTTTGTTTATATTTAGAATAAACAAAATGGCTCCTGATTGCACATGTACCTCTTACTGCCTCTTAAATCTTTGCCTGTGTGGACAGCGCTGGATTCCTGTATTCTTCTGTATTGCATTAAAAAAAAAAATCACACTTACAATCCTGATTCCCCACCCACCCATTGGCCCTCTTTCCCAACTGCTCCCTCCCACCCTCGAATTTAGAGCTCTAGTACTGAGTGGTTTTGCAAATGTGTACCATCCATATATTTTTTAAAGAATCTGAGACACTGGCATTGATGGGCCTGAAATTAATAAAACAGAATGAATGTCTTTGACAGACCTAAGTAGCACTAGACAGACAATAAATGGACACTGCTGCAGGTAAACTATATACTGGTGCATCCTAAATAAAAAATGGTCAATTGTTATGTTAATACACAATGTGCTTCACTGGAGTAGAAGGGCAAAAAAAATACATAGAACAAATAGACTGGCGCAGAAATGGACAAGCCAAGCAAAAAATATTGGAGCATCAAAATATTTGAAACATGTAATTTCACTGGTAATCAAAGAAATAGAGGTTATTGATAAAATAGAGAAAATAAAATGTATAACTACTTTAATATATATCTATTATTATATTAAAAGCATTGTGTGTTTCCAACATTCAAAGGTATTGCACTAGTAGGTGCTGCTGTTGGCATAACATTACTTCACTTAACGTTGCATGACAGGCCAACCTGAAGGAAACATTATAATAAGCCCACTTGTGTCTCAGCCTTGCAACCAAGCAGTTTAGAAAAAGATATCTGAAAAGGTCATTAAAAAAGGAATAACACATGAAGACTATATGTAAAAAGAGTGAACTGGAAACAGATTCACAAACTAAGGCCCTGATATTAGGGGGGGAGGGGGCGGGGTGGGTTGCTCCTTTGCGGTCGGGAAACCCGGAAGAACGGGTTTCCCTCAGGTCCTGCTGAATTTAACCTGATTAGCACCTTTGTCTCCATTTCCTGGCCGCAGCCTGCCAGATTGAGTGGCTGGCTGTTGGGCAGGTAAGCCTTCGGCACTAGGCTGCAGCCAGGGAGCGGGGCGGAGGGGAGGGAAGGATAGGAAGGGCCAGAGGGGAGGACGGAGGGGAGATCGGAGGCATTTGGGGCGAGGGGAGGGGACAGATCAGAGGCCGGAGTGGAAATAGAAGCTGTCGGGGGTGGAGGGAGATCGGAAGGGTCGGGTGGGGTGGGTACGGGAGATTGGAAGCCGCAACCAGGGTGCACAGAGGAGGGAGAAAGTAGGGATTGGAAAGACCGGGGTTGGGGGGCGGAGGATGGGGAGGTGGGAATTGTGGCTGGAGGGGAGATTGTGGTTCAGTGGGGTGTCCTATGATGTGGGGAGAGGGAAAGGGGAGGCGTGGGCGGGCAGAAGCAGGTAAGCTAGATCCCCCCACATCCTGTTTCCGTTAAAACCGGAAGTAGGCGGGTTGGAGTTGGGTTTGAAATTTTTAACAACCCAATTAAAATAACCCAATTAAAATTCCCCTCTAAATGTCAGAGCAAAGAGCATGGCCCATGCGGGTGGCGGTTGCCGAGAGTGGTATCGGCAAAGGTGACCAAGCTATCTCAGCAGCGAAATGGGAAAATATAGGAACACCGCACAAAAGAGCTAAAAAATAATGGAATAAAACAGGAATGAATCACACCGAAAGGTCACCAGCCAAAGAAAGAAATAGCAGAGGATGAGGAAAGTGACAAAACCCAACGTGAAACAGGTAGGAAAAGTGTCAAAGAATTGGAAATGCAACACAGTGTGACACAAATATCCAGCCAACACCTTTCCGCTCAAGCAGAAACCAAAAGCAGCAACCATCGCGGAGCACTAGTCAAACCACACCCCCACCACCTGAGACAAAATTTGGTACCAGATTCCTTTTTCTTTTCTCCCCCTGCCCACCCAAGAACAAGTTCAACACCAACCCCCAAGTGAGACACCGATCACTGCTGGACCCCCTCGCGCACTGAGAGAAAATCTGGCAACCCTCCACTGAAACCCGAGACCGGCCCCCTCCCCCCTTCTCCCTTCCCCCCCCCCCCCCCCCCCCACCCTCCATCCTCCTCTCCCACCCCCTCCTCACTTCCTTTCTGTCTGTCTTCCTCCTCTCTCTCTCTCCTTCCACTTTTCACCTCCCTCCCCAATGAGAGTGACATTTTCAGCTGGCACCCCTCCACACTGAAGCACAAATAGGTAGCCCCTTACCAACAATATGGGGTCCTGCACCCCTGTTGAAGTCTCGACTCCCGAGTAAGACTCTTTAAACACAAAGTATCGTTAAAGACAGGCTTTATTTGCTTGCAAGGGAAGAGTTGTGTAGTCAAGGGCTACATCAGACCTCTTCAAAGTAATACAGGAGTTGTAGTATATTTATACAGTATAGAAGCAAAACAGGCTTTCTATGCCACATGACATAGTACTGAATCATAACTGATTACAAAGGCACAGACCTTGCGAATTATTGAAACAACGTATTCCGGGCTGCGTTAGAATAACGAACGGAAATACCTTGGGATAAGATTAACTAATCCTTTATTATGGGATCTCTCTGTTCCCTCTGTTCTCTCACTGTACCAACTAGGCCTGTGGGCCGATGTTTACCTTATCATGTCCTTGGCTGTTTGTTTGGTATAATGAGGCTCCATGTTAAGCTTATCACAAACAAGGAGTACGTATATAGCATTCCTAAATTATCTCGTTCCCTAGAGACTGGTTAGTGAATCATGCTGTCGGCCATTTAAGTTTTTATTCTATGCCCAGGAAGCCATTTTGTGTCTAAGTGAGAAACTGTACTTCCACACCCCCCCTGCCCATCCCTATCCTCTCTCCTCTCCTGCCTGCCACGGGAAGTCGATTAGTTGCACACCATCTTCACCATGTATAACAATCATTGAATGACTAATTTCACTTCATTACGTACTCCCATGTTTTGACTCTTAGCAGCATTATGTAATGCTAATAATTTGCATCACGTATCAGTCCCCATCAACCCCAATTTACATATCTCAGTACAATGCTCAGACCGGGCTAACCATTCCTCCACTTCGCAATCAAGAGGTAATGCTAAACCTATAAAATGTATTGATTAGGCCACAGTTACTATATTATATCCAGCTTTGGGAACGAGGTCCATGCTATGGAGAGGATATAGAAGAGAGTTAAGATCCCAAAGGTTTTTGCTATGTAGAGAAACTGGACTTCTTTTCACTAGAACAAAGAGATTTACAAGATACCTGATGGATGTATTAACATTTTTTAGGCGTTTTTAATGAGGTAATGGGGGAAAAACTATTTCCACGGGTTGGTGGGTCAGTAACCGGAGAACATCAATTTAGGGTCATTACCAAAAGGATGAAGGGAGCGATTAGGAGAAATATTTTTATACAGAAGATTGATCGGATGTGGAATGCTCTACCAGAAACCATAATAGAAGCAGAATCTATAATAGCTTTTGAAAAGGAAGTGGATACATATTTGAGAAGGGTATGACCATTCAGGGAAATGGGAGTAAATGGATAGCTATCATGTTGGGCTGAATGGCATCCTTCTGTGTTGTAAAATTCTATGATTCTCTATCTCACTTCCCTGCTCTATTCCCTATTTACTACTTATTAATCATCCACCACATTACTAAAAACTTACCCTGGTGCTTAGACTCCATCACTATAAAAATCTCCCATTCCATGTTACTTTGACTTCTCTCTACCCTGAACCACCTATGAACAATGCCACAGGAGATAAACTGGTATCATATTAAAACAGTGGCTTAGGTTTTCCTATCGTAAACCTGATGGTAACAATTAAAATCTGATTGACTTGAGGCTGTGTTTACCTAATAACAATTAGACTTGGTAGCCTGAAAGAGATCGAGCTCACCTCCACAGCAGAAAATATATGGTCCGTTACATGGGAAAAGACTATTTTCCTTCTAAAACAGTGTATCGTCCAACTTGCCATGCCATGGGAGATCTGCTAGTGTATATAAAGACTCTTCATTGTTACTTGAGATGTGCTCAACAATCTTGTATTCGGTGTTTTTCTTGCTGCCTTGTTTAATTTTACCTGCCTTTACCTGTCCTTTTATAATTTTCCATCTCTCCTTGTACATTTCTAAGTGACCTCTGCTGTCCTTTAATCAGTTTTAATTTGACTGGAAAGAATATTGATTGTAGCATCATCAAGATTTTGTTTAATCCTTCCTACATTTCTATTGTTGATCTTCCAACCATTATTGTATTTCAGTTTTCTTTCTTAAAAGCACTAATTTTACATTTCCTCAGGCTGCACTTTGAAAAGTTCATGATGGTACGCAACAAGGATAGCAACATAAAAATATTGCACTTTAAGTTACATTAGAACCCTGTAACTCTACCTTGTGTATAAACACAGATCATTAGAAAGGAATTGATCCAGATTAGCTGCTGACTGCATTGGCTGTAGGAACAGTAGTAAGGAAGCAATCCTGCACTAGTTTAGAAACCTGCACTCCCTTTTGCTTTTCCTGTTTCCTTGTTTTCTCCGTCAGTAACTGGGTGATTGAAATTTCCAGAATTAATGTTCTGGCCTTTTTTGGGGGTCTCCCTGATCTTCGAAAATATTCCCCTCACTGTCGTCATCTCCATAACTGAGAGGGAAATGTTTTTTGTGGCTTCAAGTTCCACTCGAGCATTTAATCTGAGCTGACACTTAATTGGAATACTGAGTGACTCTTGCATTGTTAACTGCCGTCTTTTTGGAGTTAAAGCGAACCCCTGTCTGCCTGTTCAGGTGGACATGGAAAATCTCCTGGTGTGCCTGCCTACATTCATACTTCAACCAACACCACCATAACAGCCTTAGTTGTCATTTATCTCACTTGCTGTTTGTGGGACCGTGCTGTGTGCAATTTGGTTGCTACATTTATCTACAAAACAACAGCGACTACAATATAAAGCAATTCATTGATTGTGAAGTGCTTTGGTACATCCCAAGGATGTAAAAGGCACTATATAAATGCAAGTTCTTTCTATTATTCATTCTTTGTTTATTTCCTCCCCTTTCTCTGTCTCCTTTCTCTCTCTTTCTCTTACTCCTTTCTCTTTTTATTTCCTTCCATTCATCCAGTTCAGAAGGTTTACAACAACCAATAGTTAACTTCTTTCTTTATTTTCCACCACTTCAATCACTGCATCACCCTAAGCACTTCTATAATTTCTTCCTTTTTGATACAGTCCTCTCTTGCCTGAGTTACCAATGCCCACCTGCTTTGTTATACCTTCTGTAGACCCTATACCCAGGTATTTTTTTGATCTCCAAGCATCCTGGTTTAACCATATCTTTGTTAATCCTATTACTTCACACGCTTCCTTCAAAATATGTATTTCCAATTCCACAAACTTTGCATAATATGCCTGCCTTTTCTATTTCTGATGAAGGGGCCCAACCTAAAATGTTCTCTAGCAAAATACTGCGGATGCTGGAAATCTGAAATAACAACAGAAAATGCTGGAAACACTCAGCAGACCAGACAGCATCTGTGGAGAGAGTGAGAGTAACAGAGTTAACATTTCAGGTCTGTGACCCTTCGTCAGAACTGGAAAAAGTTAGGGATGTAACAGGTTTTATGCAGGTGCAGAGCCAGGGAAAGGGAGGGGGGGAGGGGAGGAAGGCATGCTTGTCACTTTAATTCTCTGCTCCACTCCCACTCTGACCTCTCCATCCTCGGCCTCTTACACTGTTCCAATGAAGCTCGAGGAACAGCACCTCATCTTTCGATTAGGCATTTTACAGCCTTCTGGACTCAACATTGAGTTCAACAATTTCGGACCATAACCTCTGCCCACATTTTTTCAGGTGGCAGCTGTTGATGATTCTGCCATCCCCATGGCAACATTTAACCACTCCTGCCTTCCACCCAATCACAGATCGTTCCTTCCTCCCCCCCCCCCCCCCCCCCCTTTCCCTGCCTCTGCACCGGCTTAAAACCTGGTTACATTCCTAACTTCTTTCAGTCCCGACGAAGGGGCACAGACCTGAAACGTTAACTCTGTTTTTCTCTCCACAGATGCTGCCTGACCTGCTAAGTATTTTTATTTCAGATCCCCAGCATCTGGTACTTTGCTTTTTGTTTTAATGACCTGGAATTTGCGATGGGTAGAAACAGTGAACGATCAGTGTTTGCTGTTATCACCCCTTTGAAACTGACCGCAACTTCAGGATTTAGCGCATGCGCATCCTAACGCGGAAATCCTGAAGTTGCGGTCAGTCATTCACTGCTACGACACTGGCTGCGCTGTGCACCCCCCTGCCCCGCCCCCCCCCTCCACACACAGCCGGCAATCAGTGTAATCTGTCAAATCATGGAAACTGACGAAATCTTTGACCCTTCCGCGGTAATATCGCTGTTAAATACTCCATTAAAAGTTATACTCTTTTGGATTAGGTGTAACTGGGGTTTTAACAGCGTATTGACTGCTAAACAAACGTTATGGCCCTGAAAAACGAATTTTAATTTTGTGCTGTCAAATTTATCCATTAAAAAAAATTACGACTTTTAAGAAACTTAAAAAAAATCTTTTTTTTAAAGTTTGTTTATTTCAGCTTTACCTTTTCCCCATGTGAGAGCCCCAATCTTTGTTTTGCTCTCTAACATTTTAAAAAGTTAGAATAAAAGGAGCGTATTCACTTCCTGGTCTGTGAGAACCCTGCATTGTGATTGGCTGCTTAGACAGCTTGTTGACGTCACAGCAAGAAGCGTTAGGGATTCCCCATTAATTTACACTGATATTAACTGAACATCGGAAAAGCGAACTTCTCGCCACAGAGCTCGCGAGATCTTTGTGGGAAGCTTTCTTCGGGGCCAGCGGCGAACGCCTTTGTTTCACCGCTGACCGCAAATTACGGGCCATCGTATTTAAGAAGGCATTGGTTGTTTTAAATTGAGTAAGCACTTAGGGTCAACACCTGAAACATCAACTCCTCTGTTCTTCCCTTCACAGACCTTGAATGACCTGCTGAGTATTGCCAGCATTTTCTGTTTTTGTTTGAGTAATGTTGTTGCTGGTACATGCACTAGCACTAGCTCAAAACGTCCACAGGGTGGCAGGAGAGGAGAGTCTTTTCTTTTGACCGCTGTTGTCAATGCGATATTTCAGACAAGGGTCACTGGTTATTCAATGAGAAATTCCCTGTAATGGATTGGACCAAACAGCATTTCTGCATATTAGTCTTCCTTTCCCCTCCATCCGCCCTCAAACAGTTGGTACAATTTTAGTACAACATTTAGTGGACATCAGCACTGAAATTTTTCAGAACATTGTATTCTACATAAGTGACCCTTGTGTGAGCGACAACCTCTCATATTTTTTAAATCAGGACTGAAGCAATCAAGGGATACATTGTACTTAAGTTGGCGGAATGTCCTAGTTTTTAACAAATCTCCATGGAAACTTGGTAAATATTAGCCGCAGGAAAGGGTGAGTTGGAGACTGCATTTTGTTATGGTATATCTGACCTGGAGTGCTTGATGTTGACTTTGGGTGAATGAAATGGAAAATGTTCTGTCCCCCAGCATTGACATCCCTCAACATGATGAAGAAAAAATGTACACCAAAAAAAATCATAAACCTGACCAACCAGCTTCATTGTGTATTGCAACAGAAGCAGCACATTCATTTTTAAATGTCCCCAGCCTGGCTTTCTTAGGCATAGGTGTCATAGTTTTCTCAAACACGTAGTGCCACTGAGTAACATTACAAACTTTGGAAGGAAACCAGAGCATTCTGTTACGTATTGTGTGTTCTCCTCCCACCTGTGGTGGCGCTGTCACAGGAGATAATGGTTGGGTATTCTCTCGGTTAAGTTTAGCTCTCTTTGTTCGGAACTTTCCAGAACTTCCTTTCCTTCCAATAAAGCACTTCATGTTTGAATCTCTGAGTTCTGAGTCCTAAATTGTGTCTAGGTAGAAAGGTATCGACACAACAAGTGGCAACGAGGAGCAGATGAATCTGCATACGTTACGGGTGCAGTGAGTAAACAGAAAATTTAATTTGAAACGTGAGATGGCTACTATATTAGGAAACATCGGTGATTTTGATGAAAATGTGGAGCAATGGAGCGCATATACGGAACGTTTTGACTATTTTGTATTGGCGAATGCGGTGGCAAATGAAAAGGTCGTGCCTACCTTTTTGAGTGTAATCAGGCCGAAGACTTTCAATTTACTTCGCAGCCTCGTGCAGCCAGATAAGCCAGGAACGAAAACATATAAGCAACTAGTGGAAATTCTTGGAGCACATTTTTCACCAAAACCTCTGGTTATTGCTGAGAGATTTAGATTTCACAAACGGAATCAAGAGGAGGGGGAATCAGTGACGATGTTTATTGCTGCTTTAAAAAGGTTGTCGGAACACTGCCAGTTCAAGGAGGTGCTGAATGACACCATTAGAGACAGACTTGTGTGTGGTCTGCAAAATGCAGCCACGCTGAAGCGCCTTCTTACTGAGGACAACCTTACTCTTGAAAAGGCCATTGAAGTTAGTGTCTCCATGGAGATGGCGGAAAAGGAGGCTCACCAGTTGAGTTCAACAGGGAGAGTTCACAAGGTGTCGTCTGAGCCTAAAGGTGTGCGGAACGGCACATGTTACCGTTGTGGGAAAATGGGCCATCGCGCTAATGACTGCTGGTGTACGGAGCTGGAATGCCGAAATTGTGGCAAAAAGGGTCACATTGAATGCGCCTGTAGAGGTAAAAAAAGAACAGACAGAGCTGGGAAGCATGGAAGCAAAATGTCTGTATTTGGACAAGAGAGGAAAAAGAGTGTTCATTCAGTGCAGTATGATGGAACAAGCAAAACAGAGGGGAGCGACACCTCTGAGGAGGAAGAGGTGCACATACTGACGGTTGCAGGTGGTTCAAATGGCTACTGGGTGTCACCACTGGTGGAGGGACAATCAGTGCGGATGGAGGTGGACACAGGCACGCCTGTGTCCCTTGTTTCAGACACTGTCTACAACAAAATGCTAAAGCATCTTACCCTTCAGCCAACAAACATTGTGCTAAAGACGTATACCGGCGAACCTGTGGCCATGAGAGGCGTCATTGAGGTGACAGTTAAATTGAACGGACAGACTGCAAAACTGCCACTATATGTGGTAAAGGGAAATTACCCATCGCTATTGGGACGTGCGTGGCTAGAGAAAATCACGCTGGACTGGCCTGCAGTCCGCATGATGTCAAAAGGGGAGCCAGGTCTGACTGCAGTGTTAAACAAACATGCAGAACTCTTCAATGGGGAACTTGGGAGCATGAAAAAGATCAGCGTGAGACTGGACATTAAACCTGACAGCAAGCCAAAGTTTCACAAAGCCCGACCTGTACCCTATGCAATTAGGCCAAAAGCTGAGGCTAACTTGGAGGCCTTAGTCGAGAATGGAGTCCTGGAGCCTGTGAGCATGAGCAAATGGGCCACACCCATTGTTCCTGTCCTGAAAAAGGATGGATCTGTTCGAATCTGCGGGGATTTTAAAGTGACTATTAACCCGGTGCTGTCTGCGGAACAGTACCCTCTTCCCCTCATTGATGATCTTTTTACGTGCCTGGCCGGAGGGCAAAAGTTCAGCAAAATAGACTTATGCCAGGCTTATTTACAAATGCATGTCGATGACAAATCAAAGGAGCTGCTGACAATTATAACAAACAAGGGGCTATACAGGTACTGCCGCCTTCCGTTTGGAATTACGTCGGCCCCTGCTCTATTCCAAAGGGCAATGGATCAGATTTTGAGTGGACTGCCAGGAGTCCAGTGCTACCTGGACGACATCCTTGTCACTGGGACAAATGAGGAGGATCATCTTCTGAACTTGGAAGCGACACTACAACGACTGAAAGAGTACGGACTCAGAGTTTGTAAAGACAAATGTGAATTCTTTCAGTCTTCAGTTGAGTACCTGGGGCATGTGATTGACGCTACTGGCCTGCATAAGGCGCCACCAAAGGTCAAGGCGATCGTGGAGGCCCCAGCACCCCAGAATGTGAGCCAGTTACGTTCATTTCTGGGGCTACTTAACTACTATGGGAAGTTTATTCCAGACTTGGCAACATTGCTGAAGCCGTTACATCATTTGCTATGTCAAGGCAAAACATGGAAATCGACTGAACTGTGCAACGAAGCTTTCGCCCAAGCAAAGAAAGCATTGCTGAATTCGGAGGCCCTGACACACTTCGACCCAAAGCTACCCGTGCAGCTAGCATGTGATGCATCACCATATGGTGTGGGAGCAGTCATATCCCACATCATGCCTTCAGGTGAAGAGAAACCTATCGCCTTCGCATCACGCACCTTGAACAAGGCCGAGAGTAACTATGCGCAGATCGAGCGCGAGGCCTTGGGAATCATTTTTGGAATTCGAAAATTTCATCAGTACCTGTTTGGGAGAAGGTTCACACTCCTGACAGACCACCGTCCATTGACTTCAATCTTCGGGCCCCACACCGGAATTCCGTCTCTCGCTGCAAGCAGGATGCAAAGGTGGGCTTTACTGTTGTCAGGACACACATACGACATCAAATATCGCAAATCAGACTTGCACGGCAACGCAGACGGTCTCTCGAGGCTACCCTTGCCTGTTACTCCCCCAGAGCCTCGTCAGATAGACATCTTCTACTTTAGACAAGTGGCGGGAGCACCTGTCACTGCAGTTCAGGTGCGAAGGTACACCCGCAACGATCCAGTCCTGCCTGAGGTAATGGACGATGTCATTCGAGGGAGAGCGATAGGAGATTCTCCTAGTTTGAAACCTTACGTTTCAAAAAGAAATTAGCTCTCCGTCCAGGCAGGTTGTCTTCTTTGGGGACGCCGTGTCATCATTCCGCCACCTCTGAGGGAACCTATACTGCAACAACTTCATACAGGCCACAGTGGGATGGTTCGGATGAAGGAAATGGCAAGAAGCTACTTCTGGTGGCCAGGTCTCGATGGGAATATTGAGGAGAAAGCCAAAACATGTTCCCCATGTCAAAGGGTCCGGAATGTTCCACAGCTGGCAACCCTACACCCCTGGGATTGGCCTGCAGACGTGTGGCAGCGAGTACATGTGGACTTCGCCGGTCCTTTCGAAGGGAAGATGTTTATGGTGGTTGTGGACGCTCGTAGCAAGTGGCCGGAGGTCGCTGTGATGAGGTCTACCACGGCAGAGAAAACAATTGAGAAACTTGGTGAGATGTTCAGCCGTTATGGCTCACCGGAACAACTCTTAAGTGACAATGGTCCACAATTTGTATCACACGAGTTTGCAACCTTCCTGCATGTGAATGGTGTCCAACACATCAGGTCTGCGCCCTATCATCCCTCTACTAACGGCTAGGCAGAAAGGTTCGTGCAAACTTTGAAGCACGCCTTGAAGGCATCGCAAGGTCAAGGCTCAATCCACCAACGTCTGAACAGCTTCCTGTTGTCCTACAGGAACGAGCCACATGCCACAACCAAAACTTCCCCCGCTTCGCTCATGATGAAGAGGCAGTTGCGGACAAGTTTTGACTTACTCAAACCTCCAAGGGCAGAGCAGGTTGTCCATCGTCAACAACAAGCTCAAGTTGAAAAGCGAGAGAAAAGAGCCAAGGAGAGACGGTTTCATCCGGGAGAGCACGTCCTAGCTCGAAACTACAACACTGGACCGAAATGGGTTCCTGCTACGGTAATCGCGCAGACGGGCCCTGTGTCTTACACGGTTGAGACTGCTGAGGACGTTGTCTGGAGAAGACACACAGATCAACTGTTGCTAGAAGCAGAGACAGCCACAGAGGCTCCAATGGCTGGTTGGCCTGAACTGTTTACGGATGATACCGCAAACCAGCATCCTTTGCCACAGTGCTCTTCTCCAACACAGGAAGTCAAAGAGACTGTTCCACCTGTGCAAACTCCTGACTTTCAACTGACACAGGCACCTTCTCCATCCAGGCCTGTGTCAATGCCTACTGCTGTGGAAGCCAGCGATGACCGCCGGTATCCTGTCAGAGAGCGGCGGCCTCCAAGACGCTTGGATCTGTAGGCTTAGTGACTTACCCACAAGACTGGGGCAGAATAAACCCCAGGGTAAAGTCAGGTTTTGAGGCAGTCTACCTCTACCCTAGGTTAGTTGAGTGTATTGAAAGTAACTTACCTATTGAGGAATAATGTGGACCTTCCATTTAAGAGGGGAGGAAATGTTATGTATTGTGTGTTCTCCTCCCACCTGTGGTGGCGCTGTCACAGGAGATAAATGGTTGGGTATTCTCTCGGTTAAGTTTAGCTCTCTTTGTTCGGAACTTTCCAGAACTTCCTTTCCTTCCCATAAAGCACTTCATGTTTGAATCTGAGTTCTGAGTCCTAAATTGTGTCTCGGTAGAAAGGTACCGACACAACACATTCAGATTCTGTTGTCCTTTAACATTGAACCTTCTTAAAAGTTTGAGTATGCCTGCCTGCCTGACGGTGGGTTCAGAGTCATGCTGGTAATTTGCTGGGGGAGAGAGAAGTTATGTCACGCCATCATCCAACTGTTCTATTTAATCTGACATAACACTAAAGTAGTGTCTTAACATTATTTGGATGTGTCGCTGTAAAGGTAGAATGGCCAAATTCTAATAGGATTCAGCTGCTCTGTATGAGGATTTCATACCAAATTTATACTTCAATAGGTGTGAATGTGGTGCAAAAATTGTAATGTAATGTTAGCATTAGTTGAAGCATTCAAAAGAGAATTGGATAATTCAGCCAGAATTATTAGGTGTACAAGTTAACAGTTTACTCCATCAATGACCTCTCGAGTGAAGAAAGCAAAACCATATAATTTGGTACATCAAAGCCAAAATGCTCATCAGGTGCTCTCCTCACAGACTCTTGCAATACTGCTTTGTAACTTGCATTTATATTGCACCTTTAACTTAGAAAAAGCATCCCAAGCCAATTCACAGAGGTGTATGTAATAAATTTACACTGAGCCAAAGAAAGAGATATTGGGAGGGGGAGCATCTTTAAAGAGTAGAGGGAGGTGGAGAGAGAAGGGGGCTGTAGGGAGGGAATTCCAGAGCATAGGGCCCAGATGGCTGAAAGCACAGCCCCCAATATAGAGACAAAGGTAGGGGTGGAAATGCACAAGAGACCAGAGTGGGAGAAATGCAGAGTTGGAGGAGGTTACAGAGATTGGTGGGGGTGGGGGCGAGGCTATGGTGGGATTTAAACATCAGGTTGAGAATTTTTAAGTGAGGCATTGAGGGTCTGGAAGCCAATGCAGGTCAACAAGAACAAGAATGATGAGTAAGCCAGCCTTGATGTGGGATAAGATACATGCAGCAGAGTTTTAGATGAGCTAAAGTTTACGGAAGGTGCAGAATGAGAGGCCGCCTAGGAGAGCATTGGTGTAAGCGAGTCTGGTGATAACGAATGATGTTATGAAGGTGAAAGTATGTGGTTTTTGTGATGGAGATGATATGGAGTTGGAAGCTTGGCTCGAGGTTGAATAGAACACAGAAGAACATAAGAATTAGGATCAGGAGTAGGCCATACGGGATCAGGAGTAGGCCATACGGTCCCTCGAACCTGCTCCGCCATTCAATAAGATCATGGCTGATCTCTCCCGCCCGATCTCCATATCCCTTGATTCCCCTAGAGTCCAAAAATCTATCTATCTCAGCCTTGAATATACTCTGAGGTTGCAAACAGTCTGTTTGAGCCTGAGACAGTGGTCAGGCCAGGTAAGGGAATGGAGTGAGGTTTTGGCAAATATTTACTGCTTGGAGTAACATGGCTTTACCAACATGGTACACCACACTTGTCCAATCTTTCATTTTAAAGTTTCAAAAAACTCCCTGTCGAGAAGTGTGAATTTTCCCTGATTAGTGTCATCATTTCTGCTTGTGATTTGCTTGGATTGATGATCATGCACAACATATGTAGTATCGTGTACCAGATATTAATTAATTATCACCAATAGGAGTATTAACATAGCACGTAAGTAACCTCTATTTTTTGCATTGTATATCAATGCTAATCCAATATTGTGACCATTGCGTTGTCAGGCTAATCAGGTTTTAAGCTCTCCCTTCCCCTTCGCCCAACCTTCACCAACTGCAGTAGTGCCTCAAGGGTTTTCATTCAATTTTGGGAATACAAAAGTATTTTAAATTGAGATTCTTTTTTGCAGACCATTTCTTATATGTACTGGTGGTCACATATTTATTTGATCACATTCATCACATAGACTGAGAGTTATTCTTTGGAGAGACTCTTTAATATGCAAATATAATATGCTGAAGCAGGTCTTAAATGTTTCACTTAATTAAAATGTAGATAGGCAAGTGCAGTCCTTTCCTTCATCTGTAGAGTCTTAAATACTATGAACTGTGAACATACCCTGCAATTTTCTGAGATGTTTTTCACAGACCCTGACTGAGTGTATATTTACATCTATTTCATGAAGCTATTGGACGTTTTGAGTGTAGTGTTTTTGAGGAGTACATTAATACATTCAGATTTTCTTGGCATGGTTGGGCCTGCATTGAGTACAATGTGGGATTACGGATTGAGGTAATTTGTTGTTGCTTACTGGGATCACCTAGATTTGGGAACCGGGGGGCTGCCTATTAGTAATCAAGTTGGTTGGGATTGTTGTCACATTCCTGTAAAAAGATGGGACACTGTGGTGGGGGTGGGGGGAGAGGGATGGCCATAAGTGAGTCTCCAAAAACATGCCCCAAGCTGCTTGATATATGTGGCTGAAGCAGATACGGGACACATTAATCAGAATGTGATTTTTTTTTTTAATGATCGACATCGATTGTTCTAATTGATGCTTCACACATGCTTCAGCCATGTTTGTTGTGGGCAGCTCTCCTAAAGCAAACGTATGGCTTAATGCTTCTTTAAAATAAAGGATTAAAATTCTGTAAAACTTGTCTTGGACTATCAATAGGACCCTGACGAAATGCTTAATGATATTTTATTCATTTCTGGGATGTGGGCTCGCTGGCAATGCTGGAATTTATTGCCCATCCCTAGTTTCCCGGAGAAGGTGCTGGTGGACCTTCTTAATACAACTAAGTGGCTTAATAGGCCATTTCAGATAGGGTCGCCAACCCTCCAGGATTGTCCTGGAGACTCCAGGAATTAAAAATTGATCTCCAGGACACTGCTTCCAGGAGAAAATTTATTGGAGCATTAAAATTAAAATTATTTTCATTTACTTTGAACACTTTCATTTAGTAGTTATAAAAATATTGGCGATGGGGTGAAAGAAGGCTGTTTGACTGTTAAGCATCCAATCAGGAAAAGGGGAGTCTGTTCGCTTTTCAATTGGATGGGAAGGCAATGTGCTGTGAATGGCTGTGTTGAGCGACCAATGGTGAGCGTGGGGGATGGGTGGTTGGAGCTGGGAGGGTCGTGTGAGGATACCTCCAGGATTATGTCCAATCAGAGTTGGCAACTCTAACTTCAGAGGGCAGTTAAGAGTCAACAAAGTTGGTATAGGCCAGACTGGGTAAGGAGGCAGGTTTCCTTCACTAAAGAACATTAGTGAACCAGTTGGGCATTTGTGACAATCCAACAGCTTCATGGTCACTTTTACTGGTACCAGTTGTTTATTTCCAGATTTTTAAAATCTGGAAATAATCAGTCCAGGCGTCTCCATTAATAGTCAAGTAATATGCCTACTACACTATTGTCCCCTGAATCAACATTTTATTCATATTTCTTACACCAGTAGCATCAAATACTTTTCGAATCACTCAGATGTCAATCTTATTTTTAGAAGAAAATTAATTACATTTCTATTGAACTTTTAATTATGACCCAAAAATTCACTAATTAAAAATCTTATTCCATAGATGAAGATAATACATCTTAAATTTGTCATAACTGTATTTTTTTCTGCGATATTCATTTGAGACTTTATTTTAGGTGACACTTTTACTGAATGTATGTAAATTAGATAGAGGAAACATGAACTGCAGAGTGCCTGGGGTTGCTGCAGTCAGGTGTTCATCCTATGTACGACCGTTTCATTTATCTCTGATCCTCTGCATTCATTCTATCCTCTGTGCTATGATAGAGTGGATCATTTTATTGGATTGTGCAATGACGGGATTAATTTGAAAATAGCTGATGGAATACAGCACCTCAATAGTTTGTGAAAATTTACAAAATGTAATAATTACAATCTAGACCATGTATATGTGATTATAAAAGGCTAATTAATTTCCTGCAAAAAAACACACTTCAGTTATCCTAGATTGTGGCAGAACATTCTAATGTTGGTGAGAAATAAGTTCCAGTAATGGAAATCAGACAATTAGGTTTTTCAGCAATTAAATGATCTTGTTCCACACGTACCCCTTTTGAGCCAATCATGGCGAGGTGAAATAAGTGTTCAAATGTGGTGTGTTTGCTTTTTTAAAACCTCGTCAAGCTAAATTTTGACTTTCCCCTATTCAATCAAGATATACATTATGATATCATGGTGCTAGATACCATATTCAAACCAGCAGCTATAGGAATTGTAAATTATTATTTTAAACCATGATTTTTAAATACTGAACAATGTAAGTTGTGATTACTCATTTATGGTCTTTGTAAGTGGAGTTTCAGTTCAAATATCTTTCCTGTCACTTCCACTTTTAATTTCAGTTTTAAGCAAACAAAGCATTTTTAGGGAACTTTTTTCTCATGATCTAGGCCTGAGGAATCAAAAGTGGAGGAAATTTTTTTTCTCTCTCCCAGTACACTGTGCCCAGTGTTTCCTTCAACCAATGTCGGGCGAAGCATAACCTGTTAAATACCGGATATAGTTCTCTTCCCTATTCCAATATTGTAGTAAACGTGACATGATTAATACTTTCATTAAAGTTTTTACTTGAAGGTCTCAACATCTCTCAAAAGCCTGAGCTTGAACTCCGTATTCTACCCTCTCTTCCTATCGTGTCCCTCAAGGAGGCTTTGTTTACTTTCAAAATTTAACTTTTGTTTTTTAAAAAAAAGAAATCGAATTGGAATGAGGAAAGACACTGTCAGTCTTTCTCTATCTCTGTCTCTTTAGTGTTCGCAATTAGAATCTCTGCCACACAGCTGTAAATGATTAACATTAAAAAAAATATGAATTTTGCCCAAATAAATCTTAGGAGTAGGAGTAGACCATTCGGCCCTTCGAGCCTGCTCCACCATTCAATTAACTCATGGCTGATCTTCTACCTTAACTCCAAATTTCCGGACTATCCCCATATCCCTTGGTTCCTTTAGTATCCAACAATCTATCGATCTCTGTCTTGAATATATTCAACGACTGGGTATCCACAGCCCTCTGGGTAGATAATTCCAAATTTTCACAACCCTTTGAGTGAAGAAATTTCTCATCATCTCAGTCCTAAATGGCCGACCCCTGATTCTGAGACTGTGACCCCTAGTTCTACACTCTCCAGCCAAGGGAAACATCCTCTCAGCATCTACCCTGTCAAGCCACTTTTTATATGTTTCAGTGATGTCACCTCTCATTCTTCTATAGGTCTAGTCTACTCAACCTCTCCTCATAGGACAATCCCCCCATCCCAGGAATCAGTCTAGTGAACCTTTGTTGCACCCCCTCTAAGGCAAGTATATCCTTCCTTAGGTATGACAGAATGTATGACTTCAAAATTGCAACTGAATGACATCTGCATGCCCTGGCCCAATGATCCCGTGCCCTCTTAACCTGAAGACACTTAGTCTGACTCCCTTGTACAATGCCCATACAATGCCATTGGAAATCTACTAGTATAAAAAAAATTATAATTTGATCCTTTAATCTGTTCATTTAAAAATCAGCTTTAAGTGGAGTTTCAATTTAATAACTACCATGGTTTGCTTTGAGTCACATTTAAATTGTATTAGTTCATGCCCCATTGTGTTGCTTGCTAGCTGAAAGTGTGAGCTTTCTGAAAGATGCAGCCGCTGAAAATAGTTTTATCTTTGGATACAAAATGTAAGAACATCCATGTTGGTCATTAATAATGCAATGAAAGTCAAGCTCATGACATTCCATTTTCATGAATAGATTAAATGATAAATATTTTATATTGGAGCTTAAAAGGTTGTTCTGTTTAACCTTGTGTGACTAATCTGCTTTTATTGTTATCTCTTTCCTTTTCCCATACTTTGTTCTCAGGGTTGTACACAATGCTCCAAGTGGGGCAGGGGGAAATGGGATGTGATCTGTTCCCAGTACCATTTTGTCAAAATGTACAGATTAATTGCTTGATTTCTGCTCTGCACTTCTACATATATGCAATTTGGGTAATATGGACAAAACTATGTTCATTCAATCTGTGGTATGGTGCATTGGAGTTCCAATATGAATTGAATTTGGGGGTCTCTACTCTGCTCAAGCAATGTGCCTTAGCTTCAACTGCTGCTGGTGGACTTTCGAATGCTGTGTGAAATGTTTCTGTTTTCCACACTAGTCATATAGTTTCTGAGTGAGATTGTCAATTAGTGCTAAATTAGAAGCACTTTGACATAGGATTCTTACAACCAGCAAACAGAAGAATTTAATCCCATCTGCCTGGACTGGATTCAAACCCGGACCCTAGAGAGCTTGAGGAGTCTTATTAAAGAATGAAAGAAGCGCGTTTCAGGTCCTTGGGATGTCTTAAAGTGCTTCACGGTCATTGAAGTATTTTTGAATGGCAGTCACTGTTCTAATATAGGCAAACATGGCAGCCAATTTGCGCACACAAGGTGCCACTAAGTGTCAGCTGTGGCTCAGGTGGTAGCACCCTCTCCTCTCAGTCGGAAGGGTGTGGGTTCAAGCCCCACTCCAGAGACTTGAGCACAAAAATCTAGGCTGACACTCCAGTGCAGTTCTGAGGGAGTGCTGCACTGTCGGAGGTGCTGTCTTTTGGATGAGACCTTAAAGCGAGACCCCGTCTGCTCTCTCAGGTGGACGTAAATGATCCCATTGCACTATTTTGAAGAACAGCAGGGTAGTTAGCTCCGGTGTCCTGGCCAATATTTATCCCTCAATCAGCATCACTAAAAATAGATTATCTGGTCATCATCACATTGCTGTTTGTGGGTGCTTGCTGTGCGCAAGTTGGCTGCCGCGTTTTCTACATTACAACCGTACTTCATTGGCTGTAAAACACTTTGGGACGTCTGGTGGTCGTGAAAGGCGCTATATAAATGCAAGTCTTTCTTTCATTGAGAAATTACAAGATTATTTTAGCAATATTGTTTGAGGGATAAATGTGACCAGGACACGAGAAGAACTCCCAAGCTCCTCTTCAGATAGTGTCATGGAACCTTTTACACCCATCTGAGAGGGCAGACAGGGTCTCAGTTTGACATCTCACCGAAAGATGGCACCTCTTACAATGCAGCACTCCCTCAGTACTTCACTGAAGTGGTAGCCTAGGTTCAAGTCTCTGAAGTGGGGCTTGAACTCACAACCTACAAATGACAATTGATGCTAGATCAATTGTTCTTTTTAAATTGGAGATTGATAGCTTTTTGTTAACCAAGGGTATTAAGGGATATGGGCCAAAGGTGGGCATATGGATATGATAGCAAAATACTGCAAATGCTGGAAATCCGAAATAACAACAGAAAACGCTGGAAAAACTCAGCAGGCCAGGGCAGCATCCGTGGAGAGAGAAACAGAGTTAACGCTTCAAGTCGATGACCTTTCGTCAGAACTGAGAAAGAGCAGGAAAAGGAATAGATTGTGAAGCAAGTTAGGGGCTGGGAAAAGGGGGAGGGGGATGAAAGAACAAAAGGGAAGGTCAGTGATAGGATAGAAAGCAGGAGAGATTAAGAGACATTGAGAGACATTAAGAGATATTCAAGGCAAGAGGAGGTGGTAATAGGACAGGTTAAGGAACAAAGGATGGCTCTAGATGAAGTGTGAATTACGCTGGCAGAATGAAGGACAGCTGCCATATGGGAGGGAAGAAAAAAGGCCAAACAAAGGTGTGGATAAAAAAAATAATAAAAAATGTATATATATGCGATAGGGGCCGAGGTTATGATCTGAAATTGTTGAACTCTATGTTGAGTCCAGAGGGCTGTAGAGTGCCTAATCAAAAGATGGAGTTAGGTCACAGATCAGCCATGATCTCCTTGAATGGTGGAACAGGCTCGAGGGGCTGAATGGCTGACACCTGTTCCTGTTTTCCTATGTACCTTCTGACTCCGTGGTGAGCTACGGCTGACATCAAAAAGGTACATTATGTCCATGTTCTTTGCCATTGAAATCTTGTCCCAGAATGTGACCTGTCTCAGTTTAGTCATCTGCCTCGGCTGGTATTCAAGCAGTGTTGCTCTCATCCTTGTCGGAAGGACCATGAGCAGCTACAAAATTACTTGATGTAACTCGTTTTTGGTTAAGGGCAACTGTTTGTTTCCATTCCCCTAAAGATGAGAAGGGTAATAAGGATAAAGATGTTAAGTTTTCTTTCAGAGGCTCGTTAACAGCCCTTATGGCATACTGTTCAAGGTATTCTTCAGTAAATCTTATTTTTTGAATTTAACACCAAGATTGCTTTCCAGTTTGGGCTTCAGGCCCAGATAAAATCTGGTGAGGCAAAGATACCATGGTGGATCTCGGAGGTTTTTATTAATTCATTCTTGGGATATAGGAGCTGCTAGAAAGGCCAATATTTATTGCCCATCCCTAGTTTCCCTTGAGTAGGTGGTGGTGAGCTGCAGCCTTGAACCGCTGCAGTCCGTGTGGTGAAGGTACTGTTAGGGAGGGAGTTCCAGGATTTTGACCCAGCGACAATGAAACCATGGCGATGATGGAATGGTGATATATGTCCAAGTCAGGATAGTGTGCGACTTGAAGGGGAACCTGGAGGTGCCGGTCCTGTGTGACAGCTTTGTATTGGATGGTGTTGAGCTTCTTGAGAGTTGTTGCAGATGCCCTCATCCAGGCAAGTAGAGGTTGTTGTAGCAGTCCATCTGCAAACTTTAGTTTGTCTCCTTTTATGTGCAGTCTGCAGCAACGTTATCTGGGAAGTTTGTTCCAGCTAGTAGAGTAGCAACCAGATGAGATTGCCTCTATATTGTATCTCTGATTAGGAGCTAATGAATCAACGTCCTGCTGACTTGCAAGTGATAGTCCAGGTCCAGACTAAGTACAGCAAGCACTCTAGGAAGGAGTGATTTGGGGCAATAGATTATATTATAAAGGATTGTACAGATGCAATTAGACTCTTACCAGACATCCTGGGTGAAAAATAAAAACTGAAAATCTTTTGAAATACGCAACATGCCCAAATAACACCTGAAAAGAGATTAAATGTTTCCGGAAGAGACCCTTTGTTCTGACACAGGATCTGAACCTGAAGCATTAATTTTTTTTCCTTTTATCAGATGCAAATGGGCCTGCTGTGTATTTCTACCATTTTTTAGTTTTTATTTCAGATTTTCAACTTTTTCTTTATATTTCAACTCTTGGCCAAATTTGTGTAGAAGCTGCCAGGATATTTATCCAATTCTAGACTTCAGGACTGTAAATTAATGTACATTTTTTAATGTAGTAGTGGATCTCCCTTGGCATTACTCATGGGAAATCAGAGTATGTAGTCTCTTGCTTACCTGTGCTGTTTTTGTGTTAATTCTTCTGTGTGTCTAGCTTGACCTCTGGTTTGCTGTGTCTTTGTTCTGCTCTGCTTCTTGCTGCCTATTGTTTGCTTGGTGTATTTGTCTGCCCTCGTGTGTTTGTGTCATTTTCTTCTTTTGTTTATTCTCTTGCCTTTCAAACCTGACCTGGTGGATGGTGTGACGGGGAAGGGGCTGCTGAGGTGAACAGGCTGCACTTTCTGGTTGTACCAGGAAAACAATGTGAAGTGGTGGAGTTCTAATTATCTTGCCCATGTCTGCTTCCAGAGCCCATAACCCTTGCCATCTCCTGCTGTTCACTCCTCTACTGCTCACTTGTCGTGACATTTCTCCCACATTGCTCCTCCTAACCCCTATTTTGCATCCCCCTAATATCCCCATCAGTCCTGCAATGTTCCCCTCAGCCCCAACATCCCTTCTCTCTGACTACTTAACATGTCACCCACACCTAACATGTCATCCACACCTATTGTGTTACCTCTTTCCCCTATTGCTTGTTTTTTTTTATTCGTTCATGGGATGTGGGCATCACTGGCAAGGCCAGCATTTATTGCCCGTCCCTAATTGCCCTTGAGAAGGTAGTGGTGAGCCACCAGTCGCTGAAAGTAAGCATGCAGGTGCAGCAGGCGGTTAAGAAGGCAAATGGTATGTTGGCCTTCGTAGCGAGAGGATTCGAGTACAGGAGCAAGGATGTCTTGCTGCAGCTGTACAGGGCCTTGGTGAGACCACACCTTGAGTATTGTGTGTAGTTTTGGTCGCCTTATCTGAGGAAGAACATTCTTGCCATGGAAGGAGTGCAGCGAAGATTCACCAGGCTGATACCTGGGATGGCAGGAATGACGTACGAGGAGAGATTGGGTCGATTGGGCTTATACTCACTGGAGTTTAGAAGAATGAGAGGGGATCTCATTGAAACATAAAATTCTAACAGGACTAGACAGACTGGATGCTGGAAGGATGTTCCCGATGGTCAGGGAGTCCAGAACCAGGGGTCACAGTCTAAGGATAAGGGGTAAGCCATTTAGGACAGAGATGAGGAGGAATTTCTTCACCCAGAGAGTGGTGAACCTGTGGAATTCTCTACCACAGAAGGCAGTAGAGGCCAATTCATTAAATATATTCAAGAAGGAGTTGGATATATTTCTTAAGGCTAAAGTGATCAAGGGATATGGAGAGAAGGCAGGAACAGGGTACTGAATTTGGATGATCAGCCATGATCTCATTGAATGGCGGAGCAGGCTCGAGGGGCTGAATGGCCTACTCCTGCTCCTATCTTCTATGTTTCTTGAACTGCTGCAGTCCGTGTGGTGAAGGTACTCCCACAGTGTTGTTAGGTAGGGAGTTCCAGGATTTTGACCCAGCGATGATGAAGGAGCGGCGATATACTTCAAAGTCAGGATGGTGTGTGACTTGGAGGGGAACTTGGAGGTGGTGGTGTTCCCATGCGCCTGCTGCTCTTGTCCTTCTAGGTGGAAGGGGTCGCGGGTTTGGGAGGTGCTGCCGAAGATGCCTTGGCAACATT
This sequence comes from Somniosus microcephalus, assembly GCF_052327205.1. NCBI lineage: Eukaryota > Metazoa > Chordata > Chondrichthyes > Squaliformes > Somniosidae > Somniosus > Somniosus microcephalus. The sequence continues at coordinate 311,833,231 of NC_140989.1, forward strand.
ACCCCACCTCCTCATCTCCATTTTTGCCCCCACATCCATCTGTGCTCCCCTCACCCCAGCATGAAAAAATATTGACAAGTAAAATCGAGGAAAAACCCAAAGATGTGTTATAAATACATAAAGAGCAAGAGGATAACTAAGTAAAGAGTAGGGCCTATTAGAGACCAAAAAGGTAACTGGTATGTGGAGGCGGAAGACATGGGTATAGTTCTTAATGAATACATTGCGTCTGTCTTCACAGAGGAGAGGAACGATGCAGACATTGTAGTTGAGGAGGAGTGTGAAATATTGGATGGGATAAACATAGTGAGAGACGAAGTATTAAAGGGTTTAGCATCTTTAAAAGTAGATAAATCGCCAGGCCCAGATGAAATGTATCCCAGACTGTTAAGAAAAGCAAGGGAGGAAATGGTAGAGGCTCTGGTCATCATTTTCCAATCCTCTCTGGCTACAGGTGTGGTACTGGAGGACTGCTAACATACCATAGTTTAAAAATGGAGAAAGGGATAGACCGAGTAATTACAGCAGTCAGCCTACCCTCGGAGGTGGGCAATTTATTGGAAAATAATTCTGAGGGACAATACTAATCGTCATTTAGAAAGGCTCGGATTAATCCAGGACAATCCACTAGGATTTGTTAAGGGAAGGTTGTGTTTGATTAACTTGATTGAATTTTTTGAGGTGGTAACAAGGAGGGTCGATGAGGATAGCACGTTTGATGTAGCCTACATGGATTTGAGCAAGGCACTTGACAAGGTCCCACATGGCAAACTGATCAGAAAAGTAAAACATAAGAACATAAGAAATAGGAGCAGGAGTAGGCCATTTGGCCCTTCGAATAAAATGCAGAGGTTGTGAACAGTCTGGTTCAGCCTGAGACTTTGGTTGGCGGGGGGAGGGAGGGGGATTGAATTGGTTGAAAGAAGTTGTGGTGATAGCTTTGGTCTTCCCAATATTTAACTGGAGGAAATTGCAGCTCATCCAATATTTGATGTCAAATGGTCTGACAACACAACATGACAGACATAGTGGAGAATTAGAGCTGAGAGTTTTCAGCATACATGTGGAGTATTCGTACCACATGGATGACCATCTTCAAGAAGAAAAGGCTCAACCACCTCTGTCTGACTTTCAATTACACCACCATTGCCAAGTACCACAATATCAATATCCTGGGAGTCACTATTGACCAGAATGGTAACTAGACTAGCCATTTAAAAAAAATTCATTGATGGATATGGGCGTCGCTGGCAATGCCAGCATTTATTGCCCATCCCTAATTGCCCTTGAGAAGGCGGTTGTGCGCTTCCTTCTTGAACTGCTGCCGTTTCAGCCATTTCAACACTGTGGCTGCAAGAGCGGAGCAGAGCTTGGGTACTCTGACAACTGGCTCGCCTCCCAAGCCCTCAATTTCTGTTCGCTAGGTACAAGGCTGAAGTCAAGTGGGATGGAATACTCTCCACTCACCTAAAGGGGTGCAGCCAGAAGAACACTCGAAGCTCAACACTATTCAGGACAAAGCACCTGCCACTGATCTCCATATCCACCCCTCCACCACTGGCACTTTGCGGCTACAGTATGTACTATCTAAAGGATGTACTACAGCAACTCGCCAAGTTTACTTGAACAGTACCTCCCAGAGCTGTGACCTTTACTATTGAGGATGAGAATAGAAGGACATCATGGAAACACCATTACGCAAGTTTCCCAACAACTTGCACACCATACTGCCTTGGGGACACGTCGCCATTTCTTTATGGTCGTTGTGTCATTATCCTGGAATTCCCTACCTAACCCCATCATGGGATCACCATCAGTGCAAGGACTGCAGCAGTTCAAGGGGAAGACCCACCACCACCTTCTCATAGCAACTATGGCTGCGCCATAAGTGTGACCTTGCCTGTATCGCTCACGTCCTGAGAACAATTTTTTTTCAAAGCAGCTTCCAGTAGAGGAGTCTGAACAGTTTTAGCTTATTTCTGTGTAACACAGTGTAATGGATGAGGGGAAGACCAATACTTGGGGTGCAGCCTACAGAACCAATTCTGTGAGCACACTTTATTGGCCGGCGTGGTTCCCCACCGGGCGCATGGACGCTAAGGATCAATCTTTTATATGTTCATTGATTTTATGAATCGAGAGTCCCCAAATCCTGACCTTGCAGATATGGTACAGCACTGCCCTCGGTGTGTGAAGGAAGAAGAGTACAACAGTGGCTTCACTTCAAAAGTGCTTCATTAGACGTGAAGCACTTTAAGGCATCCTGAGGTTGTGAAAGGTGTTATGTAAATGCAATTCCTTCCTCCCTTCACCTCATTCATGCTCTTGTCAGTTCCAAGCTTGATTTCTTCAATGCCCACTTCCATTGCCTCTCGAGCTGTACCATACATAAACTCCAACTCATCCAGACCTCTGTCACTCCAGTCCTTACTGCCACTGCTCCCCCCCCCCCCCCTCCAAACAGTAAAACACCTCGGGATATGTGAAAGTTGCTGCAAAAGCAAGAGTTTGTTAATTAGTTACACTGTGTAATTGAAAGATTTGCTGATATTTTGGAGAAAAACAAGATATTTTGGAGAAAGGCCAAGATCAGATCAGCCATGATCTCATTGAATGGCGGAGCAGGCTCGAGGGGCCGAATGGCCTACTCCTGTTCCTACTTTTTTTGTTAATGTAAGCAAAAAAACTGCAGATGCCAGAAACCTGAAACAAAGGCTGGAAATGCTGGATGCACAAGTCCGGCAGCAGGTGTGGAGAAAACATTTGAGGTGCGGACCCTTCAAAATTCCTCCGTTAATCCAAAATGTTAACTTGTCTGTTGTCTCCAAACATGCTGACTGACTTGCTGAGTGTTTGCTGCATTTTCTGTTGTTGTTTCAATAATATAAGATTTATTTTACATCAAATGTTAACTTAGAATTTCTGTGATGTATGTATTTTATCATTGCAGTAAAGATGAAATTGAATGATATCCCCTTATATAATAATAGACTGAATTAAGCCATTTTTTATCAGACTTGAAACTGCTATTTAGCATAAAAAACAAATCAGCAGGTCAGTATTTCTGAAACTGTATATTGTGTCTAGACTGATCACAATTGGATGTCTGCCAAGAGCACATTGAAAATGTAAAAAAAATGTGATTTATTAATAGTGTGGATTTCTGGCTTTGTTGGGGAAATTTTCAGTTTGATTCTTTTTATAGTATTTGAATGCAAAAATATTTATGCATAACTGCAGCAGTACTGATCAAATTGACTGCCTATCTTTTCTTCAGAGATAATATTTGAAATGTACTGATCATTCTCTTGTGTACTGGTTAGAAATGTTTATGTGAAACCTGTAATGGACATGCTACTGCTGAATTATTTTAGCTTTACTGATGAATTATTTATTTTACACATTTCCCATGTATAAAAAGAGATACATGCATGTTAAGAAGACGTTTTGAATTTTCAATGAAATCTCTTGGGAAGGCTTGCTGCACGTGAATCTGGTGTTCTGCAGTGTTTGGTATCTCCCTCTACCTTTCGAGCTGTTAACATTCCAGTGCCGTCGGCTGATGATGTCACTGCTTGCTTCACCAGGTTTTTTGGTCTCTTTGTTTCACAGGGAGCTGTGATTGGTATCGACGATGAGGATGACAGCACCTTCACAGTCACAGTGGATCAGAAGACATTCCATTTTCAAGGTGAGAACCAGAGAGATTTGGGCTTCCATTTGAAAGGCAGAAAGCACTCTGATTGCAGAGATATCGGACGAAAACTGATGCTTGGAATATTGTGTGTGAAAAGGAATTTTGACAGTGTTTTGTGAAACACACATCAGACTGTGTTGAACATTCTGGATCTTAATGATCTGCAGGTTAGAACAGTGGGTGTTTGGCTGCACTGGATTAAAAACATGTTAGACAAGGAATCGTTTTCACCAGGATTTAGATAATATATAAAAATGAAGGATAAGTTATCAAGGGGAAAAACAGTGTTCGTATCTGTTTGCATTAGTCGGAACTGCTGGGTGTTCTTTTAACTGCTGTTCTGCAGTGTGAGGACTGTGGCAGCGCAGGCAGGACAGCGACTGAGCCAAGCAGGGTTGTGTCTCTACTTAGGACTGCAGATGTGCATTAACAGGAAAGCTGAAAGCAGCATTTGGCTTTACGGTGGAGGCTTATGTCCTACAAACCGACAATTTTTTCCATCTGCATTATTTGTGTCCTCTCCTTCATTTCTGTGTCATCATTGCTTTTTCTTACTGATTTGTAATAGTAATTTGACCAGCTATTGCCATGTTTCGCCACTGTATGCTGTGGTTCTCCGGTAGGAAGGGTAAGGCATTGTCATTCCAATTTTCTGTTTTCACTTGTGATTGTGAAACATCATTTAACATTTCCATTGAGAATACCAGGGCAGTTTGGACTCCAGGAATGAGGAAAGGGAAGGTGGGGAGGGAATAATTGTTAGGTTGGGACTAGTTTATGTAATTTAGAAAACTGCAGTGAATACGTATTGCTTCCTGGTGTTAAGTAAATAATTGGTTATCTGTCAGTTTTGCTCTTTAGATGTAACCTGTACTTTTTCACTTGCCTTAGCAAATTTAAACATTTAATGTTCAACACTACATATATCATTGTACTGATTATGGAGTTAAATTATTTGTTCAGATCTACAATATACTTGTCCTGAGATTTGAGTGAAAAAAATCTCATGATTGCTAATTTGGTTCCTGTGGAAAATGTTGCATATCTGCCTGCAGAAGATGCAAGTTGTCATCTGAGCTGCTTTCATTACAATCGACATAACATTTGTTGTTCAGACATTGACGTTAGTGTGGGTAAGTTAGTATTTTGTAGGCCACATAGTATATTTGTATTGAAAGCTACAGTGTTTAGTGTGCACTGCTATGAAAAGCACCCTTGAAAGTCAGAGCCACAGCAGGAATTGATTTGGTGTTTTGGAGGAAGCACCTAGTAGAACTCGATTCTTAAATAGTGTTCCTCTGCTGTAGAGTACAGATCTCTAAGGTGCAAGGTCAGATAGATAAACACGGTCATCCCTTTTCAGTATTGCAATGCTTGAAATAGTGTGTAATTATACTTCGGAAATTTGATTTTAATTCTAAGAATTGGAAACTTAAAAAAACCCACAAACAACCATATGATCTTCAGAAATATCTTTATATTAAAATCTTACATTAATATAGAAACTACCTTATTCTGAGAATTTTATCAAGAATAAAAAGGAGGCATTGGAGAAGGTGCAAAAAGGATTCCTAATGATGATACCAGAATTGAGAGATGTTAAGCATAGGAAAGACTGAACAGGCTGGGCCTCTTCTTTTTTCTCTAGAAAAGAGAAGGCTAAGGGGTGACCTGATAGAGATCTTTAAGATTAAGAAAGGTTTTGATAGGGTAGACTTGTGGGGATGACCAAAACTAGAGGTCATAAATATAAGATAGTCACTAATAAATCCAATAGGGAATTCAGGAGAAACTATTTTACCCAGAGTGGTAAGAATGTGGAATGTGTTACCACAAGTAGTTGAGGCAAATAACATAGATGCATTTAAGGGGAAGCTAGATAAGCACATGAGGGAGCAAGAAAAATAGAAGGATATGCTGATTGGGTTAGATGAAGAGGGGTGGGAGGAGGCTTGTGTGGAGCATAAACGCCAGTATATACCGTACGATAGTATATACCAGTTGGATCGAATGGCCTGTTTCTGTGCTGTTGACTCAATGTAATATTTGACCTTGGGTGGAAAGTATTGCAGTCGAAGTGCTGTATCACTGTTAGAAAATGTGTATATCTGCATTTAGCATTTTGATTTCTAGATAAGAACTAGTACATAATTCCAGAAGAACAAGGGAGATCCATTTAATCTCGGAAACTTTTAATTTACATTTCTCCTAATAATAGTAACTATCATTACTCACCTAGTTGATGGTGATTTCTGTTTTGGGATAACTTTCCTTTCTTCTCTGCTTCCGTCAGCCTACATGCGTGCACACTCCTGAATAATACTACAACATTTTAACATGGTATTTTGTTCAAGTCGGTTTTTAAAATTTTTAGTTCTTTTAGATCCCCCAGACTAGATCCAACATCTGTGACTGAAGGCAGAAGGTTGACCACTAATTTGTTCTGTAATCTGATGCTGGGAGGTATATAAAGCAGGCTGGATGAAAACCTTTTTTAATAAATCTTTCACATAGAAAAATCTGTCAAGAGTCAGTATCCAGCTCTCGGCAGCACACAGAATTGTTGGGACATTTCTTTTCACATTCTGTGATATGTATCTCCTTCTCTAGAGTAGTTTCAAAGTCCATCAAAAACTTAGTTCTTGCATTCCCTTTGACCAGATGCACAAATTTGCAAAGTGTATAAACTTTTCGGAGCCACCAGGACAACTAAATAGGCTGTGCTAGCTTTGTTAACCATAGTCATTTGCAAGCCTGTATGGACAGTCATATATGACTTGGGCATTCAGGCTTCAAACTGCATGATCTAGAGTGGCGACCATTCTTTTCCTAGGTAGACTTATCCTGAAAGTAGTTCCTTTGACCAAGTTTGAACTTGAGGTCTTATGGCACTACAACTTCTTGGGAGTCTAGCCTGACAAAGCAGACTTCCAAAATCAAATGGCATACATTATGCAAGGAGGATGCTGTTTATTAACTGTGAGGATGAAGCAACACATGCAAAGGTAGCGAGAACGAGTGCTTCCATTTAGTAACTGAATGTGTTACAGTGAGAAGACTGCATTGGCCAAGACGTGCGTCAATACAATGAAGATTGGTATCCTAGAAAGGCAAGACAATGTAGAAAGTCAAAACTGAGATGATGGGTCTTTTTACTCATCAGGAAGCTTTAAATAGAAGAGTGGCTACAGGTAGACAACGCCAGGAGCTTGCAGAGGAAAATGCATAATGGCAACGGTTTCTGGCGTTTATGGCAATCTTGTTTTCGATAACAGGTTATTCAGAGTGCTTGCCAACCACCTTGAAATTAGCCTCACTAGAGATTCAGTTCAGAAGTTTTTGTGCAGTGATGTGCTGTCTAATTGAACTTGGAAATAGAATTATAATTCATATGATAGTCAGTAAATGCACTGTATGTAGACAAGAAGGTCTCAAGTTAGTTCCATGATATGCGTTTTTTTAGCGGAGCTTAGCTGACGGTCGTGATTGGGGCGCTATAATTGGCCTTGGGTCCCCTTGATTAGGGTAGGGAAAATCTGCATTGTTGTTGACTAGTGATCTCTTTGGATGAAGACAAGATCAGACTTGATTGTGATGTCTCCCACAACTGAATTGCCTGTCATTATTCGCTGTCTGGGTTTGCACATGAAGAATGTGGAACAAGAGAAAGGGAGAAAATTGAGGAGAGGGAGTCTAAAAGAAGGGAAGCTGTAGATTTATGCTCTCACTAATTTTCTCTGCTGGTTTTCTCCCTTTTCTGGAGTACAGTGAATCCTCGCTGTGCTGCTGTTCTACAGATAGCGGCCCAATCCTGCCTCCCTTGATATCCACAGAACACAAGCTTCCAGCATAGATGACTGGATAGCAATCAGGAGTGAGAAACCAAACCATCCCACCAAGTACTGTCACTTTTTTAGTGTTTCCAGTTTCAGGTGGAGCTGTCCAGGATTACAGTAAAATTGGAAGACCCAATTTGCAATGGTAAAACCTAGATTACAATTCCGAGCTTAACATAGAAGTATCCTGTGGCTCTCTTTCAATATCATTCATGGCACAGTTCAGTATCTTTCACAGTACCTACCTATTTAGGATTACAGGTTTCCTTCTGTTGAAGTAAATTGGGGAAAGGTGATATTGGGTCAAATCTTGCTGGAGAAATAACTGCGTTTTAATGAAGTTATTAATGTGGAAATTGGCCAGCAAGTTCAGGGGATGGAGTGATACGCCGTGAGTTGCAAATCTCTAGAACTTGCTGGTTGATTTATAACACTCCGCCATTTACTTCGCACAAATGGCATCTCGCCCTTGGCCTCCGTTATTTTTAAGAACTTGCTGGATTTGCACATTACTTGCCAATGAAACTCGTCGTGGAAAGTTAATTAAGAGCGTAAGTACCCTTTTAACAACGTGATAATTGTTAATTCAGTGCCAATCACCCTCTCTGTTCCAGAAAGGGAACAATTTAAACTGTTCATTCTCATTCCCACAAGTAGTAAATTCTTCGAGATTTTTAAAATTTGAAATTAAACATTTTTTTCTTTCTTTTCATTTTTTTTCCTTTCTCCCTCAATCCACTCTTTATTTCCCTTTCTGTACCTGATTTGACTCAAATTCACACACGCTAATTCTCCATCGTTCCTCTGTTTCTCTCTCAATCCTTAAATCGCATTAGTTAAGCAGATAGACTGTTGGTCTCGCTGTTCACCAAGGTCCCAGATGCCCCATTGTCCTCACCATGCTGTTATCAGCTCGCATTTCCAACAAGTTATGGCACATTTTTTTCAAGCTGAAGGGTGCAGGAAAAAGTCTATCTAATGCCGTACACCACAAGATAAGATGCCCTGCGGCAGCAAGGTTTGGCTGCTTATTCTAAATTTCAGATAAGACGAGGGTTCTAATGAATGTGCATACCAATCAAAATACTGTATAACATTTTTGTAAAGAAAAGCATTCACAAAAATTCCATCAATACTGTTAATTCTCAACCACTTGATACAGTATTTCATGCAACTTTAATTATTGTAATTATACATGTAAGGGTGTTGACATTCTTGTCACCATCTCTCATCCAGCTTTGTTATAAGGAAACCACTATTGAATTCCCATGATAGCCTGGCACCATTCCTCTCTCTGTATTGTCTCCACTCTTGGGTGTCTCCCATGTCTCTCTTCTGCTGTTTATGTGAGAGTTGAATCCCTTGCATGATTTTTGGAGCCACTGAATGGAAATCTATCTACAGCCACTCTATTAACATCCAGAAGTATTCTAGCTGTGTTGTCTCTGTTGTATTCACCGGACTTGTTATTATATTAACGTTCTCATTCTGTCACTGTTACCCAATATCTTCTGCAAGTAGAACACATTTAAACTGAGAATCTTTTGTGTATCTTCCACCTTAAATGGCCATGCTTCACTGCTATAAAGGATGACTATAGGACACTGATGAAGCCTTAACTTCAGTTGCATTGTTATCACTTTTGACTTCCAGATGGTATCCAGCCATTTCAATTTTCTGACGCAATTGAAATTTTCTGCTTGGTGTTTTCTGAGCATCCACCAACCTTTGTAATGAGCCCATCTTAGTAGATAAAAAATCCTGACTTTGGAAAGTTAATTAAGAGCGTAAGTACCCTTTTAACAACGTGATAATTGCTAATTCAGTGCCAATCACCCTCTCTGTTCCAGAAAGGGAACAATTTAAACTGTTCATTCTCATTCCCACAAGTAGTAAATTCTTCGAGATTTTTAAAATTTGAAATTAAACATTTTTATTTCTTTTCATTTTTTTTCCTTTCTTCCTCAATCCACTCTTTATTTCCTCTTTATTTCTCTCTGTACCTGATTTGACTCAATTTCACACACTCTAATTCTCCATTGTTCCTCTGTTTCTCTCAATCCTTAAATCGCATTAGTTAAGCAGATAGACTGTTGGTCTCGCTGTTCACCAAGGTTCCAGATGCCCCATTGTCCTCACCATGCTGTTATCAGCTCGCATTTCCAAAAATGCTTTAGCAAATGATCCATTGTAATCATGATGGTCATACCTACTTCTTTTGGCGACAGACGCTTTCTTAGTTTTTTGATGCTGTTACACAGCCCAGAATCTTATGCCCGCAGTGATGCAGACAGATAAATGGGAGCATCTTTGTAGTGTGTGACTCACAAGATTTATGACACATGAACTGTGAAAGACTTCAATTACACTTCTATTCCAGAAACACTTCTATTCCGGAAGCTCTTCAGAAAGAAGTGACACTGCAATCCCTAGCTTGCCAGAACCACAAACAGTAATTGTCAATCTTGGAGACAACATTTTGTATGTTGACAGTAGGAGGACCGCTGGAAACAGTCAAAATGCATGGGTCGACATGTTTCTCTGTTGTGGATAGAGGTTACAAATTTCCAGTGCCGGTTTCTGATGCTAGAAGCGGGTTGCATCAGTTGTTGCAAAACACCAATTAATTTAATTAACAATGGGATGATTCAATTAAGGGAGATGTTGTAGTTTCTGCGTACTTGAGGGTTATACATTCTTTTGCCCACGAGTTCAATTAAGAGCTGGCAGTAAGGGACAAAATCTTTGCCAAACAATCAGTAAATGAACAACATTAGACTTGCTCTATGGTGGCTGCCATTACGCCTTCAAATGAACAGGACCAGCTAGAGGTTCTAAAATATGTAAATTGGCGTCCACTTCAGGAAGGAAATGTCCATAGCAAGGCAAACTCTCTAATTGCAAGACCGACTGGGGCACTTAGCATAAAATTTGAATGCTGGTTGGCAAAATTAAGTCAGGATTGTCTACTAATTGAGAATTTGTCAGTGCCTTCCTTGCTAGATTATGATTTCATTCAGTATGGGGTCACCTTTGGTCTGAATAAACAGGTACAATTCAATAACAGATGCTGGATGTCCCAGAGTGAAAAGAAAGCTCCTCAGAGATGGGTTTCAAGCAGAAACCCATGCATAAATTCAGACATTTAATACCGCAGAACGCCTTGGTTACATTTGCACCACAACAAATTGGAGGTACAATGTAAACATAATCAATTATTTGAGGGCATTTGGTTGTCGTTCCTACAAGGCCTGCCTGAAGACAGTGTTGGAAGATGCATATCAGACCACTTGTCTGTGGCACATAACACTCAAAAGAATCAATATGACAAAAAATGCCCAATTTGCTTCAATATTGGTGACTTAGTGAAAGTAAGGACCCATTCTAAATAGATGGCCAACAACAACAACTTGCATTTATATAGCACCTTTAATGTAGTAAAAGGTCCCAAGGCGCTTCACAGGAGCATTATCAAACAAAATTTGACACCAGGTGCATCCTGGAGAGCTTTTTGAGCCAGCATGTAGAAAGTCCTACAAGAGAGGGGGCGGTACTGGACCTAATTCTAGGGAATGTGGCCGGCCAAGTGGAAAAAGTGCTAGTAGGTGAGCACTTTGGTGATAGTGACCATAATATGGTAAGATTTAAGGTGGCCATGGAAAAGGACAGGGATGGGCCGGAAATAAAGGTTCTAAATTGGGGGAAGGCCGATTTTAATAGGATAAGGCAGGATCTGGCCAAAATGGACTGGGATCAGCTACTTGTAGGAAAATCCGCATCGGAGCAATGGGAGGCTTTCAGAAGGGAGATTGAGATCATACAATGGCAACATGTTCCTGTAAAGGTCAAGGGTGGTTCCAAAAACCACAGGGAACCTTGGATGTCAGGGGATATACGAGAATGGATTAGGAAAAAAAGGAGGGCTTTTGGTAGATACAAAAGGCTAAAGACGGAGGAAGCCCTAGAGGAGTACAAAAAGTGCAGGGGGATACTTAAAAAAGAAATTAGGAGATCAAGGAGGGGCCATGAAATAACACTGGCAAGCAAAATAAAGGAAAATCCGAAGATGTTTTATAAGTATATTAAGGGTAAGAGGATAACTAGGGAAAAAATAGGGCCCATTAGGGACAAAAGTGGCAATCTGTGTGTGGAGCCGGAAGATGTAGGAGGGGTTCTAAATGAATTTTTTGCATCTGTTTTCACTATGGAGAAGGATGATGTAGACATAGAAATAGGGCGGGGGGACTGTGATATGCTCGAACATATTAACATCGAGAGGGAGGAGGTATTGGCGGTTTTAGCTGGCCTAAAAATGGATAAATCCCCAGGCCCGGATGAAATGTATCCCAGGCTGCTGTGTGAGGCAAAGGAGGAGATTGCGGGGGCTCTAACACATATATTCAGGACCTCTCTGGCCACAGGGGATGTGCCAGAGGACTGGAGAACCGCTAATGTAGTACCATTATTCAAGAAGGGTAGTAGGGAAAAACCGGGGAACTACAGGCCAGTGAGCCTAACATCAGTGGTAGGAAAATTATTGGAAAAAATCCTGAGGGACAAAATTTGTCTCCACTTGGAGAGGCAAGGATTAATCAGGGATAGTCAACATGGCTTTGTCAAGGGAAGATCATGTCTGACTAATTTGATTGAATTTTTTGAGGGGGTGACTAGGTGTGTGGATGAGGGTAACGCAGTGGATGTGGTATACATGGATTTCAGTAAGGCCTTCGATAAAGTCCCGCACAGGAGACTGGTCAAGAAGGTAAGAGCCCATGGAATCCAGGGTGCCTTGGCACATTGGATACAAAACTGGCTTAGTGGCAGAAGGCAGAGGGTGATGGTCGAAGGTTGTTTTTGTGACTGGAAGCCTGTGGCCAGTGGGGTACCACAGGGATCGGTGCTGGGTCCCTTGCTGTTTGTGGTCTACATTAATGACTTGGATATGAATGTAAAGGGTATGATCAGTAAGTTCGCGGATGATACAAAAATTGGTAGGGTGGTAAATAGCGAGGAGGGTAGCCTCAGTCTGCAGGACGATATAGATGGGTTGGTCAGATGGGCGGAACAGTGGCAAATGGAATTTAACCCGGAAAAGTGCGAGGTGATGCACTTTGGGGGGACTAACAAGGCAAAGGAATACACAATGAATGGAAAGACCCTAGGCAAGACGGAGGGTCAGAGGGATCTGGGTGTGCAAGTACACAGATCCCTGAAGGCGGCGGAACAGGTGGATAAGGTGGTAAAAAAGGCATATGGGATACTTGCCTTCATTAGCCGAGGCATTGAATATAAGAGCAAGGAGGTTATGATGGAGCTGTATAAAACACTGGTTAGGCCACAGCTGGAATATTGTGTGCAGTTCTGGTCGCCACACTACAGGAAGGATGTGATCGCGTTAGAGAGGGTGCAGAGGAGGTTCACCAGGATGTTACCAGGGCTGGAGCGCTTCAGCTATGAAGAGAGACTGGGCAGGTTGGGTTTGTTTTCCTTGGAGCTGAGGAGGCTGAGGGGGGACATGATTGAGGTGTACAAAATTATGAGGGGCATAGATAGGATGGATGCTGAGGAGCTTTTTCCCTTAGTAGAGGGGTCAATAACTAGGGGGCATAGATTCAAGGTAAAGGGCGGGAGGTTTAGAGGGGATTTGAGAAAGAACTTTTTCACCCAGAGGGTGGTTGGAGTCTGGAACTCACTGCCTGAAAGGGTTGTGGAGGCAGAAACCCTCACAACATTTAAGAAGCATTTGGATGTGCACTTGAAATGCCATAGCATACAAGGCTACGGGCCAAATGCTGGAATATGGGATTAGATTAGACAGGGCTTGATGGCCGGCGCGGACACGATGGGCCGAAGGGCCTCTATCCGTGCTGTATTACTCTATGACTCTATGACCTAGCCACATAACTAAATATTAAGACAAGTGAACAAAAGCTGGTCAAGGAAGTAGGTTTTAAGGAGCATCTTAAAGGAGGAGAGAGAGGTAACGAGATGGAGAGGTTAAGGGAGGGAATTCCAGGGCTTTGAGCCTACGCAGCTGACGACACGGTCGACATTGGTGCCGTGATTAATATCAGGGATTTCCAAGAGGCCAGAATTGGAGGAGTGTAGTGATCTTGGATGGTTGTAGGGCTGGAGGAGGTTACAGAGATGAGGAGAGGCCATGGAGGGATTTAAAAACAAGGACAGGTAGCCAATGTAGATCAGCAAGCACAGGTGATGGGTGAACGGGACTTGGTGCGAGTTAGGATACGGCAGCAGAGTTTTGGAAGAGCTTAAGTTTATGGAGGGTGGAAGATGGGAGGCCGTCCAGGAGAGCATTGGAATAGTCAAGTCTAGAGGCAACAAAGGAATGGATGAGGGTTTCAGCGACAGATGAGCTGAGGCAGGAATGAGTCAGGCAAGTAGGCGGTCTTGGATATGGGGTTGGAATCTCCGCTCGGGGTCAAATAGGACGTCAAGGTTGCGAACGATCTGGTTTAGCCTCTGACAGTGGCCAGGGAGAGGGATGGAGTCAGTGGCTAGGGAACGGAGTTTGTGGTGGGGACCGAAGACAATAGTTTTGGTCTTCCCAATATTTTAGTTGGAGGAAATTTCTGATCATCCAGTACTGGGTGTAGGACAATCAACATGACAAATCAATGGCAGGAGAGGGTTTGAATGAGGTGATGGTTGTAGTGTCCGTGTGTAGATAAAGACACTGAAGACAGGAGTTGGTTCATAGGTATTTACTAAGCAAGTCTGGGGGGGGTTTCTAAAGGATATACACAATACACAGGCTTATATAGCCCAAGTGGCAATTACCGGCATTATGCACACCTGGGGCTCTTAAAGGCACATACACCACAATTCCTCCCCTTCTAGCTAACTAGTACATCATATTTTAAGTAATTATTAATTACATGTTATATGCAAAATAATATACATTGCTGTATTAATTAATTATAAGTTAGTCTCTCAGGAGGCTTCCTGACTCGGTCCGGATAACGCCTCGGGGGTGTAGTAGTTTCTGGTGGTGTAGTAGGTTCTTCTGGCAAGGCTGATTCGGCTTGAAGGCCAGTGTCGGGTTCATCGGGCTCCAGTATCACCGGATCGGAGGTAGATATGGGTATCTCTACTTCATCGTTAGATGTGTAGAGTGGTGGTGTAGGTTGTCCCTTTTCGGATGACTTGATGATTTGGTCAGCATGGCGCCTTATTATGCTGTCTCCGATGTCCACGGTATACATCAGTGGTCCTAATCGTGTGCAGATAGTTCCAGGCTGCCATTTCTCGGTACGGTAGTCCCGGGCCAAAACCGGTTGGCCTATCTGGAAGGCCCTAGTTGGCCTTTCATTCATGCCCTGAAACTGCCGGTTCTCCACGTCCCTTCGGATGTTGGGCTTGACCAAATCCAGCCGGCATCTTAGGTTTCTATTGTAGAACATCATGGCGGGAGTTTGGTTAGTAACCATATGCGTTGCATTCCTATATGCAAATAAGAAGTTATCCACCTTGTGCTGAAGTTTTATGTCTTCAAGAAGGCCATCAAGGCCATGGGTAATGAAGGTCTGGACAAACCTTTCAGCCAATCCATTGGTGGCGGGATGGTATGGGGCGGACGTGTAGTGCTTTACCCCATTGCTCTTTAAGAACTTTCTGAATTCTTCGGACACAAATTGCGGTCCATTATCAGAACATATCTGCTCCGGCAGCCCATTCCTGGCAAATATGGTCCTTAATACTGTGATGGTTTTTTCCGTGGTGGTGGAGGACATCTTTATTACCTCCGGCCACTTGGAGTGTGCATCAACTGCGATTAAGAACATTGAGTCCATAAATGGACCAGCAAAGTCGATGTGCACCCTTTGCCAGGGAGATGAGGGCCACTCCCATGGATGTAGAGGGGCCTGTGGCGGAGCATTTTGGACCTTCTGGCATCCTAGGCAGCTCTTGGTCATGTCTTCGATGTCTCCATCGATACCTGGCCACCATACAAACGCCCTAGCTAGGTTCTTCATTTTCACTCCACCCAGATGCCCCTCGTGAAGCTCCTTTAGCACTTTATCCTGGAGTTTGGGTGGAATCACCACTCTGGATCCACACATCAAGGTTCCTCGGCACACTGACAGCTGTTCTCTTCTTTGCGAGAATGCTGGCAACAGTGGTTCGCCATGTGCTGGCCATCCTTTCACTGTTAAATCGTAGACCCGTGAGAGAGTAGGGTCATTTCTTGTCTCCCTTTCAATGGCAGAATTTGTCACCGGTAGACATTCCACTATGGTAGAGTGGAATATCTCTACTGGGTCTACTGTAGGTGCCTCTTCTATCGTTGGCAACGGTAGGCGTGATAAACCGTCAGCATTCCCATGCTGTTTTGACCCTTTGTATTCAATGTTGTATTGGTGTGCCCCTAGAAAAAGGGACCACCTCTGTAGTCTTTGTGCCGTCATAATGGGGACACCTTTTTTAGGGTTGAATATGGAGATGAGGGGTTGATGGTCAGTCAGCAAGGTAAATTTTTGTCCGTGTAGGTAATGGTTGAATTTCTTCACTCCCCATACCAGGCTGAGTGCTTCCCTGTCTATCTGGGCATAGTTACGCTCAGCTGAGTTCAATGAGCGTGACGCAAAAGCTATCGGCCGTTCCGAGCCATCAGGGAATCTATGGGACAATACCGCTCCTATGCCGTAAGGGGATGCATCGCACGCCAGTCTGATTGGTAGTGATGGGTTGTAATGAGCCAAAATTTTCTCGGATGTGATTAAGTCTTTACATTTATGGAAGGCACGTTTACAGTCTTCGTTCCATTTCCAAATCACTCCTGTCTGTAGAAGATCATTAAGAGGGTGTAGAATAGTTGATAAGTTCGGTAAAAATTTAATGATAGTAATTTATTAATCCCAGGAATGACCTTAATTGTGAAACATTTTCAGGTGCTGGGGCTTTTATAACTGCTTCAATTTTTTCAGGTGACTTATGCAACCCTTCCTTATTAATTATGTGGCCACAATATGATATCTGATTTTGGAAAAATTCGCACTTGGGGCGATTTGCTTGTAGGTCCCGTTCTTTCAGCCTAGTGAGCACCTGCTCCAAATTGGCAAGGTGCTCGTTGTCGTTTTCTCCTGTTATAAGGATGTCGTCTAGGTAGCATTGAGTCCCCGGAATCCCTTGCAGGACTTGCTCCATAGCTCTTTGCCAGATAGCTGGAGCTGATGCTATTCCAAAAACCAGTCGATTGTACTGGTACAGGCCTTTGTGTGTGTTTATTGTGAGATACTTTTTAGAGGTCTCCTCAACCTCCATCTGTAGATATGCCTGTGCCAAGTCAATTTTTTGTTTTCTGTCAGCGGATTTATTTTGTCCAGATTGGCATACCCGTGCAATGTGTCCAATCTTACCACATTGCCTGCATGCTTTGCCCTTGAACTAGCAGTCCCTCTGGTTATGGGTGGATCTGCCGCAGCGATAACATCTTCCGAACTCCTGTGTCATTTTATGGGTGCCGAAGTCCTGTGTCTCTTGTTGTATCTCTGCAGCTCCTTTTGCTGCTGCTTCATATGATACAGCCATACTGAAAGCTTTGTCCAATGTTAAATCTTTTTCAGAAAGCAGTCTTTTTTGTGTTCCTTCACTTAAGAGACCGCAAACAAATTTGTCTCGAAGATAATCCGATAGTCCTGCTCCGAATTGGCAGTACTTTGATAGCTTTCTTAATTCGGTTAGGTAATCAGCGTTACTTTCATTCTTGTGTTGATTTCTCTTGAAGAACTTGAATCGTTCCGCTATCAGCAGCGGTGTTGGGTTTAAATGCTCCTGCAGGGTATCAACAATTTCTTTAAAAGTCTTGTCCTTTGGTTTGGCTGGAGTGATTAAATTTCGTAACAGCCCGTATGTCTTCGCGCCCATTAAGTTCAGAAGTACTGAAGCTTTTTTTTCATCTGTTATTCCATTTGCAGTGCAATAAACCTCTACTCTTTCCACGTATGTGGTCCAATCTTCTATTTCGCCATCAAAAGCCTCAATATTACCAGATTTAGGCATTTCAGAAAAGATATGGCGCTTCCCGCGCTTTTTTTTTTTTCTCTCTGTAGCAACGATATGGCGCTTCCCGCGCTTTCCCGCCGCTGCTACCGATAACAACGCTATTTTACTGTGGTTTCCGTTTATTCACTGTTGGAGACTCGTTCCCGACGGAGGTCTAAACGCTGACCTGCTTGCCGCGCCGGCCGTCTCTCGAGTGCACCCTCCCAGTCCGTTATTGCTTGCCTCCGATTTCGCTGCCTGTCTCAGCTGTAGAGCCCGCCGCTGGAGCTCCAGCCTGACGCCCAGGAAGGATTAGCGCAGTACCTGTCACCAGCTTGGCCAGCTGGTGAAACCACAGTTTCTCTTACTTCCTTGAGTCTTCTGGACGCTGGAGGAATCGATGTCCTTGAGGTGCTGCCGAATTGCAGGTAAGTCCGTTTCCACTTCGTCGCCACTGTAGTGTCCGTGTGTAGACAAAGACACTGAAGACAGGAGTTGGTTCATAGGTATTTACTAAGCAAGTCTGGGGGGGGTTTCTAAAGGATATACACAATACACAGGCTTATATAGCCCAAGTGGCAATTACCGGCATTACGCACACCTGGGGCTCTTAAAGGCACATACACCATAATTGCTCTTAAAGGCACATACACCACAATGGTGAGGTAGAGCTGTGTGTCATCTGTGTACATATGGTACCTTGCGTCATTTCTTTAGATGATGTCGCTGAGTGTTAGCATGTAGATGAGAAATGAGTTCAAATCCCACCACGGCAGCTGGGGAATTTAAATTCAGTTAATTAAATAAATTGGGAATATAAAAGCTAGTATCGGTAATGGTGACCATGAAACTACCGGATTGTCAAAAAAAAACATCTAGTTCACTAATGTCCTTTATGGAAGGAAATCTGCCATCCTTACCTGGCCTGGCCTATATGTGACTCCAGACCCACGGCAATGTGGTTGACTCTTAACTGCCCCTCTGAAATGGCCTAGCAAGCCACTCAGTTGTCAAGAAGGTGGCTCACCACCACCTTCTTAAGGGTAATTAGGGATGGGCAATAAATGCTGTCCTAGCCACCGACGCCCACATCCTGTGAACGAATAAAACAAATAGGAGGGGTCTGTAGAGGTAACGATGCAGGAGCGGGAAGAGAAGCCATTGAAGGTGATTCTCTGGCTACGATTGGATAGTTCGAAATGGAACTATAAGTGTGACATGTCTTTATACTGGACATGATGGGTGGAAGTTCATGGAGGAATGGATAAGGAGGTGCTGGGAAATTCTGAGGTGACTTTGGGTGAATACCGGTTCTCACCTTTGTCCTTACTGACGACATTATCATGAGCTACCATGTCACCTTCCACTGCCGGTTAAAAGATACTGTTGTAGGTGAGGAAGATGAGATGAAATCTTTGGTAGGTAATTTCTAAAGAAGAAGAATGGGATGATACAGTGTCTACTGATCTGTGCTGATTTTTTAAATCTAAGTGGAACATGGTTGTTCACAAACCAAAAAAGTAGTCAGGAATCTTAATCCAGAGAAAGAACTTTACCCAAATGTTTTGAAGTAGACGGATAACTACTTCTAGACTGTAGTGCCGAAATGGTACTTGTACAGTACACTCCTACTAACAAGCAAGAGAAATTGTGCGGTCAAAAAATGTTGGAGCCACATTTTACATGTGTGAGATGAAGTTATTACTTGTGTGCCATTATCTTTACCACTTTCTCCTTGTCCAGAAACACTGGTCCAATAACACACAAGCCTTCTTGACCGGAAAAGGCTATTGTGATCCAAGAGTTAAACGTTAATATCCTTAATATTGATGAGTGTTGGTGACCAAGTGTCTCAGGAACTTCCATTAAATTGCCCCCGTCCAAAATTTGGTGCTGAAATTCGGGACCCAAGACGCATGCTTGTCATGCTTCAAAACGCATTGTGTGTGATGATTTCACTTATATGATGTGGACATGTATTCCGAGAACGGGGAAAATTGCCTTTGTTCCAGATCAGAATTGGGAAGAACCCTTAACCTGCAAATATCTGGGAATTTATTGGTGCAAATTGGTGAAGGAACAATTTAAGCTCCCTAGAAAAAAGCCAGTGTAGTTTATTTCATGATAATTAATTTATAAGCCAAATGTACTAATTTAGATGAATGTACTGCAAGATAAGCTTGGAATATTGTTAATCTGAAGAAAATGCAGACATATCTTGTGCTTCTCATTTAGAGTCTCCTGCCACAACGCCATATCCATGACTATGAGGACCAGCTTCAGAGCTGCTGATCCTGCATAGTCATGCTCAAGAGATGTCTGCACTGACTGACATTTTTGGGGGTGGGAAGGAGAAAGATGGGCTGGCTGTAAGACACAGATTCAAGTAGGAGGCAGAACACACTGAAGGACACAGATCAAAAATGGATAAACAGAGACCTTGAAGGGCGGTTATCGAGAAGGAGGTAAAAAGCTAGAGTGATACATTGAAGGACAGCGAACCAAAAAGATTAGAGAGAAATCAATGGTGTCAGAATTGAACAAAGATAAAGAGACATGGAAGGCCAGAGAGCAAGTAGGATAAGCAAGAGATCGATAGTGGCAACATTTAGGAGACCTCATTAGGCAAGGTAAGTTTAAGAGGGATAGAGAAAATCAAATGGAAAAATTGAGCAAAATAATTAAAATTAATATTTAGAATGATTATTTAGGGGAGGGTAATTTGAAGAGTAGTTTTATATTTGGAGTTATGTGACAGTATTGGATGCTCCCTGAAGTATTTTATTGTGACAAATTGCAACATGGCAGGAATCCTAATTTTGTAACTATTTTTGGTTTGTATATCAGCTGGTGTTTGATCCTTTCATGTACCACTGCATCTTATATTGGATGTAAAATGTGGTAGTCTGCAGTAGATTGAAAATTTTAACTGTGCCTCATGAAAATAAAACTAACTAGCATTTTTTAGTGTACTAGTAAAGTTATTTGCATTAAATTTCTGTCTCTGCTATTTTGACGCTTGTGATTTCATTTAAAATATACTATGCGCATAAAAATAGCATGTAGAGGAAGTTAACCTCCCCAAAATGCAAATTAAGGGGGGGGGAAAAAGGTAATTTGCCTGTTTCTGTCTTCTTTCCTTGGATGAGAGTAGAAGCAGCCTGACGTACAGGCATTTTCACTATTTGCTTTTTTGATGCTGGATGGAATTGCACTTTGCACTTGAGATTGGGAAATTTGTGGCTTTACTGTACAAATGATGCTGCAGTTCTTGAAGTGTTACATAGAATCGCATAGAATTTTCAGTACAGAAACAGGCCATTCGGCCCAACTGCTCTACACGAGCCTTCTCCAACTCTACTTCATCTATCTGCCTATCTATCTGTCTCTAACCCTATCAGCATATCCGTCTATTCTTTTCTCCCTCACGCACTTATCTAGCTTCCCCTTAAATGCGTCTATGCTATTCACCTTGACTAAGTTAAACTGATTTTTTTTTTTTAATTTTGAGGTCTGTTGGTTCTAACAATAGCGCCCAGTTGAACTTCACACTTCAGCTTTTCAGAGGGTGCCATTTCTTGCCTGATCTGTATCTGATGAGAATGGTATTGCAGAAATTTGAATCATAAGGATGGGGCTGCCTCATGAAAAGTGATTGTTTAACAATTAGAACACTCTCTTTTTAAATATAATCCAGTGGAATAGCTGTTGTAATGAAAATTAGTGTTTTTCAGATAATAGCATTACATTTTTGGAGTTCCCAACTTTAGAGAGAGGTCTTAAGATGTTGCAGTAAAATTACAAGTAATAGAAAAAGTTCTATAGAAGGTGAGAGAATCTTTATTAGCTCAAATTGGACAGGGCATCATTTGGCAAATGTTACATTTAAATTGGTTTTATTTTTAAAATAGTAGAATTTAAGTTATTAGATTAGCTGTTTTAACTAATCTGAATATCAAAATATTTTTTCTGCTTTCCAAATGCTCATCTTCACTTACCCATAAATATCTGGAGGACTATAATCAATGTTCCCCGTAATTTTTGTTTGGGTATGCGGGCCCGTTAACTGGCTGCGCGGCCCATTCAACTTTTTGCGCATGCGCAGTTATTTTAATTGTAATTAAAAATTTTTTTTTTTCTAGGATGTGGGCGTCGCTGGCAAGGCCAGCATTTATTGCCCATCCCTAATTGCCCTTGAGAAGGGGGTGGTGAGCCACCTTCTTGAACCGCTGCAGTCCGTGTGGTGAAGGTACTCCCACAGTGCTGTTAGGTAGGGAGTTCCAGGATTTTGACCCAGTGACGATGAAGGATCGGCGATATACTTCTAAGTCAGGATGGTGTGTGACTTGGAGGGGAACTTGCAGGTGGTGGTGTTCCATGCGCCTGCTGCCCTTGTCCTTCTAGGTGGAAGAGGTCGCGGGTTTGGGAGGTGCTATCGAAGAAGCCTTGGCGAGTTGCTGCAGTGCATCTTGTAGATAGTACACACTGCAGCCACGGTACGCTGGTGGTGGAGGGAGTGAATGTTTTAAGGTGGTAGATGGGGTGCCAATCAAGCGGGCTGCTTTGTCCTGGATGGAGTCGAGCTTCTTGAATGTTGTTGGAGCTGCACTCATCCAGGCAAGTGGAGAGTATTTCATCACACTCCTTACTTGTGCCTTGTAGATGGTGGAAAGGCTTTGGGGAGTCAGGAGGTAAGACACTCACCGCAGACTACCTAGCCTCTGACCTGCGCTTGTTGCCACAGTATTTATGTGGCTGGTCCAGTTAAGTTTCTGGTCAGTGGTGACCCCGAGGATGTTGATGGTGGGGGATTCGGCGATGGTAATGCCATTGAATGTCAAGGGGCGGTGGTTATACTCTCGCTTGTTGGAGATAGTCATTGCCTGGCACTTATGTGACGCGAATGTTATCTGCCACTTATCAGCCCAAACCTGAACGCCGTCCAGGTCTTGTTGCATGCGGGCATGGACTGCTTCATTATCTTAGGAGTTGTGAATGGCACTGAACACTGTGCAGTAATCAGCAAACATCCCCATTTCTGACCTTATGTTGGAGGGAAGGTCATTGATGAAGCAGCTGAAGATGGTTGGGCCGAGGTCACTGCCGGTGGGCGGCCTGCATGGGTGCTCCAGACCGCTGTGCAGCTTAGCGGGAACGTTGACTATAATACTGTAGGTTTCCAGAAACAAGAGCTAGGTAATAAAATTTTAAAAATAAACATTAAAATGATTTATAACGATCTTAAAGTAAACAAACATTGTTAGCTGGTTTATTTTGGTGTAGAGTTGCTAGTTCACCCCTTAGAAAATTAATAAATAAATGTGTTATAAATGTCATTAATTTCCATGATATCTATTACAAGAGTAGATGCATTGCTGGTCATCTTCCAAAATTCTATAGAGTCTAGAACAGTTCCCATGGATTGGAGAGTAGCTAATGTAACCCCACTATTTAAAAAAGGCGGCAGAGAGAAAACAGGGAATTATAGACCGGTAAGCCTGACATCGGTAGTGGGGAAAATGCTCGAGTCCATTATAAAAAATGTCCCCCCAGTCTCTCGCTCTCTCTCTTTTTCCCCCCCCCCCCAAGTCTCTCGCTCTCTCTCTTCCCCCCCCCCCCCCAGTCTCTCTCTCTCTTCCCCCCCAGTCTCTCGCTCTCTCTCTTCCCCCCCCAGTCTCTCGCTCTCTCTCTTCCCCCCCCCAGTCTCTCGCTCTCTCTCTTCCCCCCCGTCTCTCGCTCTCTCTCTTCCCCCCAGTCTCTCACTCTCTCTCTTCCCCCCCCCAGTCTCTCGTTCTCTCTCTTCCCCCCCAGTCTCTCGCTCTCTCTCTTTCCCCCCCCAGTCTCTCGCTCTCTCTCTTTCCCCCCCCAGTCTCTCGCTCTCTCTCTTTCCCCCCCCAGTCTCTCGCTCTCTCTCTTTCCCCCCCCAGTCTCTCGCTCTCTCTCTTTCCCCCCCCAGTCTCTCGCTCTCTCTCTTTCCCCCCCCAGTCTCTCGCTCTCTCTCTTTCCCCCCCCAGTCTCTCGCGCTCTCTCTCTTCCCCCCCAGTCTCTCGCTCTCTCTCTTCCCCCCCAGTCTCTCGCTCGCTCTCTTCCCCCCAGTCTCTCGCTCGCTTGCTCTCTTCCCCCCTAGTCTCTCGCTCGCTCTCTTCCAACAACAACATGCCCTCGAAAAACCCTCGGCACCGCCGGGCACTTCAGCTAGTAAAAAATGTAATAGCAGAGCACTTGGAAAACAGTGACAGGATTGGACAAAGTTAACATGGATTTACAAAAGGTAAATCATGCTTGACTAATCTGGAAATTTTTGAGGATGTAACTGGTAGAATAGATAAGGGAGAACCAGTTGATGTGGTGTATTTGGACTTTCAGAAGGCTTTCGATAAGGTCCCGTTAAGAGATTAGCGTGCAAAGTTAAAGCACATGGGATTGGGGTAAGGTACTGACTTGGATAGAGAACTGGTTGGCAGACAGCAAGCAAAAAGTTGGAATAAATGGGTCTTTTTCCGAGTGGCAGGCAGTGACTAGTGGGATACCGCAGGGATCGGTGCTAGGACCCCAGCTATTCACAATATATATTAATGATCTAGATGAGGGAACTAGATGTAATATCTCCAAGTTTGCAGACGACACAAAGCTGGGTGGGCGTGTGTGCTGTGAGGAGGATGCCGAGAAACTCCAGTATGATTTGGACAGGTTGGGTGATTGGGCAGATACATGGCAGATGCAGTATAATGTGGATAAATGCGAGATTATCCACTTTGGTGGCAAAAACAGGAAAGCAGATTATTATCTGAATGGCAATAGATTGGGAAAAGGGGAAGTACAACGAGACCTGGGTGTCCTTGTGCACCAGTCGCTGAAGGTAAGCATGCAGGTGCAGCAGGCGGTTAAGAAGGCAAATGGTATGTTGGCCTTCATAGCGAGAGGATTCGAGTACAGTAGCAAGGATGTCTTGCTGCAGTTGTAGAGGGCCTTGGTGAGACCACACCTTGAGTATTGTGTGCAGTTTTGGTCGCCTTATCTGAGGAAGGATGTTCTTGCCATGGAGGGAGTGCAGCGAAGATTCACCAGACTGATACCTGGGATGGCAGGAATGACATATGAAGAGAGATTAGGTCGATTAGGCTTGTATTTGCTGGAGTTTAGAAGAATGAGAGGGGATCTCATTGAAACTTATAAAATTCTAACAGGACTAGACAGACTAGATGCAGGAAGGATGTTCCCGATTGGGGGGGGCGGGGGGGGGGAGGGGGAGTCCAGAACCAGGGGTCACAATCTAAGGATAATGGGTAAGCCATTTAGGACTGAGATGAGGAGGAATTTCTTCACCCAGAGAGTGGTGAACCTGTGGAATTCTCTACCACAGAAGGCAGTAGAGGCCAATTCATTAAATATATTCAAGAAGGAGTTAGATACATTTCTTAAGGCTAAAGGGATATGGGGAGAAAGCAGGGACAGGGTACTGAGTTTGGATGATCAGCCATGATCTCATTGAATGGCGGAGCAGGCTCGAGGGGCCGAATGGCCTACTCCTGCTCCTATCTTCTATGTTTCTATTTATAATATTTAAAAAAACTGCATGTGTGTGTGTACTTCCAGTCTGTGCCTAGAATACCATATCATCATTTTTTTTAAAGTGTTTTTATTTGTTTAATTACTGAAAGTTACTGGCTTTGATAACACAACAACTTGCATTTATATAGTGCCTTTAACGTAGTGAAACATCCCAAGGCACTTGACAAGAGCATAATCAGACAAAATTTGATACATTTGCATGTACTTTCTGTCAGCCATTTTACAGTTCTCTAATCACACTCAATTACATGCAAATTTGATCTAGGCAAATATTTTACACGTGATTGGCACATATGCAAATTTTTCCAAGAATCTTTTTAAAAGAAAATGGAAA
Organism: Somniosus microcephalus; assembly: GCF_052327205.1. Taxonomy (NCBI): domain Eukaryota; kingdom Metazoa; phylum Chordata; class Chondrichthyes; order Squaliformes; family Somniosidae; genus Somniosus; species Somniosus microcephalus. Next base: position 311,858,675 of record NC_140989.1, read on the forward strand.
GAATACCAATAATTTGGATTATAAAGAGATACTCCTTCATCAACAGAAAATTACTTATCACAGGAGTCAGCATATGACTTAACAATAACCATAGCAAGCAAACTTAAGAGAGAAGCCCAAACAATTCATTTTAGGTTCAGACTTGCAGTTTGAAGAGCAATTACTTTTTTGCCTTGCTCTGTACAGTTCCCTCACTAAACAGTTACATCTTAATTGACCCGAGGCTCTGTTTACTTAACAGCAATTAGACTGTGGTTGTAAAAGGAATCTTGCCACCAGACTAATACTGTATATTGTAATGGTTTCTGTCCTTGTATGATTTATTGTGAGCCTCATCACGGATATCCACTAATAAAATATTAAATGGTGCATGGATGATAAACCCAGAATGTTCAGAGTATTCCAGGAAAGTAAGAACAGAAGGCATAAATTTAAATCAATGTAAAGTAAATTTTAAAGCAGCTTCTTTACTCCATGCCAAATGTTTGGAATAATCTGCCTGATGGAGTAGCAGAACCAAGCCATTGGAGCTGTTCAGTGGGATACACTTCAATGGGGCCTCATTGACTTTTTCTTGTGTTTTTTGCCTTTTTTTTTTTGTATTTTTGCAACTGTTAACTAAATTACAACATTTGAAAGATTGATTTTCTACATTATTTTCTTAATCACATGATCCACATCTGACCAGTTTGGCAGACTGACCGGAGAGTTAAAACTGTTGTCTGTGTAGAAGCAAACAAATAAAAGCACATTTCAAAAGGTCAAATGCCGGGGAGTATTTCAAGATGTGGATTTGCTTTCTTAGTTTTAAAGTTAATCAAAGAATAAAACATGGAAAATCTGAGCATAACGGGCAAGTCAACCAAAGCCGCTAAAAGTAAAATAGCATAAAACTGGCCTTGTGCATCGGGCACCCATTTAGACACCACCGGTAGGTTGAAAATTGCCCCCCATTGTATTGGCCCGGATTTTTGTTTGTAAGGATAACGGTGAGGCTATCAGCGCTCACCGTTATTAAGGTGTAAATCGGACAGCAACCTCCAGCGTTGCACATGTGCAGTTAAACGCGGAAATCGGGAAGTTGCTGTCCGATTTGCCCTGCTCCTCCACAAGCTTCGCCGCACTGATACCGCGCTAAGAGACTCTGCATTCGAACACATGAAAGTTGTGGTACTTACCTACTAGATACCCACTAAAACACTCCAGAAAAAATATAGGGCTTGTCCATTTAAGTGTGAGTCAATTTTTTAAATGGCGTGATAAGTCTTAATTACTGGCAAAACAACCTCTCTGGCTCTGAAAATTAACTTTTACAAGTATGGAATCTTATTCCTTCAGAATTTAATTATTGTTGGAGATTTTTAAAAAAAAATAAAAACTTTTTTACTTTTTCTTTCTGTCTCTTTTTTTTATCTCTCTCTCTCTCTCTCAATCCCATCTTTCTTTCCTTCTCTTTATTTTTGCTCTTTGTACATGATTTTACATTGAATTTAATATTTTTAACTTGCAGTTTTCTGGTTTAGACTGTGTGTCTCAGTGAGGATTCTTCAATCTGATTGGTTGAGGAGACACACTGTTGCTTTCCTTGTTCACACGGGTCCCCAGTTCCCCTGTAGAGGATGCCACACTGCTTTGACTGTCCAAATCGCAGTGTAAAAGTCCACAGAAATTCTGCGGACAAATGTAAGCATATTGAATGGCAAGCGCCATTCATTCGCCACTGACTGCAAAAATCCGGGCCATTGTTTTTTGTTTACTGAGCAGACCTATTCAATTCTGTCTTGTGCAAATGTGTTTTTCCACTCTTTGTGAAAAATATTGTGGTTGTTCAGTATTTTCACCCCGACATAAACCATGCTGTACAATGAATGTCAGCCAGGCATTCAGGGATACACTTAAATTGATTTGATATTACTCATATATAAGTACTTTTGACAGAGGTTGCTGAATAGCAGTCGAGAGCAAAAAACTCTGGCAAATTATTGCTTATTTTCCGTTGTAGATGGGGCACCCACAGGCCATTACCAATGCCCCAGCTGAGAGTAGCTAACTCAACACAGACTAGAGATCGACTGTGGGCCATTCTTAGTCTATGTATCTCTACTACACTGTGGGTTTACTCGATAAAGAAATAACTTGCACTTATATATCATACTAGTTGAAGTGCCTGGCGGTGCTGGGGTTTTTTTGAGGGCATGTTGTTGTTGGAAGAGAGAGAGAGAGCGACTGGGGGGAAGAGAGAGAGAGCGAGAGACTGGGGGGAAGAGAGAGAGAGCGAGAGACTGGGGGGAAGAGAGAGAGAGCGAGAGACTGGGGGGAAAGAGAGAGAGAGAGAGCGAGAGACTGGGGGGAAGAGAGAGAGAGAGAGAGAGCGAGAGACTGGGGGGAAGAGAGAGAGAGAGAGCGAGAGACTGGGGGGAAGAGAGAGAGAGAGAGCGAGAGACTGGGGGGAAGAGAGAGAGAGAGAGAGCGAGAGACTGGGGGGAAGAGAGAGAGAGAGCGAGAGACTGGGGGAAGAGAGAGCGAGAGACTGGGGGAAGAGAGAGAGAGAGAGAGCGAGAGACTGGGGGGAAGAGAGAGAGAGAGCGAGAGACTGGGGGGGAAGAGAGAGCGAGAGACTGGGGGAAGAGAGAGAGCGAGAGACTGGGGGGAAGAGAGAGAGCGAGAGACTGGGGGGAAGAGAGAGCGAGAGACTGGGGGGAAGAGAGAGAGCGAGAGACTGGGGGGGAAGAGAGAGAGCGAGAGACTGGGGGGGGAAGAGAGAGCGAGAGACTGGGGGGGGAAGAGAGAGCGAGAGACACGGGGGGGGGAAGAGAGAGAGCGAGAGGACTGGGGGGGAAGAGAGAGAGCGAGAGACTGGGGGGGAGAAGAGAGAGCGAGAGACTGGGGGGGAAGAGAGAGAGCGAGAGACTGGGGGGGAAGAGAGAGAGCGAGAGACTGGGGGGGAAGAGAGAGAGCGAGAGACTGGGGGGGGAAGAGAGAGAGAGAGAGACTGGGGGGGAAGAGAGAGAGCGAGAGACTGGGGGGGGAAGAGAGAGAGCGAGAGGACTGGGGGGGGGAAGAGAGAGAGCGAGGAGACTGGGGGGGGAAGAGAGAGAGCGAGAGACTGGGGGGGGAAGAGAGAGAGCGAGAGACTGGGGGGGGGAAGAGAGAGAGCGAGAGACTGGGGGGGGAAGAGAGAGAGCGAGAGACTGGGGGGGGGAAGAGAGAGAGCGAGAGACTGGGGGGGGGAAGAGAGAGAGCGAGAGACTGGGGGGGGAAGAGAGAGAGCGAGAGACTGGGGGGGGAAGAGAGAGAGCGAGAGACTGGGGGGGGAAGAGAGAGAGCGAGAGACTGGGGGGGGGAAGAGAGAGAGCGAGAGACTGGGGGGGGAAGAGAGAGAGCGAGAGACTGGGGGGGGAAGAGAGAGAGCGAGAGACTGGGGGGGGAAGAGAGAGAGAGCGAGAGACTGGGGGGGGAAGAGAGAGAGCGAGAGACTGGGGGGGGAAGAGAGAGAGCGAGAGACTGGGGGGGGAAGAGAGAGAGCGAGAGACTGGGGGGGGGAAGAGAGAGAGCGAGAGACTGGGGGGGGAAGAGAGAGAGCGAGAGACTGGGGGGGGAAGAGAGAGAGCGAGAGACTGGGGGGGGGAAGAGAGAGAGCGAGAGACTGGGGGGGGAAGAGAGAGAGCGAGAGACTGGGGGGGGGAAGAGAGAGAGCGAGAGACTGGGGGGGGAAGAGAGAGAGCGAGAGACTGGGGGGGAAGAGAGAGAGCGAGAGACTGGGGGGGAAGAGAGAGCGAGAGACTGCGGGGAAGAGAGAGAGCGAGAGACTGGGGGGTAAGAGAGGAGCGAGAGACTGCGGGGAAGAGAGAGAGAGCGAGGAGACTGGGGGGGAAGAGAGAGAGTGAGAGGACTGGGCGGAAGAGAGAGAGAGCGACGGGG